>NC_091290.1:154991432-155335934 GCF_032444005.1 Ranitomeya imitator
TCTGTCTTACTTTCTTTCACGGAAATCCCAAGTCGCTGTTTGGCGCGACCAATCAGCAATGGGCACAGTCCGGCGGCAAAAATGGCCACTCCTTTCTCCCCTGCCGTCAGTGCCCGCTCCATACTCACCCCCCGCCCCCAGTCAGCGCTCACACAGGGTTAATGGCTGCGTTACACCGCATTATGCCGCGGTGTACCGCACTCCGTTTACGCTGCTATTAATCCTGTGTGACCAACTTGTTACTATTGATGGTGCCTATGCGGCATCAATAGGAAAAAGATCTAATGTTAAAAATAATTTAAAAAATAAAAATCATTATATACTCACCGTCCGTCGGCCCCTCGGATCCACAACAGGCCCTTCCGCTCCTCGCGATGCTCCGGTGACCAATCCATGCATTGCGGTTTTCGTGAGATGATGACGTAGCGGTCTCGCGAGTCCACAATGCCACTCTTGGGACCGGAGTGTCGCGAGGAGCATCAGTAAACGTCTCGGCTGGATCCGGGGGGGCCGACGGAAGGTGAGTATATAACTATTTTTTATTTTAGTTCTTTTTTTTTTTTTTTAACAGGGATATGGTGCCCACACTGCTATATACTACGTGGGCTGTGCTATATACTACATCTCTGTGCTATACACTACTTGGCTGTGGTATATATTACATGGCTGGGCAATATACTACATCGCTGTGCTATATACTACGTGGCCTGTGTTATATACTGCATGGGCAGTGTTATATACTACGTCTCTGTGCTATATACTATGTGGCTGTAAACTACATACATATTCTAGAATACTCTATGCATTAGAATCGGGCCACCATCTAGTGTATGTTTATGTGTGTAATATATATATATATAGATTTATTTTATTAACTTTAAAAGAAGTCAAGAAATTTCCTGAATCATTTATCAGCTAAATACAATAGTATTTGAACATGACTGAATATTATGGGAAAAAGAAATGAAAAGAAAAGAGGTGATGACATTATTGCCACACTGTGTTGTCTGAGTAGTATTCTGCCCACGGGGAGAGAGTGGGCGCTCAGTGGTGTGTGACCCGGTCCATGCAGTCTGGAGCCAGTGGATGAGAGCACCCACTGATCCCCTGAGTCTTCACACCGCGACGTAAGTGCTCAGTGGAGAGTGCAGGATAAATGTGAGCCGGTCCTTATTCGATGTTTGGGAGGCAGAATGAACAAATAGCAGAACAAGAATAGTTTTTTTTTTTTGTTTTGTTTGTTTTTTATGATTTGCTATTTTTGACAGACTAAAAACATTTGTTTGTTTTTTTGCTGAATGAGCCAAACTAGGGCTTGTTTTTTTTTTGTGAAAAGGTTTGGCTTTTTCAGTTGTATTTTTTTTTTCTTTTAACACACAACTTTGATTGCTTTTTATTCACTTTTTTTGTGAGTCACTATGATGAAACGGTGACATTTTTGGGGTGTCTTTTTTTTGTTTGTTTTTTGACGGCGTTCGCCATACTGAATAAATAATGTGCTAGTTTTATAGAGCGGGTCTTTACTAATTATGGGTGCGTGTTTTGTTTTATGATACAACATTGGTGGAGATTTAAAACATAACTTTTAACACTAGGACTACTGGACTCGTGACCCCGCCTAGAACTACTGAAAGGAGTCATTTTGACTCCTTGCTTGTTTTCGTTTATTTTTAGAGTTTCATTTGTGGTTATTTATTAATAATTATATTTTTTGTAATGTATTATTATTGTGAGATCCAACAGTAATGCTTTTGATTGTTTTTTTTCTGCTTTTCTTATTTTTCTACAGAAAATAACAATAATTATAATAGACGTTTTTCAAACATTTTTTTAATTCAAGTGCACACATATAAACAACAACTGAAGAACAAAAAGCAGAGAAAATGTAGGTGGAGGAGCATAAAAATGAAAATATGGCGCAGAATTCACCTTCTAAACATTTGGTGTTTCGCATTTTAGGCATTGCCTTTGATTTATGGCAGTACATTGCCCACACAAAGACTTACCACAAGTCTTACAATTGCCGACAGATCTATTTTTCTTGCACTTTTCTTTGATCTGGCAAAATTTTGTTTGAACCATCACTTCTGAACATGTAGAAACTTGGGACGTGGAACCCTTTTCCCTATCTGTGACATAAGGACCACTCAACTCTCTCACAAGCGTTTGCAAAAAATGCCTTGCGTGACATTTTTTGGTGGGTAATCTCCTTGAATATTATACATGCATTTATACCCGCAAAGTCTAAGGCATTTTCAAATGCATGAACAGGCCATCTCCTTGTGGATGTTCGTGTGGTATATTTTCGTGCCATCTGATCCACTACATCTACTCCATATTTTGTTTCATTGTAAAACTTTACCGTTTCTGGAGTTTTTTTAGCGGAATCAGACGCAACAACAACATCTGGATGGACGGAACTCAAAATGACAACATTTTTGTTGGGCTTTCCTTGATATACTGTAAGTGTAAAATTGTCTTCATTTCTAAACACTTTAGTGTTGTACAATTCCTCTTTCATGGATTTTATTTCTTTAGGCACTTCTCGCCTTATCTTATTCAGTGTTCCCACGATGGTTGTTTCCTTTGCTTTTAGCTGTTTAGCTAATTTTAATGAAGTAAAATAATTATCGGTTGTAACATTGCGACCTTTTTTCAAAAACGGGTCCAATAACTTCATTACCACATGGTCAGCTAAACGGTCCTCAGCACGGCGTGTGTCATCTTTGCCTAGATAAGGGAAGCCATTTGCCAGATATTTGCTCTCCTTATCAACAGCTAGCCAATATTTGTGGCCATATTTATCTGGTTTGGAAGGCATGTACTGCGTGAATGGACACCTAGTTTTGCTTGGGAAAAGTTGCTCATCCACCGTTATGTATGGGCCAGGTTTGTAACACGCAATACAATTTTCAATAAACCTGTCCCACACAGTAGAAAATAGAGCAAACTTGTCCGTTTGCAGTCTCTCCGATCGAGTAGATTTCTCATCAAATCTGAGAAACCTCATAATTTCAACAAAGCGGTCCCTAGACATTGTCGCTTTGCAAAACGGTATTCCCCAGTCATTACACCAAATACTGCTAATCGAGTGACGGTTCGTGCCAGATATTCCACGAGCATAGAATATCACAATGAATGCATCTAGCTCCTCATCAGATAGAGTAAACTGTAAATTATTGTTCCTGCATGCTTCTGCAAGCGTACAGTTCTTTATATGTGTCAATATATATGAATCAAAAAATAAACACCATGCGCTCAAAGGACTATGAAAATGTGAAAAGTTGACATGTAAATTGAACTACATCTATATGAACATCAGGGTAAATAAGACAGAGTGAAAAAATTATGCACAAAACTTTATAGCAACATTTAGTGACAAAAGGACCTCAGAATATAGTAGGGAGTCAAAATGACTCCCTTCAGTAGTTCTTGGTAAATTTTGAAAAAAACGCGCAAATTTTTTACCAAAATTATTTATTCTCACAAAATCTTTTTTCACATCATATTTGAGGAAAAGTCACCGAGTTTCAAGCCGGAATTCTGAAAAATGTAGTCACAGAAGAGAAATAAAAAACGAAATGAGTCAAAATGACTCCATCAGTAGTTCTAGTGTTAATGCGTGCTTAAAAGATATCAAAAGCAAAAAGTGTCACCCTCAGTGAACTAAACACAAGGCGTAAAGTTTCAAACCATGTAAGACCAAAACAATGCAGAAACGGAAACCCCCTTAGGGTAAAAAGATTTCTGTTGCAGTGGCTGTAGCGAAATCTATCTAAGCCAGGGTATAGTATCTGAAACGTTGGGTGACAATACCAATCCTTATACCCTTGGCTGCATAAGTAATGACCGTTATCACAAAATATCATGAAGCAAAATATGCAACCTGTAAGAATATAACGAAAAGAGGAACGGTCTCGCCAATCCCAGAAGCCAGGTACCGGAGTCATGGATATTCCTGGATTAGGGAAGACAATACCCTGTCAATCCCTATGGGGCTATCAATAATCTTTCCCCAAAACTCCCGCCCTGACAAGGGCAGTCCACATCTACCCCTGTAATAAGCAAGGCCTGCACCCTCCCTCATGGATTGTCCCAACGCGTTTCTTCCAAGCTTGCTTGTTTCAGGAGATAAAGTGCTAAATAGAGGGACCTAATGTCCTGCCACTATCTATGCTGTACTGCAGCACAGCTGGATCTCACAGGCCACCGTACGATGCAGTCGTCACATGACCTCAGGGTACAATGGGCACCATCGGGACCCAGGATCCTCATCGCAGGGGTCTGATGGATACTAAGGGGGTCTTGTGACCCCCTGGCAACCACTTGAATACCGCTGTCATGATTGATCGGTCGTAAAGCTGGCCAGGTCCGATACTGCAGGGTGTCAGCTGTCATGTAGAGCCGACACCAGCGGGAATTGCCTCTAGGCGGCGCTATACTCTTATTCCCCATCGCCGTTTTAATGCGTTGGCAGTCGTTAAGGGGTTAATAGTAAAGCCCTCCATTTATAAACTGCATTTTGTGATTATTGTTACCTTTTGTCTAATATTCACATTTGTTTGGTGATCGGAAACACTTAAGTGACAAACATACAAAACAATAGCAATCATAAAGGGTGTGAACACTTTTCCACACCACTGTTTACAATTGTGTAAAGTAAAAGGGGTAACGAAAGAGACTGAACCTGATGTTCCTTCATGACCTAGTGTGGCCGGATAGTGGGAATGTGCTGAGCCTGTTAGAAGTTTGAGATCCCCAACTTACAGGATATCTTCACCTCTGGAGGTCCCAGGCAGGAGATATTGTCGTTCTGTTTCTTACCACGCTTTTATCTGTCTATAGAGATGACACATGGCCTGGATAGCATCAGTTGTCCTTGCGGTATTTAGTTGGCGGTGTTAGAATGGTCTTTGAGTGATGTGAGTGATTGCGCTATCTGCGTCCCTTCGCTACGAAGCCGAAAGTATATCTCTAACCCCAATATTCCTATATGCACGCCGGTGACAGTATCTGATTGCAATTGTCTAGTTACCTCTGAAGGTGTTACATCTTCCACTTCTCTGCCTCTTGAATCTACAGAGCTCAGACTTTGTGTCTTTTCCCAGAGCATTTCTCTGCGGTAATTACCTGGTCACTGCAGGAGGACCCTACTTCATTGGATGCTATAGTGTCACCTCGCTCTAATTTCCCTTGTTCTAATTAGTTTTTCTTCCCAGCCATTATTAATCCCATATGATGAATGTAGGGGTGATATGTCTCCTCTCCAGAGATGTCTTATGGAAGAATTTAATCTTTCTCTATGAAAGTTGTGATTCCTGGTGCCGATACCTGAGCAGAACCTCATACTCCAGCGCTCAGCTGCTGCAGAACCTCATACTCCAGTGCTCCGCTGCTGCAGAACCAGATACTCCAGCGCTCAGCTGCTGCATGTCTTGTTACGATGATGGACTTCTCTGCTCTCCTCCGATGCAGTGACCGCTTCTTCTCTCCGGTTCTCCAGGCCACCAAGGAAGAGGCAGAGATCCGCAGCTCAGAAATTAAAAAGGCAAAGTACGAGTTTGAGCGAGACATCGGCAGAACGGCTGCGAGCAACAAGAAGGGTGAAAGGGGCAGCCCCGAAAAGATCCTGCGCTGCATGGAGGAGAAGATGCTGGCGAGAGTAGGTGCATTGTCTGCGGGGTGCGGTTATGGCGTAGGTCTCTCACCGGTGATAACGGGGTCATCTCTCCTGGCAGGACAGTCTGGTGGATAAGCTCCGCTTAAAGAACGCAGCATTAAGAATCCAGAAGAAGAAGTTACAGATGCAGCTGAAGCAGGTACCGCACATCACATCTAATCTTCCCCTGTGTCCCTGTACCTGGGGTGTCATGGCATTGATGGTATTGTAGTAGTGCTCTCCTATCACTCCCATCATTGTGCAGTCCAGTGCCCTCGTCTACCCAGACAGATAGGTGGTACTCCTGTCATAGCCTCCTGGGGTACCCTGCTGTATGACGTGGGAATCCTTCCCTAGATGCAGGTTAAACTGCAGATTATTAGGGGTTGGTGCTGTCCCGCGGCATCCGGGCCATGCACCCCCCTCCCCGCGGCATCCGGGTCGTGCACCCCCCCCTCCCCGCGGCATCCGGGCCATGCACCCCCCCTCCCCGCGGCATCCGGGCCATGCACCCCCCCTCCCCGCGGCATCCGGGCCATGCACCCCCCCCTCCCCGCGGCATCCGGGCCATGCACCCCCCCTCCCCGCGGCATCCGGGCCATGCACCCCCCCTCCCCGCGGCATCCGGGTCGTGCACCCCCCTCCCCGTGGCATCCGGGCCGTGCACCCCCCTCCCCGCGGCATCCGGGCCATGCACCCCCCTCCCCGTGGCATCCGGGCCATGCACCCCCCCTCCCCGCGGCATCCGGGCCGTGCACCCCCCCCCTCCCCGCGGCATCCGGGCCGTGCACCCCCCTCCCCGCGGCATCCGGGCCGTGCACCCCCCTCCCCGCGGCATCCGGGCCGTGCACCCCCCTCCCCGCGGCATCCGGGCCGTGCACCCCCCTCCCCGCGGCATCCGGGCCGTGCACCCCCCTCCCCGCGGCATCCGGGCCGTGCACCCCTGTGGCAGCGTGTCTCTCGGTATTCAGTCTCTATAATTACCTCCTTGCCGGACAAGTAATGGAGGGCATCGAGGTAAATGTGGTGGTCTGGGTGCAGCCTCAGTAACTTTTGCTGTATGTGATTTCTAGAAGGAGGAGATGGGAGAAGTGCTGAATGAGGTGGATTTCCAGCAGCTGAAAATCGAAAATGCACAATTTTTGGAAAGAATCGATGAGAGGAACCAGGATCTTCTACAGCTGAAAATGACAACTGGGAATACCATGCAAGTGCTTAACTCCTACAAGGTGACCACCAGGAGCAAGATGGGGGTCTGTGTATGGGGAGGGTAAGACTGTGCTGTGGATGGGGGTGTGTGTATGGGGAAAGTAAGACCGTGCTGTGGATGGGGATGTGCATCCGCGGAGGGTAGGACCGTACTCTGGCTGGGGGAGTGTGTGTATGCGGAGGGTAGGACCGTGCACTGGCTGGGGGTGTGTGTACATGGAGGGTAGGTCCGTGCTCTGGATGGGTGTGTATGCGGAGGGTAGGACCACTCTGGATGGGGGGGGGGTGTGTACATGGAGGGTAGGTCCGTGCTCTGGATGGGTGTGTATGCGGAGGGTAGGACCACTCTGGATGGGGGGGTGTGTGTACATGGAGAGTAGGACCACGTTCTAGATGGGTGTGTGTGTGTGTACGCGGAGGGTAGGACCGCACTCTGGATGGGCGTGTGTGTACGCGGAGGGTAGGACCGCACTCTGGATGGGCGTGTGTGTACGCGGAGAGTAGGACCACGCTCTGGATGGGCGTGTGTGTACGCGGAGGGTAGGATCGGGCTCTGGATGGGGGTGTGTGTGTGTGTGTGTGTACGCTGAGGGTAAGACTATGCTCTGGATGGGGGTATGTATGCTGAGTAGGACTGCACTCTGGATGGGGGAGTGTAAGCGGAGGGTAGGACTGCGCTCTGGATGGGGGAGTGTAAGCGGAGGGTAGGACCGCACTCTGGATGGGCGTGTGTGTACGCGGAGGGTAGGACCGCACTCTGGATGGGCGTGTGTGTACGCGGAGAGTAGGACCACGCTCTGGATGGGCGTGTGTGTACGCGGAGGGTAGGATCGGGCTCTGGATGGGGGTGTGTGTGTGTGTGTGTGTACGCTGAGGGTAAGACTATGCTCTGGATGGGGGTATGTATGCTGAGTAGGACTGCACTCTGGATGGGGGAGTGTAAGCGGAGGGTAGGACTGCGCTCTGGATGGGGGAGTGTAAGCGGAGGGTAGGACTGCGCTCTGGATGGGCGTGTGTGTACGCGGAGGGTAAGATCGGGCTCTGGATGGGGGTGTGTGTGTGTGTGTGTGTGTACGCTGAGGGTAAGACTATGCTCTGGATGGGGGTATGTATGCTGAGTAGGACTGCACTCTGGATGGGGGAGTGTAAGCGGAGGGTAGGACTGCGCTCTGGATGGGCGTGTGTGTACGCGGAGGGTAAGATCGGGCTCTGGATGGGGGTGTGTGTGTGTACGCTGAGGGTAAGACTATGCTCTGGATGGGGGTATGTATGCTGAGTAGGACTGCACTCTGGATGGGGGAGTGTAAGCGGAGGGTAAGACTGCGCTCTGGATGGGGGTATGTATGCTGAGTAGGGCCGCGCTCTGGATGGGGGGGGGTTGGGGTGTACATGGAGGGTAGGACTGCGCTCTGGATGGGGGGGTGTACATGGAGGGTAGGACTGCGCTCTGGATGGGGGGGTGTACATGGAGGGTAGGACTGCGCTCTGGATGGGGGGGTGTACATGGAGGGTAGGACTGCGCTCTGGATGGGGGGGTGTACATGGAGGGTAGGGCCGCGCTCTGGATGGGGGGGGGGGTGTACATGGAGGGTAGGGCCGCGCTCTGGATGGGGGGGTGTACATGGAGGGTAGGGCCGCGCTCTGGATGGGGGGGGTGTACATGGAGGGTAGGGCCGCGCTCTGGATGGGGGGGTGTACATGGAGGGTAGGGCCGCGCTCTGGATGGGTGTGTATGCGGAGGGTAGGACCACTCTGGATGGGGGGGTGTGTGTACATGGAGGGTAGGTCCGTGCTCTGGATGGGTGTGTATGCGGAGGGTAGGACCACTCTGGATGGGGGGGTGTGTGTACATGGAGGGTAGGTCCGTGCTCTGGATGGGTGTGTATGCGGAGGGTAGGACCACTCTGGATGGGGGGGTGTGTGTACATGGAGAGTAGGACCACGTTCTAGATGGGTGTGTGTGTGTGTGTACGCGGAGGGTAGGACCGCACTCTGGATGGGCGTGTGTGTACGCGGAGGGTAGGACCGCACTCTGGATGGGCGTGTGTGTACGCGGAGGGTAGGACTGCGCTCTGGATGGGCGTGTGTGTACGCGGAGGATAGGATCGGGCTCTGGATGGGGGGTGTGTGTGTGTGTGTGTACGCTGAGGGTAAGACTATGCTCTGGATGGGGGTATGTATGCTGAGTAGGACTGCACTCTGGATGGGGGAGTGTAAGCGGAGGGTAGGACTGCGCTCTGGATGGGCGTGTGTGTACGCGGAGGGTAAGATCGGGCTCTGGATGGGGGTGTGTGTGTGTACGCTGAGGGTAAGACTATGCTCTGGATGGGGGTATGTATGCTGAGTAGGACTGCACTCTGGATGGGGGAGTGTAAGCGGAGGGTAAGACTGCGCTCTGGATGGGGGTATGTATGCTGAGTAGGGCCGCGCTCTGGATGGGGGGGGTTGGGGTGTACATGGAGGGTAGGACTGCGCTCTGGATGGGGGGGTGTACATGGAGGGTAGGGCCGCGCTCTGGATGGGGGGGTGTACATGGAGGGCAGGGCCGCGCTCTGGATGGGGGGGTGTACATGGAGGGTAGGGCCGCGCTCTGGATGGGGGGGTGTACATGGAGGGTAGGGCCGCGCTCTGGATGGGGGGGTGTACATGGAGGGTAGGGCCGCGCTCTGGATGGGGGGGGGTGTACATGGAGGGCAGGGCCGCGCTCTGGATGGGGGGGTGTACATGGAGGGTAGGGCCGCGCTCTGGATGGGGGGGGTGTACATGGAGGGTAGGGCCGCGCTCTGGATGGGGGGGTGTACATGGAGGGTAGGGCCGCGCTCTGGATGGGGGGGTGTACATGGAGGGTAAGACTGCGCTCTGGATGGGGGTATGTATGCTGAGTAGGACTGCACTCTGGATGGGGGAGTGTAAGCGGAGGGTAGGACTGCGCTCTGGATGGGGGGGTGTACATGGAGGGTAGGGCCGCGCTCTGGATGGGGGGGGGGGTTGGGGTGTACATGGAGGGTAGGGCCGCGCTCTGGATGGGGGGGTGTACATGGAGGGTAGGGCCGCGCTCTGGATGGGGGGGTGTACATGAAGGGTAGGGCCGCGCTCTGGATGGGGGGGTGTACATGGAGGGTAGGGCCGCGCTCTGGATGGGGGGGGGGGTTGGGGTGTACATGGAGGGTAGGGCCGCGCTCTGGATGGGGGGGTGTACATGGAGGGTAGGGCCGCGCTCTGGATGGGGGGGGTGTACATGGAGGGTAGGGCCGTGCTCTGGATGGGGGGGTGTACATGGAGGGTAGGGCCGCGCTCTGGATGGGGGGGTGTACATGGAGGGTAGGGCCGCGCTCTGGATGGGGGGGGTTGGGGTGTACATGGAGGGTAGGGCCGCGCTCTGGATGGGGGGGTGTACATGGAGGGTAGGGCCGCGCTCTGGATGGGGGGGTGTACATGGAGGGTAGGGCCGCGCTCTGGATGGGGGGGTGTACATGGAGGGTAGGGCCGCGCTCTGGATGGGGGGGTGTACATGGAGGGTAGGGCCGCGCTCTGGATGGGGGGGGGTGTACATGGAGGGCAGGGCCGCGCTCTGGATGGGGGGGTGTACATGGAGGGTAGGGCCGCGCTCTGGATGGGGGGGGTGTACATGGAGGGTAGGGCCGCGCTCTGGATGGGGGGGGTGTACATGGAGGGTAGGGCCGCGCTCTGGATGGGGGGGTGTACATGGAGGGTAGGGCCGCGCTCTGGATGGGGGGGTGTACATGGAGGGTAGGGCCGCGCTCTGGATGGGGGGGTGTACATGGAGGGTAAGACTGCGCTCTGGATGGGGGTATGTATGCTGAGTAGGACTGCACTCTGGATGGGGGAGTGTAAGCGGAGGGTAGGACTGCGCTCTGGATGGGGGGGTGTACATGGAGGGTAGGGCCGCGCTCTGGATGGGGGGGGGGGGGTTGGGGTGTACATGGAGGGTAGGGCCGCGCTCTGGATGGGGGGGTGTACATGGAGGGTAGGGCCGCGCTCTGGATGGGGGGGTGTACATGAAGGGTAGGGCCGCGCTCTGGATGGGGGGGTGTACATGGAGGGTAGGGCCGCGCTCTGGATGGGGGGGGGGTTGGGGTGTACATGGAGGGTAGGGCCGCGCTCTGGATGGGGGGGGGTGTACATGGAGGGCAGGGCCGCGCTCTGGATGGGGGGGTGTACATGGAGGGTAGGGCCGCGCTCTGGATGGGGGGGGGTGTACATGGAGGGTAGGGCCGCGCTCTGGATGGGGGGGGTGTACATGGAGGGTAGGGCCGCGCTCTGGATGGGGGGGGTGTACATGGAGGGTAGGGCCGCGCTCTGGATGGGGGGGTGTACATGGAGGGTAGGGCCGCGCTCTGGATGGGGGGGTGTACATGAAGGGTAGGGCCGCGCTCTGGATGGGGGGGTGTACATGGAGGGTAGGGCCGCGCTCTGGATGGGGGGGGTGTACATGGAGGGTAGGGCCGCGCTCTGGATGGGGGGGTGTACATGGAGGGTAGGGCCGCGCTCTGGATGGGGGGGTGTACATGGAGGGTAGGGCCGCGCTCTGGATGGGGGGGTGTACATGGAGGGTAGGGCCGTGCTCTGGATGGGGGGGTGTACATGGAGGGTAGGGCCGCGCTCTGGATGGGGGGGGGTGTACATGGAGGGCAGGGCCGCGCTCTGGATGGGGGGGTGTACATGGAGGGTAGGGCCGCGCTCTGGATGGGGGGGGGTGTACATGGAGGGCAGGGCCGCGCTCTGGATGGGGGGGGTGTACATGGAGGGTAGGGCCGTGCTCTGGATGGGGGGGTGTACATGGAGGGTAGGGCCGCGCTCTGGATGGGGGGGGGTGTACATGGAGGGCAGGGCCGCGCTCTGGATGGGGGGGGGGGTGTACATGGAGGGTAGGGCCGCGCTCTGGATGGGGGGGTGTACATGGAGGGTAGGGCCGCGCTCTGGATGGGGGGGTGTACATGGAGGGTAGGGCCGCGCTCTGGATGGGGGGGTGTACATGGAGGGCAGGGCCGCGCTCTGGATGGGGGGGTGTACATGGAGGGTAGGGCCGCGCTCTGGATGGGGGGGTGTACATGGAGGGTAGGGCCGCGCTCTGGATGGGGGGGTGTACATGGAGGGTAGGGCCGCGCTCTGGATGGGGGGGTGTACATGGAGGGTAGGGCCGCGCTCTGGATGGGGGGGGGGGTATACATGGAGGGTAGGGCCGCGCTCTGGATGGGGGGGTGTACATGGAGGGTAGGGCCGCGCTCTGGATGGGGGGGTGTACATGGAGGGTAGGGCCGCGCTCTGGATGGGGGGGGGTGTACATGGAGGGTAGGGCCGCGCTCTGGATGGGGGGGGGGTGTACATGGAGGGTAGGGCCGCGCTCTGGATGGGGGGGGGGTGTACATGGAGGGTAGGGCCGCGCTCTGGATGGGGGGGTGTACATGGAGGGCAGGGCCGCGCTCTGGATGGGGGGGTGTACATGGAGGGTAGGGCCGCGCTCTGGATGGGGGGGTGTACATGGAGGGTAGGGCCGCGCTCTGGATGGGGGGGGTGTACATGGAGGGTAGGGCCGCGCTCTGGATGGGGGGGGGTGTACATGGAGGGTAGGGCCGCGCTCTGGATGGGGGGGTGTACATGGAGGGCAGGGCTGCGCTCTGGATGGGGGGGTGTACATGGAGGGTAGGGCCGCGCTCTGGATGGGGGGGGTGTACATGGAGGGTAGGGCCGCGCTCTGGATGGGGGGGTGTACATGGAGGGTAGGGCCGCGCTCTGGATGGGGGGGTGTACATGGAGGGTAGGGCCGCGCTCTGGATGGGGGGGTGTACATGGAGGGCAGGGCCGCGCTCTGGATGGGGGGGGGTGTACATGGAGGGCAGGGCCGCGCTCTGGATGGGGGGGTGTACATGGAGGGTAGGGCCGCGCTCTGGATGGGGGGGTGTACATGGAGGGTAGGGCCGCGCTCTGGATGGGGGGGGTGTACATGGAGGGTAGGGCCGCGCTCTGGATGGGGGGGTGTACATGGAGGGTAGGGCCGCGCTCTGGATGGGGGGGTGTACATGGAGGGTAGGGCCGCGCTCTGGATGGGGGGGGTGTACATGGAGGGTAGGGCCGCGCTCTGGATGGTGTCCTGTTCTTGCAGAAGAAGCTTCAGCACAGCTCGCTGGAGTCGGGTCGTCTTACCAAGGAGATTTCGTCCCGTTCTGAGATCCTGCAGAGAATTGAGTTGGAGACGAGTCAAGTGGAGCAGGTGAGCGGGATCCTGGGGCGACCGATGTCACAGGTGGGCTGGTGGTGGCCTGTGTCGGGCTGTGACCCCTTTCATGTCTCTGGTTACTTTTGTCAGGAACGAGCAAAGGCTGAAATTCTGAACAAGAAGCTGAGGAAGCAGCTGAGCGACTATCGCGTCCCAGACGTCCTGCAGTACGTGCAGGAGAAGATGGCGCAGGAGGAGCTGGAGAAGACTGTGCGAGCGTGGGAGAGGAAGGTGGAGATCGCCGAGGTAATGGGCTCAAAAGGGACATAATGACCCCAATCCTTATCGATGGGATGTGATCACTGTTGACCTGTGCCCTGACTACACAGCTTTCTCTGAGTGCTCAGCGTAGAAGTTGGGAACAAGTCAAAGCTGCCAGACTGATTCCACAATACGGGCAGCTATCGGGAGAGCCGTGAGGCGGACTCGGGTCCAGCAGGGGGTGACCAGAGGAAGTCAGCGCCTCCAGGAAGTGTGGATGCTTCCTAATTCAGCTGATTTCACTTCTTACACAAAGATCTTCATGTTACCGGAGTGCAGAGTAATAAAAGCAAACTCTCTACAAGGCTGATTATTGGTGATACTGTCATCTGCGGCACGAAGCGTCTGTGATTATTGGTGATACCGTCATCTGCTGCACGAAGCGTCTGTGATTATTGGTGATACCGTCATCTGCTGCACGAAGCGTCTGTGATTATTGGTGATACCGTCATCTGCGGCACGAAGCGTCTGTGATTATTGGTGATACCGTCATCTGCGGCACAAAGAGTCTGTGATTATTGGTGATACTGTCATCTGCGGCACGAAGCGTCTGTGATTATTGGTGATACCGTCATCTGCGGCACAAAGAGTCTGTGATTATTGGTGATACTGTCATCTGCTGCACGAAGCGTCTGTGATTATTGGCGATACCGTCATCTGCTGCACGAAGCGTCTGTGATTATTGGTGATACTGTCATCTGCGGCACGAAGCGTCTGTGATTATTGGTGATACTGTCATCTGCTGCACGAAGCGTCTGTGATTATTGGTGATACCGTCATCTGCTGCACGAAGCGTCTGTGATTATTGGTGATACTGTCATCTGCGGCACGAAGCGTCTGTGATTATTGGTGATACCGTCATCTGCTGCACGAAGCGTCTGTGATTATTGGTGATACTGTCATCTGCGGCACGAAGCGTCTGTGATTATTGGTGATACCGTCATCTGCTGCACGAAGCGTCTGTGATTATTGGTGATACTGTCATCTGCTGCACGAAGCGTCTGTGATTATTGGTGATACCGTCATCTGCGGCACGAAGCGTCTGTGATTATTGGTGATACCGTCATCTGCGGCACGAAGCGTCTGTGATTATTGGTGATACTGTCATCTGCGGCACGAAGCGTCTGTGATTATTGGTGATACTGTCATCTGCGGCACGAAGCGTCTGTGATTATTGGTGATACTGTCGTCTGTGGCACGAAGCGTCTGTGATTATTGGTGATACCGTCATCTGCGGCACGAAGCGTCTGTGATTATTGGTGATACTGTCATCTGCGGCACGAAGCGTCTGTGATTATTGGTGATACTGTCATCTGCGGCACGAAGCGTCTGTGATTATTGGTGATACCGTCATCTGCTGCACGAAGCGTCTGTGATTATTGGTGATACTGTCATCTGCGGCACGAAGCGTCTGTGATTATTGGTGATACCGTCATCTGCGGCACGAAGCGTCTGTGATTATTGGTGATACTGTCATCTGCGGCACGAAGCGTCTGTGATTATTGGTGATACCGTCATCTGCTGCACGAAGCGTCTGTGATTATTGGTGATACTGTCATCTGCGGCACGAAGTGTGTGATTATTGGTGATACCGTCATCTGCGGCACGAAGCGTCTGTGATTATTGGTGATACCGTCATCTGCAGCACGAAGCGTCTGTGATTATTGGTGATACTGTCATCTGCTGCACGAAGCGTCTGTGATTATTGGTGATACTGTCATCTGCTGCACGAAGCGTCTGTGATTATTGGTGATACTGTCATCTGCTGCACGAAGCGTCTGTGATTATTGGTGATACCGTCATCTGCGGCACGAAGCGTCTGTGATTATTGGTGATACTGTCATCTGCTGCACGAAGCGTCTGTGATTATTGGTGATACTGTCGTCTGTGGCACGAAGCGTCTGTGATTATTGGTGATACCGTCATCTGCGGCACGAAGCGTCTGTGAATATTGGTGATACTGTCGTCTGTGGCACGAAGCGTCTGTGATTATTGGTGATACCGTCATCTGCGGCACGAAGCGTCTGTGATTATTGGTGATACTGTCATCTGCGGCACGAAGCGTCTGTGATTATTGGTGATACTGTCATCTGCGGCACGAAGCGTCTGTGATTATTGGTGATACCGTCATCTGCTGCACGAAGCGTCTGTGATTATTGGTGATACTGTCATCTGCGGCACGAAGCGTCTGTGATTATTGGTGATACCGTCATCTGCGGCACGAAGCGTCTGTGATTATTGGTGATACTGTCATCTGCGGCACGAAGTGTGTGATTATTGGTGATACCGTCATCTGCGGCACGAAGCGTCTGTGATTATTGGTGATACCGTCATCTGCAGCACGAAGCGTCTGTGATTATTGGTGATACTGTCATCTGCTGCACGAAGCGTCTGTGATTATTGGTGATACTGTCATCTGCTGCACGAAGCGTCTGTGATTATTGGTGATACTGTCATCTGCTGCACGAAGCGTCTGTGATTATTGGTGATACTGTCATCTGCTGCACGAAGCGTCTGTGATTATTGGTGATACTGTCATCTGCTGCACGAAGCGTCTGTGATTATTGGCGATACCGTCATCTGCTGCATGAAGCGTCTGTGATTATTGGTGATACCGTCATCTGCTGCACGAAGCGTCTGTGATTATTGGTGATACTGTCATCTGCTGCACGAAGCGTCTGTGATTATTGGTGATACCGTCATCTGCGGCACGAAGCGTCTGTGATTATTGGCGATACCGTCATCTGCGGCACGAAGCGTCTGTGATTATTGGTGATACCGTCATCTGCGGCACGAAGCGTCTGTGATTATTGGTGATACCGTCATCTGTGGCACGAAGCGTCTGTGATTATTGGCGATACCGTCATCTGCGGCACGAAGCGTCTGTGATTATTGGTGATACCGTCATCTGCTGCATGAAGCATCTGTGATTATTGGTGATACCGTCATCTGCGGCACGAAGCGTCTGTGATTATTGGTGATACTGTCATCTGCTGCACGAAGCGTCTGTGATTATTGGTGATACTGTCATCTGCTGCACGAAGCATCTGTGATTATTGGTGATACCGTCATCTGCTGCACGAAGCGTCTGTGATTATTGGTGATACTGTCATCTGCTGCACGAAGCATCTGTGATTATTGGTGATACTGTCATCTGCGACACGAAGCGTCTGTGATTATTGGTGATACCGTCATCTGCTGCACGAAGCATCTGTGATTATTGGTGATACCGTCATCTGCTGCACGAAGCGTCTGTGATTATTGGTGATACTGTCATCTGCTGCACGAAGCATCTGTGATTATTGGTGATACCGTCATCTGCTGCACGAAGCATCTGTGATTATTGGTGATACCGTCATCTGCTGCATGAAGCGTCTGTGATTATTGGTGATACCGTCATCTGCGGCACGAAGCGTCTGTGATTATTGGTGATACTGTCATCTGCTGCACGAAGCGTCTGTGATTATTGGTGATACTGTCATCTGCGGCACGAAGCGTCTGTGATTATTGGTGATACCGTCATCTGCTGCACGAAGCGTCTGTGATTATTGGTGATACTGTCATCTGCTGCACGAAGCGTCTGTGATTATTGGTGATACTGTCATCTGCGGCACGAAGCGTCTGTGATTATTAGTGATACTGTCATCTGCTGCACGAAGCGTCTGTGATTATTGGTGATACCGTCATCTGCTGCACGAAGCGTCTGTGATTATTGGTGATACCGTCATCTGCTGCACGAAGCGTCTGTGATTATTGGTGATACCGTCATCTGCTGCACGAAGCGTCTGTGATTATTGGTGATACCGTCATCTGCGGCACGAAGCGTCTGTGATTATTGGTGATACCGTCATCTGCTGCACGAAGCGTCTGTGATTATTGGTGATACTGTCGTCTGCTGCACGAAGCGTCTGTGATTATTGGTGATACCGTCATCTGCGGCACGAAGCGTCTGTGATTATTGGTGATACTGTCATCTGCGGCACGAAGCGTCTGTGATTATTGGTGATACTGTCATCTGCGGCACGAAGCGTCTGTGATTATTGGTGATACCGTCATCTGCTGCACGAAGCGTCTGTGATTATTGGTGATACCGTCATCTGCTGCACGAAGCGTCTGTGATTATTGGTGATACCGTCATCTGCGGCACGAAGCGTCTGTGATTATTGGTGATACCGTCATCTGCGGCACGAAGCGTCTGTGATTATTGGTGATACCGTCATCTGCTGCACGAAGCGTCTGTGATTATTGGTGATACTGTCATCTGCTGCACGAAGCGTCTGTGATTATTGGTGATACTGTCATCTGTGGCACGAAGCGTCTGTGATTATTGGCGATACCGTCATCTGCTGCACGAAGCATCTGTGATTATTGGTGATACCGTCATCTGCTGCACGAAGCGTCTGTGATTATTGGTGATACTGTCATCTGCTGCACGAAGCGTCTGTGATTATTGGTGATACCGTCATCTGCTGCACGAAGCGTCTGTGATTATTGGTGATACCGTCATCTGCTGCACGAAGCGTCTGTGATTATTGGTGATACCGTCATCTGCTGCACGAAGCGTCTGTGATTATTGGTGATACCGTCATCTGCTGCACGAAGCGTCTGTGATTATTGGTGATACCGTCATCTGCTGCACGAAGCGTCTGTGATTATTGGTGATACCGTCATCTGCTGCACGAAGCGTCTGTGATTATTAGTGATACTGTCATCTGCGACACGAAGCGTCTGTGATTATTAGTGATACCGTCATCTGCTGCACGAAGCGTCTGTGATTATTAGTGATACCGTCATCTGCGGCATGAAGCATCTGTGATTATTGGTGATACCGTCATCTGCGGCACGAAGCGTCTGTGATTATTGGCGATACCGTCATCTGCGGCACGAAGCGTCTGTGATTATTGGTGATACTGTCATCTGCTGCACGAAGCGTCTGTGATTATTGGTGATACTGTCATCTGCGGCACGAAGCGTCTGTGATTATTGGTGATACCGTCATCTGCGGCACGAAGCGTCTGTGATTATTGGTGATACTGTCATCTGCTGCACGAAGCGTCTGTGATTATTGGTGATACCGTCATCTGCTGCACGAAGCGTCTGTGATTATTGGTGATACTGTCATCTGCTGCACGAAGCGTCTGTGATTATTGGTGATACTGTCATCTGCGGCACGAAGCGTCTGTGATTATTGGTGATAATGTCATCTGCGGCACGAAGCGTCTGTGATTATTGGCGATACCGTCATCTGCGGCACGAAGCATCTGTGATTATTGGTGATACTGTCATCTGCTGCACGAAGCATCTGTGATTATTGGTGATACTGTCATCTGCGGCAGAAAGAGTCTGTGATTATTGGTGATACCGTCATCTGCTGCACGAAGCGTCTGTGATTATTGGTGATACCGTCATCTGCTGCACGAAGCGTCTGTGATTATTGGTGATACTGTCATCTGCGGCACGAAGCGTCTGTGATTATTGGTGATACCGTCATCTGCGGCATGAAGCGTCTGTGATTATTGGTGATACTGTCATCTGCTGCACGAAGCGTCTGTGATTATTGGCGATACCGTCATCTGCGGCACGAAGCATCTGTGATTATTGGTGATACTGTCATCTGCTGCACGAAGCGTCTGTGATTATTGGTGATACTGTCATCTGCTGCACGAAGCGTCTGTGATTATTGGTGATACTGTCATCTGCTGCACGAAGCGTCTGTGATTATTGGTGATACCGTCATCTGCGGCACGAAGCGTCTGTGATTATTGGTGATACCGTCATCTGCGGCATGAAGCGTCTGTGATTATTGGTGATACCGTCATCTGCTGCACGAAGCGTCTGTGATTATTGGTGATACTGTCATCTGCTGCACGAAGCGTCTGTGATTATTGGTGATACCGTCATCTGCGGCACGAAGCGTCTGTGATTATTGGTGATACTGTCATCTGCGGCACGAAGCGTCTGTGATTATTGGTGATACTGTCATCTGCTGCACGAAGCGTCTGTGATTATTGGTGATAATGTCATCTGCGGCACGAAGCGTCTGTGATTATTGGCGATACCGTCATCTGCGGCACGAAGCATCTGTGATTATTGGTGATACCGTCATCTGCTGCACGAAGCGTCTGTGATTATTGGTGATACCGTCATCTGCTGCACGAAGCGTCTGTGATTATTGGTGATACCGTCATCTGTGGCACGAAGCGTCTGTGATTATTGGTGATACTGTCATCTGCTGCATGAAGCATCTGTGATTATTGGTGATACCGTCATCTGCTGCACGAAGCATCTGTGATTATTGGTGATACCGTCATCTGCGACACGAAGCGTCTGTGATTATTGGTGATACTGTCATCTGCTGCACGAAGCGTCTGTGATTATTGGTGATACTGTCATCTGCTGCACGAAGCGTCTGTGATTATTGGTGATACTGTCATCTGCTGCACGAAGCGTCTGTGATTATTGGTGATACCGTCATCTGCTGCACGAAGCGTCTGTGATTATTGGTGATACTGTCATCTGCTGCACGAAGCGTCTGTGATTATTGGTGATACCGTCATCTGCGGCACGAAGCGTCTGTGATTATTGGTGATACTGTCATCTGCGGCACGAAGCGTCTGTGATTATTGGCGATACCGTCATCTGCGGCACGAAGCGTCTGTGATTATTGGTGATACTGTCATCTGCTGCACGAAGCGTCTGTGATTATTGGTGATACTGTCATCTGCTGCACGAAGCGTCTGTGATTATTGGTGATACTGTCATCTGCTGCACGAAGCATCTGTGATTATTGGTGATACTGTCATCTGCGGCACGAAGCGTCTGTGATTATTGGTGATACTGTCATCTGCGGCACGAAGCGTCTGTGATTATTAGTGATACTGTCATCTGCGACACGAAGCGTCTGTGATTATTGGTGATACCGTCATCTGCTGCACGAAGCGTCTGTGATTATTGGTGATACTGTCATCTGCTGCACGAAGCGTCTGTGATTATTGGTGATACCGTCATCTGCGGCACGAAGCGTCTGTGATTATTGGTGATACTGTCATCTGCTGCACGAAGCGTCTGTGATTATTGGTGATACCGTCATCTGCTGCACGAAGCGTCTGTGATTATTGGTGATACTGTCATCTGCTGCATGAAGCGTCTGTGATTATTGGTGATACCGTCATCTGCGGCACGAAGCGTCTGTGATTATTGGTGATACCGTCATCTGCTGCACGAAGCATCTGTGATTATTGGTGATACCGTCATCTGCTGCACGAAGCGTCTGTGATTATTGGTGATACCGTCATCTGCTGCACGAAGCGTCTGTGATTATTAGTGATACTGTCATCTGCTGCACGAAGCGTCTGTGATTATTGGTGATACTGTCATCTGCGGCACGAAGCATCTGTGATTATTGGTGATACTGTCATCTGCTGCACGAAGCGTCTGTGATTATTGGTGATACTGTCATCTGCTGCACGAAGCGTCTGTGATTATTGGTGATACCGTCATCTGCTGCACGAAGCATCTGTGATTATTGGTGATACTGTCGTCTGCTGCACGAAGCGTCTGTGATTATTGGTGATTCCGTCATCTGCGGCACGAAGCGTCTGTGATTATTGGTGATACTGTCATCTGTGGCACGAAGCGTCTGTGATTATTGGTGATACCGTCATCTGCTGCACGAAGCATCTGTGATTATTGGTGATACTGTCATCTGCGGCACGAAGCGTCTGTGATTATTGGTGATACTGTCATCTGTGGCACGAAGCGTCTGTGATTATTGGTGATACCGTCATCTGCTGCACGAAGCATCTGTGATTATTGGTGATACTGTCATCTGTGGCACGAAGCGTCTGTGATTATTGGCGATACCGTCATCTGCTGCACGAAGCGTCTGTGATTATTAGTGATACCGTCATCTGCGGCACGAAGCGTCTGTGATTATTGGTGATACTGTCATCTGCTGCACGAAGCGTCTGTGATTATTGGTGATAATGTCGTCTGCGGCATGAAGCGTCTGTGATTATTGGTGATACCTTCATCTGCGGCACGAAGCGTCTGTGATTATTGGTGATACTGTCATCTGCTGCACGAAGCGTCTGTGATTATTGGTGATACCGTCATCTGCGACACGAAGCGTCTGTGATTATTGGTGATACCGTCATCTGCTGCACGAAGCGTCTGTGATTATTGGTGATACCGTCATCTGCTGCACGAAGCGTCTGTGATTATTGGTGATACCGTCGTTTGCGGCACGAAGCGTCTGTGATTATTAGTGATAATGTCGTCTGCGGCACGAAGTGTGTGATTATTGGTGATACCGTCATCTGCGGCACGAAGTGTGTGATTATTGGTGATACTGTCATCTGTGGCACGAAGCGTCTGTGATTATTGGTGATACCGTCATCTGCGGCACGAAGCGTCTGTGATTATTGGCGATACCGTCATCTGCGGCACGAAGCGTCTGTGATTATTGGTGATACTGTCATCTGCGGCACGAAGCGTCTGTGATTATTGGTGATACCGTCATCTGCTGCACGAAGCGTCTGTGATTATTGGTGATACCGTCATCTGTTGCACGAAGCATCTGTGATTATTGGTGATACCGTCATCTGTGGCAGAAAGAGTCTGTGATTATTGGTGATACCGTCATCTGCGGCACGAAGCGTCTGTGATTATTGGTGATACTGTCATCTGCGGCACGAAGCGTCTGTGATTATTGGTGATACCGTCATCTGCTGCACGAAGCGTCTGTGATTATTGGTGATACCTTCATCTGCGGCACGAAGCGTCTGTGATTATTGGTGATACCGTCATCTGCGGCACGAAGCGTCTGTGATTATTGGTGATACCGTCATCTGCGGCACGAAGCGTCTGTGATTATTAGTGATACTGTCATCTGCGGCACGAAGCGTCTGTGATTATTGGTGATACCGTCATCTGTGGCACGAAGCGTCTGTGATTATTGGTGATACTGTCATCTGCGGCACGAAGCGTCTGTGATTATTGGTGATACCGTCATCTGCTGCACGAAGCGTCTGTGATTATTGGTGATACCGTCATCTGCTGCACGAAGCGTCTGTGATTATTGGTGATACCGTCATCTGCTGCACGAAGCATCTGTGATTATTGGCGATACCGTCATCTGCGGCACGAAGCGTCTGTGATTATTGGTGATACCGTCATCTGCTGCACGAAGCGTCTGTGATTATTGGTGATACCGTCATCTGCTGCACGAAGCGTCTGTGATTATTGGTGATACTGTCATCTGTGGCACGAAGCGTCTGTGATTATTGGTGATACTGTCATCTGTGGCACGAAGCGTCTGTGATTATTGGCGATACCGTCATCTGCTGCACGAAGCGTCTGTGATTATTGGTGATACCGTCATCTGCTGCACGAAGCGTCTGTGATTATTGGTGATACCGTCATCTGCTGCACGAAGCGTCTGTGATTATTGGTGATACCGTCATCTGCTGCACGAAGCGTCTGTGATTATTGGTGATACTGTCATCTGCGGCACGAAGCGTCTGTGATTATTGGTGATACCGTCATCTGCTGCACGAAGCGTCTGTGATTATTGGTGATACTGTCATCTGCTGCACGAAGCGTCTGTGATTATTGGTGATACTGTCATCTGCTGCACGAAGCGTCTGTGATTATTGGTGATACTGTCATCTGCGGCACGAAGCGTCTGTGATTATTGGTGATACCGTCATCTGCGGCACGAAGCATCTGTGATTATTGGTGATACTGTCATCTGCTGCACGAAGCACCTGTGATTATTGGTGATACCGTCATCTGCTGCACGAAGCATCTGTGATTATTGGTGATACCGTCATCTGCTGCACGAAGCGTCTGTGATTATTGGTGATACCGTCATCTGCAGCACGAAGCGTCTGTGATTATTGGTGATACCGTCATCTGCGGCACGAAGCGTCTGTGATTATTGGCGATACCGTCATCTGCGGCACGAAGCGTCTGTGATTATTGGCGATACCGTCATCTGCGGCACGAAGCGTCTGTGATTATTGGCGATACCGTCATCTGCTGCACGAAGCGTTTGTGATTATTGGTGATACCGTCATCTGCTGCACGAAGCGTCTGTGATTATTGGTGATACCGTCATCTGCGGCACGAAGCGTCTGTGATTATTGGCGATACCGTCATCTGCGGCACGAAGCGTCTGTGATTATTGGCGATACCGTCATCTGCTGCACGAAGCGTCTGTGATTATTGGCGATACCGTCATCTGCAGCACGAAGCGTCTGTGATTATTGGTGATACCGTCATCTGCGGCACGAAGCGTCTGTGATTATTGGCGATACCGTCATCTGCTGCACGAAGCGTCTGTGATTATTGGCGATACCGTCATCTGCAGCACGAAGCGTCTGTGATTATTGGTGATACCGTCATCTGCGGCACGAAGCGTCTGTGATTATTGGCGATACTGTCATCTGTGGCACGAAGCGTCTGTGATTATTGGTGATACTGTCATCTGCTGCACGAAGCGTCTGTGATTATTGGTGATACTGTCATCTGTGGCACGAAGCGTCTGTGATTATTGGTGATACCGTCATCTGTGGCACGAAGCGTCTGTGATTATTGGTGATACTGTCATCTGCGACACGAAGCGTCTGTGATTATTGGTGATACCGTCATCTGCGGCACGAAGCGTCTGTGATTATTGGTGATACCGTCATCTGCTGCACGAAGCGTCTGTGATTATTGGTGATACCGTCATCTGCTGCACGAAGCGTCTGTGATTATTGGTGATACTGTCATCTGCGGCACGAAGCGTCTGTGATTATTGGCGATACCGTCATCTGCGGCACGAAGCGTCTGTGATTATTGGTGATACCGTCGTTTGCGGCACGAAGCGTCTGTGATTATTAGTGATAATGTCGTCTGCGGCACGAAGTGTGTGATTATTGGTGATACCGTCATCTGCGGCACGAAGTGTGTGATTATTGGTGATACTGTCATCTGTGGCACGAAGCGTCTGTGATTATTGGTGATACCGTCATCTGCGGCACGAAGCGTCTGTGATTATTGGCGATACCGTCATCTGCGGCACGAAGCGTCTGTGATTATTGGTGATACTGTCATCTGCGGCACGAAGCGTCTGTGATTATTGGTGATACCGTCATCTGCTGCACGAAGCGTCTGTGATTATTGGTGATACCGTCATCTGTTGCACGAAGCATCTGTGATTATTGGTGATACCGTCATCTGTGGCAGAAAGAGTCTGTGATTATTGGTGATACCGTCATCTGCGGCACGAAGCGTCTGTGATTATTGGTGATACTGTCATCTGCGGCACGAAGCGTCTGTGATTATTGGTGATACCGTCATCTGCTGCACGAAGCGTCTGTGATTATTGGTGATACCTTCATCTGCGGCACGAAGCGTCTGTGATTATTGGTGATACCGTCATCTGCGGCACGAAGCGTCTGTGATTATTGGTGATACCGTCATCTGCGGCACGAAGCGTCTGTGATTATTAGTGATACTGTCATCTGCGGCACGAAGCGTCTGTGATTATTGGTGATACCGTCATCTGTGGCACGAAGCGTCTGTGATTATTGGTGATACTGTCATCTGCGGCACGAAGCGTCTGTGATTATTGGTGATACCGTCATCTGCTGCACGAAGCGTCTGTGATTATTGGTGATACTGTCATCTGCTGCACGAAGCGTCTGTGATTATTGGTGATACCGTCATCTGTGGCACGAAGCGTCTGTGATTATTGGTGATACCGTCATCTGCTGCACGAAGCGTCTGTGATTATTGGTGATACTGTCATCTGCGGCACGAAGCGTCTGTGATTATTGGTGATACCGTCATCTGTGGCACGAAGCGTCTGTGATTATTGGTGATACTGTCATCTGCTGCACGAAGCGTCTGTGATTATTGGTGATACCGTCATCTGCGGCACGAAGCGTCTGTGATTATTGGTGATACCGTCATCTGCTGCACGAAGCGTCTGTGATTATTGGTGATACCGTCATCTGCTGCACGAAGCGTCTGTGATTATTAGTGATACCGTCATCTGCTGCACGAAGCGTCTGTGATTATTGGTGATACCGTCATCTGCTGCACGAAGCATCTGTGATTATTGGCGATACCGTCATCTGCGGCACGAAGCGTCTGTGATTATTGGTGATACCGTCATCTGCTGCACGAAGCGTCTGTGATTATTGGTGATACCGTCATCTGCTGCACGAAGCGTCTGTGATTATTGGTGATACTGTCATCTGTGGCACGAAGCGTCTGTGATTATTGGTGATACCGTCATCTGCGGCACGAAGCGTCTGTGATTATTGGTGATACCGTCATCTGCTGCACGAAGCGTCTGTGATTATTAGTGATACCGTCATCTGCTGCACGAAGCGTCTGTGATTATTGGTGATACCGTCATCTGCTGCACGAAGCATCTGTGATTATTGGCGATACCGTCATCTGCGGCACGAAGCGTCTGTGATTATTGGTGATACCGTCATCTGCTGCACGAAGCGTCTGTGATTATTGGTGATACCGTCATCTGCTGCACGAAGCGTCTGTGATTATTGGTGATACTGTCATCTGCGGCACGAAGCGTCTGTGATTATTGGTGATACCGTCATCTGCGGCACGAAGCGTCTGTGATTATTGGTGATACTGTCATCTGCTGCACGAAGCGTCTGTGATTATTAGTGATACCGTCATCTGCTGCACGAAGCGTCTGTGATTATTGGTGATACCGTCATCTGCGGCACGAAGCGTCTGTGATTATTGGTGATACTGTCATCTGCGGCACGAAGCGTCTGTGATTATTGGCGATACCGTCATCTGCGGCACGAAGCGTCTGTGATTATTGGTGATACTGTCATCTGCTGCACGAAGCGTCTGTGATTATTGGTGATACTGTCATCTGCTGCACGAAGCGTCTGTGATTATTGGTGATACTGTCATCTGCTGCACGAAGCATCTGTGATTATTGGTGATACTGTCATCTGCGGCACGAAGCGTCTGTGATTATTGGTGATACTGTCATCTGCGGCACGAAGCGTCTGTGATTATTAGTGATACTGTCATCTGCTGCACGAAGCGTCTGTGATTATTGGTGATACCGTCATCTGCGGCACGAAGCGTCTGTGATTATTGGTGATACCGTCATCTGCGGCACGAAGCGTCTGTGATTATTGGTGATACCGTCATCTGCTGCACGAAGCGTCTGTGATTATTGGTGATACCGTCATCTGCTGCACGAAGCGTCTGTGATTATTGGTGATACTGTCATCTGCTGCATGAAGCGTCTGTGATTATTGGTGATACCGTCATCTGCGGCACGAAGCGTCTGTGATTATTGGTGATACCGTCATCTGCTGCACGAAGCATCTGTGATTATTGGTGATACCGTCATCTGCTGCACGAAGCGTCTGTGATTATTGGTGATACCGTCATCTGCTGCACGAAGCGTCTGTGATTATTAGTGATACTGTCATCTGCTGCACGAAGCGTCTGTGATTATTGGTGATACTGTCATCTGCGGCACGAAGCATCTGTGATTATTGGTGATACTGTCATCTGCTGCACGAAGCGTCTGTGATTATTGGTGATACTGTCATCTGCTGCACGAAGCGTCTGTGATTATTGGTGATACTGTCATCTGCGGCACGAAGCGTCTGTGATTATTGGTGATACTGTCATCTGCGGCACGAAGCGTCTGTGATTATTGGTGATACTGTCATCTGCTGCACGAAGCATCTGTGATTATTGGTGATACCGTCATCTGCTGCACGAAGCATCTGTGATTATTGGTGATACCGTCATCTGCGGCACGAAGCGTCTGTGATTATTGGTGATACTGTCATCTGCGGCACGAAGCGTCTGTGATTATTGGTGATAATGTCGTCTGCTGCACGAAGCGTCTGTGATTATTGGTGATTCCGTCATCTGCGGCACGAAGCGTCTGTGATTATTGGTGATACTGTCATCTGTGGCACGAAGCGTCTGTGATTATTGGTGATACCGTCATCTGCTGCACGAAGCATCTGTGATTATTGGTGATACTGTCATCTGCGGCACGAAGCGTCTGTGATTATTGGTGATACTGTCATCTGTGGCACGAAGCGTCTGTGATTATTGGTGATACCGTCATCTGCTGCACGAAGCATCTGTGATTATTGGTGATACTGTCGTCTGCTGCACGAAGCGTCTGTGATTATTGGTGATTCCGTCATCTGCGGCACGAAGCGTCTGTGATTATTGGTGATACTGTCATCTGTGGCACGAAGCGTCTGTGATTATTGGTGATACTGTCATCTGTGGCACGAAGCGTCTGTGATTATTGGTGATACCGTCATCTGCTGCACGAAGCATCTGTGATTATTGGTGATACTGTCGTCTGCTGCACGAAGCGTCTGTGATTATTGGTGATTCCGTCATCTGCGGCACGAAGCGTCTGTGATTATTGGTGATACTGTCATCTGTGGCACGAAGCGTCTGTGATTATTGGTGATACCGTCATCTGCTGCACGAAGCATCTGTGATTATTGGTGATACTGTCATCTGCGGCACGAAGCGTCTGTGATTATTGGTGATACTGTCATCTGTGGCACGAAGCGTCTGTGATTATTGGTGATACCGTCATCTGCTGCACGAAGCATCTGTGATTATTGGTGATACTGTCATCTGTGGCACGAAGCGTCTGTGATTATTGGCGATACCGTCATCTGCTGCACGAAGCGTCTGTGATTATTGGTGATACTGTCATCTGCGGCATGAAGCGTCTGTGATTATTGGTGATACTGTCATCTGCTGCACGAAGCGTCTGTGATTATTGGTGATACCGTCATCTGCTGCAGGAAGCGTCTGTGATTATTGGTGATACTGTCATCTGCTGCACGAAGCATCTGTGATTATTGGTGATACTGTCGTCTGCTGCACGAAGCGTCTGTGATTATTGGTGATTCCGTCATCTGCGGCACGAAGCGTCTGTGATTATTGGTGATACTGTCATCTGTGGCACGAAGCGTCTGTGATTATTGGTGATACCGTCATCTGCTGCACGAAGCATCTGTGATTATTGGTGATACTGTCATCTGCGGCACGAAGCGTCTGTGATTATTGGTGATACTGTCATCTGTGGCACGAAGCGTCTGTGATTATTGGTGATACCGTCATCTGCTGCACGAAGCATCTGTGATTATTGGTGATACTGTCATCTGTGGCACGAAGCGTCTGTGATTATTAGTGATACCGTCATCTGCGGCACGAAGCGTCTGTGATTATTGGTGATACTGTCATCTGCTGCACGAAGCGTCTGTGATTATTGGTGATAATGTCGTCTGCGGCATGAAGCGTCTGTGATTATTGGTGATACCTTCATCTGCGGCACGAAGCGTCTGTGATTATTGGTGATACTGTCATCTGCTGCACGAAGCGTCTGTGATTATTGGTGATACCGTCATCTGCGACACGAAGCGTCTGTGATTATTGGTGATACCGTCATCTGCTGCACGAAGCGTCTGTGATTATTGGTGATACCGTCATCTGCTGCACGAAGCGTCTGTGATTATTGGTGATACCGTCGTTTGCGGCACGAAGCGTCTGTGATTATTAGTGATAATGTCGTCTGCGGCACGAAGTGTGTGATTATTGGTGATACCGTCATCTGCGGCACGAAGTGTGTGATTATTGGTGATACTGTCATCTGTGGCACGAAGCGTCTGTGATTATTGGTGATACCGTCATCTGCTGCACGAAGCGTCTGTGATTATTGGTGATACCGTCATCTGCGGCACGAAGCGTCTGTGATTATTGGCGATACCGTCATCTGCGGCACGAAGCGTCTGTGATTATTGGTGATACTGTCATCTGCGGCACGAAGCGTCTGTGATTATTGGTGATACCGTCATCTGCTGCACGAAGCGTCTGTGATTATTGGTGATACCGTCATCTGTTGCACGAAGCATCTGTGATTATTGGTGATACCGTCATCTGTGGCAGAAAGAGTCTGTGATTATTGGTGATACCGTCATCTGCGGCACGAAGCGTCTGTGATTATTGGTGATACTGTCATCTGCGGCACGAAGCGTCTGTGATTATTGGTGATACCGTCATCTGCTGCACGAAGCGTCTGTGATTATTGGTGATACCTTCATCTGCGGCACGAAGCGTCTGTGATTATTGGTGATACCGTCATCTGCGGCACGAAGCGTCTGTGATTATTGGTGATACCGTCATCTGCGGCACGAAGCGTCTGTGATTATTAGTGATACTGTCATCTGCGGCACGAAGCGTCTGTGATTATTGGTGATACCGTCATCTGTGGCACGAAGCGTCTGTGATTATTGGTGATACTGTCATCTGCGGCACGAAGCGTCTGTGATTATTGGTGATACCGTCATCTGCTGCACGAAGCGTCTGTGATTATTGGTGATACCGTCATCTGCTGCACGAAGCGTCTGTGATTATTGGTGATACCGTCATCTGCTGCACGAAGCATCTGTGATTATTGGCGATACCGTCATCTGCGGCACGAAGCGTCTGTGATTATTGGTGATACCGTCATCTGCTGCACGAAGCGTCTGTGATTATTGGTGATACCGTCATCTGCTGCACGAAGCGTCTGTGATTATTGGTGATACTGTCATCTGTGGCACGAAGCGTCTGTGATTATTGGTGATACTGTCATCTGTGGCACGAAGCGTCTGTGATTATTGGCGATACCGTCATCTGCTGCACGAAGCGTCTGTGATTATTGGTGATACCGTCATCTGCTGCACGAAGCGTCTGTGATTATTGGTGATACCGTCATCTGCTGCACGAAGCGTCTGTGATTATTGGTGATACCGTCATCTGCTGCACGAAGCGTCTGTGATTATTGGTGATACTGTCATCTGCGGCACGAAGCGTCTGTGATTATTGGTGATACCGTCATCTGCTGCACGAAGCGTCTGTGATTATTGGTGATACTGTCATCTGCTGCACGAAGCGTCTGTGATTATTGGTGATACTGTCATCTGCTGCACGAAGCGTCTGTGATTATTGGTGATACTGTCATCTGCGGCACGAAGCGTCTGTGATTATTGGTGATACCGTCATCTGCGGCACGAAGCATCTGTGATTATTGGTGATACTGTCATCTGCTGCACGAAGCACCTGTGATTATTGGTGATACCGTCATCTGCTGCACGAAGCATCTGTGATTATTGGTGATACCGTCATCTGCTGCACGAAGCGTCTGTGATTATTGGTGATACCGTCATCTGCAGCACGAAGCGTCTGTGATTATTGGTGATACCGTCATCTGCGGCACGAAGCGTCTGTGATTATTGGCGATACCGTCATCTGCGGCACGAAGCGTCTGTGATTATTGGCGATACCGTCATCTGCGGCACGAAGCGTCTGTGATTATTGGCGATACCGTCATCTGCTGCACGAAGCGTTTGTGATTATTGGTGATACCGTCATCTGCTGCACGAAGCGTCTGTGATTATTGGTGATACCGTCATCTGCGGCACGAAGCGTCTGTGATTATTGGCGATACCGTCATCTGCGGCACGAAGCGTCTGTGATTATTGGCGATACCGTCATCTGCTGCACGAAGCGTCTGTGATTATTGGCGATACCGTCATCTGCAGCACGAAGCGTCTGTGATTATTGGTGATACCGTCATCTGCGGCACGAAGCGTCTGTGATTATTGGCGATACCGTCATCTGCTGCACGAAGCGTCTGTGATTATTGGCGATACCGTCATCTGCAGCACGAAGCGTCTGTGATTATTGGTGATACCGTCATCTGCGGCACGAAGCGTCTGTGATTATTGGCGATACTGTCATCTGTGGCACGAAGCGTCTGTGATTATTGGTGATACTGTCATCTGCTGCACGAAGCGTCTGTGATTATTGGTGATACTGTCATCTGTGGCACGAAGCGTCTGTGATTATTGGTGATACCGTCATCTGTGGCACGAAGCGTCTGTGATTATTGGTGATACTGTCATCTGCGACACGAAGCGTCTGTGATTATTGGTGATACCGTCATCTGCGGCACGAAGCGTCTGTGATTATTGGTGATACCGTCATCTGCTGCACGAAGCGTCTGTGATTATTGGTGATACCGTCATCTGCTGCACGAAGCGTCTGTGATTATTGGTGATACTGTCATCTGCGGCACGAAGCGTCTGTGATTATTGGCGATACCGTCATCTGCGGCACGAAGCGTCTGTGATTATTGGTGATACCGTCGTTTGCGGCACGAAGCGTCTGTGATTATTAGTGATAATGTCGTCTGCGGCACGAAGTGTGTGATTATTGGTGATACCGTCATCTGCGGCACGAAGTGTGTGATTATTGGTGATACTGTCATCTGTGGCACGAAGCGTCTGTGATTATTGGTGATACCGTCATCTGCGGCACGAAGCGTCTGTGATTATTGGTGATACTGTCATCTGCGGCACGAAGCGTCTGTGATTATTGGTGATACCGTCATCTGCTGCACGAAGCGTCTGTGATTATTGGTGATACCGTCATCTGTTGCACGAAGCATCTGTGATTATTGGTGATACCGTCATCTGTGGCAGAAAGAGTCTGTGATTATTGGTGATACCGTCATCTGCGGCACGAAGCGTCTGTGATTATTGGTGATACTGTCATCTGCGGCACGAAGCGTCTGTGATTATTGGTGATACCGTCATCTGCTGCACGAAGCGTCTGTGATTATTGGTGATACCTTCATCTGCGGCACGAAGCGTCTGTGATTATTGGTGATACCGTCATCTGCGGCACGAAGCGTCTGTGATTATTGGTGATACCGTCATCTGCGGCACGAAGCGTCTGTGATTATTAGTGATACTGTCATCTGCGGCACGAAGCGTCTGTGATTATTGGTGATACCGTCATCTGTGGCACGAAGCGTCTGTGATTATTGGTGATACCGTCATCTGCTGCACGAAGCGTCTGTGATTATTGGTGATACTGTCATCTGCTGCACGAAGCGTCTGTGATTATTAGTGATACCGTCATCTGCTGCACGAAGCGTCTGTGATTATTGGTGATACCGTCATCTGCTGCACGAAGCATCTGTGATTATTGGCGATACCGTCATCTGCGGCACGAAGCGTCTGTGATTATTGGTGATACCGTCATCTGCTGCACGAAGCGTCTGTGATTATTGGTGATACCGTCATCTGCTGCACGAAGCGTCTGTGATTATTAGTGATACCGTCATCTGCTGCACGAAGCGTCTGTGATTATTGGTGATACCGTCATCTGCTGCACGAAGCATCTGTGATTATTGGCGATACCGTCATCTGCGGCACGAAGCGTCTGTGATTATTGGTGATACCGTCATCTGCTGCACGAAGCGTCTGTGATTATTGGTGATACCGTCATCTGCTGCACGAAGCGTCTGTGATTATTGGTGATACTGTCATCTGTGGCACGAAGCGTCTGTGATTATTGGTGATACTGTCATCTGCTGCACGAAGCGTCTGTGATTATTGGTGATACTGTCATCTGCGGCACGAAGCGTCTGTGATTATTGGTGATACCGTCATCTGCGGCACGAAGCATCTGTGATTATTGGTGATACTGTCATCTGCTGCACGAAGCACCTGTGATTATTGGTGATACCGTCATCTGCTGCACGAAGCATCTGTGATTATTGGTGATACCGTCATCTGCTGCACGAAGCGTCTGTGATTATTGGTGATACCGTCATCTGCTGCATGAAGCGTCTGTGATTATTGGTGATACCGTCATCTGCGGCACGAAGCGTCTGTGATTATTGGTGATACCGTCATCTGCAGCACGAAGCGTCTGTGATTATTGGTGATACCGTCATCTGCGGCACGAAGCGTCTGTGATTATTGGCGATACCGTCATCTGCGGCACGAAGCGTCTGTAATTATTGGCGATACCGTCATCTGCGGCACGAAGCGTCTGTGATTATTGGCGATACCGTCATCTGCTGCACGAAGCGTTTGTGATTATTGGTGATACCGTCATCTGCTGCACGAAGCGTCTGTGATTATTGGTGATACCGTCATCTGCGGCACGAAGCGTCTGTGATTATTGGCGATACCGTCATCTGCGGCACGAAGCGTCTGTGATTATTGGCGATACCGTCATCTGCTGCACGAAGCGTCTGTGATTATTGGCGATACCGTCATCTGCAGCACGAAGCGTCTGTGATTATTGGTGATACCGTCATCTGCGGCACGAAGCGTCTGTGATTATTGGCGATACCGTCATCTGCTGCACGAAGCGTCTGTGATTATTGGCGATACCGTCATCTGCAGCACGAAGCGTCTGTGATTATTGGTGATACCGTCATCTGCTGCACGAAGCGTCTGTGATTATTGGTGATACTGTCATCTGCTGCACGAAGCGTCTGTGATTATTGGCGATACCGTCATCTGCGGCACGAAGCGTCTGTGATTATTGGCGATACCGTCATCTGCAGCACGAAGCATCTGTGATTATTGGCGATACCGTCATCTGCGGCACGAAGCGTCTGTGATTATTGGCGATACCGTCATCTGCTGCACGAAGCGTCTGTGATTATTGGTGATACCGTCATCTGCGGCACGAAGCGTCTGTGATTATTGGCGATACCGTCATCTGCTGCACGAAGCGTCTGTGATTATTGGTGATACTGTCATCTGCGGCACGAAGCATCTGTGATTATTGGTGATACCGTCGTCTGTTGCATGAAGCGTCTGTGATTATTGGTGATACCGTCATCTGCTGCACGAAGCGTCTGTGATTATTGGCGATACCGTCATCTGCGGCACGAAGCGTCTGTGATTATTGGCGATACCGTCATCTGCGGCACGAAGCATCTGTGATTATTGGTGATACCGTCGTCTGTTGCATGAAGCGTCTGTGATTATTGGTGATACCGTCATCTGCGGCACGAAGCGTCTGTGATTATTGGTGATACTGTCATCTGCTGCACGAAGCGTCTCTGATTATTGGTGATACTGTCATCTGCTGCACGAAGCGTCTGTGATTATTGGCGATACCGTCATCTGCGGCACGAAGCGTCTGTGATTATTGGTGATACCGTCGTCTGTTGCATGAAGCGTCTGTGATTATTGGTGATACCGTCATCTGCGGCACGAAGCGTCTGTGATTATTGGTGATACTGTCATCTGCTGCACGAAGCGTCTCTGATTATTGGTGATACTGTCATCTGCTGCACGAAGCGTCTGTGATTATTGGTGATACTGTCATCTGCGACACGAAGCGTCTGTGATTATTGGTGATACTGTCATCTGCTGCACGAAGCGTCTGTGATTATTGGTGATACCGTCATCTGCTGCACGAAGCGTCTGTGATTATTGGTGATACCGTCGTTTGCGGCACGAAGCGTCTGTGATTATTAGTGATAATGTCGTCTGCGGCACGAAGTGTGTGATTATTGGTGATACCGTCATCTGCTGCACGAAGCGTCTGTGATTATTGGTGATACTGTCATCTGCGGCACGAAGTGTGTGATTATTGGTGATACTGTCATCTGTGGCACGAAGCGTCTGTGATTATTGGTGATACCGTCATCTGCGGCACGAAGCGTCTGTGATTATTGGCGATACTGTCATCTGCGGCACGAAGCGTCTGTGATTATTGGTGATACTGTCATCTGTGGCACGAAGCGTCTGTGATTATTGGTGATACTGTCATCTGCGGCACGAAGCGTCTGTGATTATTGGTGATACCGTCATCTGCTGCACGAAGCGTCTGTGATTATTGGTGATACCTTCATCTGCGGCACGAAGCATCTGTGATTATTGGTGATACCGTCATCTGCGGCACGAAGAGTCTGTGATTATTGGTGATACTGTCATCTGCTGCACGAAGCGTCTGTGATTATTGGTGATACTGTCATCTGCGGCACGAAGCGTCTGTGATTATTGGTGATACTGTCATCTGCGACACGAAGCGTCTGTGATTATTGGTGATACTGTCATCTGCTGCACGAAGCGTCTGTGATTATTGGTGATACTGTCATCTGCGGCATGAAGCGTCTGTGATTATTGGTGATACCGTCATCTGCTGCACGAAGCGTCTGTGATTATTGGTGATACTGTCGTCTGCTGCACGAAGCGTCTGTGATTATTGGTGATACTGTCGTCTGTGGCACGAAGCGTCTGTGATTATTGGTGATACTGTCATCTGCTGCACGAAGCGTCTGTGATTATTGGTGATACTGTCGTCTGCTGCACGAAGCGTCTGTGATTATTGGTGATACTGTCGTCTGTGGCACGAAGCGTCTCTGATTATTGGTGATACCGTCATCTGCTGCACGAAGCGTCTCTGATTATTGGTGATACCGTCATCTGCTGCACGAAGCGTCTGTGATTATTGGTGATACTGTCATCTGTGGCACGAAGCGTCTGTGATTATTGGTGATACCGTCATCTGCTGCACGAAGCGTCTGTGATTATTGGTGATACTGTCATCTGCTGCACGAAGCGTCTGTGATTATTGGTGATACCGTCATCTGCGGCACGAAGCGTCTGTGATTATTGGTGATACTGTCATCTGCGGCACGAAGCGTCTGTGATTATTGGTGATACCGTCATCTGCTGCACGAAGCGTCTGTGATTATTGGTGATACTGTCATCTGTGGCACGAAGCGTCTGTGATTATTGGTGATACTGTCATCTGCGGCACGAAGCGTCTGTGATTATTGGTGATACTGTCATCTGCTGCACGAAGCGTCTGTGATTATTGGTGATACTGTCATCTGTGGCACGAAGCGTCTGTGATTATTGGTGATACTGTCATCTGCGGCACGAAGCGTCTGTGATTATTGGTGATACTGTCATCTGCGGCACGAAGCGTCTGTGATTATTGGTGATACTGTCATCTGTGGCACGAAGCGTCTGTGATTATTGGTGATACCGTCATCTGCTGCACGAAGCGTCTGTGATTATTGGTGATACCTTCATCTGCGGCACGAAGCATCTGTGATTATTGGTGATACTGTCATCTGCTGCACGAAGCGTCTGTGATTATTGGTGATACCTTCATCTGCTGCACGAAGCATCTGTGATTATTGGTGATACCGTCATCTGCGGCACGAAGCGTCTGTGATTATTAGTGATACCGTCATCTGCTGCACGAAGAGTCTGTGATTATTGGTGATACCGTCATCTGCGACACGAAGCGTCTGTGATTATTGGTGATACCGTCATCTGCGGCACGAAGCATCTGTGATTATTGGTGATACTGTCATCTGCTGCACGAAGCGTCTGTGATTATTGGTGATACTGTCATCTGCGACACGAAGCGTCTGTGATTATTGGTGATACTGTCATCTGCGGCACGAAGCGTCTGTGATTATTGGTGATACCTTCATCTGCGGCACGAAGCGTCTGTGATTATTGGTGATACTGTCGTCTGTGGCACGAAGCGTCTGTGATTATTAGTGATACCGTCATCTGCGGCACGAAGCGTCTGTGATTATTGGTGATACTGTCATCTGCGGCACGAAGCGTCTGTGATTATTGGTGATACTGTCATCTGCGGCACGAAGCATCTGTGATTATTGGTGATACCGTCATCTGCTGCACGAAGCGTCTGTGATTATTGGTGATACCGTCATCTGCGGCACGAAGCGTCTGTGATTATTAGTGATACTGTCATCTGCTGCACGAAGCGTCTGTGATTATTGGTGATACTGTCATCTGCTGCACGAAGCGTCTGTGATTATTGGTGATACTGTCATCTGCTGCACGAAGCATCTGTGATTATTGGTGATACCGTCATCTGCGGCACGAAGCGTCTGTGATTATTGGTGATACTGTCATCTGCGACACGAAGCGTCTGTGATTATTGGTGATACCGTCATCTGCTGCACGAAGCGTCTGTGATTATTGGTGATACCGTCATCTGCGGCACGAAGCGTCTGTGATTATTAGTGATACTGTCATCTGCTGCACGAAGCGTCTGTGATTATTGGTGATACTGTCATCTGCTGCACGAAGCGTCTGTGATTATTGGTGATACTGTCATCTGCTGCACGAAGCATCTGTGATTATTGGTGATACCGTCATCTGCGGCACGAAGCGTCTGTGATTATTGGTGATACTGTCATCTGCGGCACGAAGCGTCTGTGATTATTGGTGATACTGTCATCTGCTGCACGAAGCGTCTGTGATTATTGGTGATACTGTCATCTGCTGCACGAAGCGTCTGTGATTATTGGCGATACCGTCATCTGCGGCACGAAGCGTCTGTGATTATTGGCGATACCGTCATCTGCTGCACGAAGCGTCTGTGATTATTGGTGATACCGTCATCTGCTGCACGAAGCGTCTGTGATTATTGGTGATACTGTCATCTGCTGCACGAAGCGTCTGTGATTATTGGTGATACTGTCATCTGCTGCACGAAGCGTCTGTGATTATTGGTGATACCGTCATCTGCGGCACGAAGCGTCTGTGATTATTGGTGATACCGTCATCTGCGGCACGAAGCGTCTGTGATTATTGGTGATACCGTCATCTGCTGCACGAAGCGTCTGTGATTATTGGTGATACCGTCATCTGCTGCACGAAGCGTCTGTGATTATTGGTGATACCGTCATCTGCTGCACGAAGCGTCTGTGATTATTGGTGATACCGTCATCTGCTGCACGAAGCGTCTGTGATTATTGGTGATACCGTCATCTGCTGCACGAAGCGTCTGTGATTATTGGTGATACCGTCATCTGCTGCACGAAGCGTCTGTGATTATTGGTGATACTGTCATCTGTGGCACGAAGCGTCTGTGATTATTGGTGATACTGTCATCTGCTGCATGAAGCGTCTGTGATTATTGGTGATACTGTCATCTGCGGCACGAAGCGTCTGTGATTATTGGTGATACTGTCATCTGCGGCACGAAGCGTCTGTGATTATTGGTGATACCGTCATCTGCGGCACGAAGCGTCTGTGATTATTGGTGATACTGTCATCTGCGGCACGAAGCGTCTGTGATTATTAGTGATACTGTCATCTGCTGCACGAAGCGTCTGTGATTATTGGTGATACCGTCATCTGCGGCACGAAGCGTCTGTGATTATTGGTGATACTGTCATCTGCTGCACGAAGCGTCTGTGATTATTGGTGATACCGTCATCTGCGGCACGAAGCGTCTGTGATTATTGGTGATACTGTCATCTGCGGCACGAAGCGTCTGTGATTATTAGTGATACTGTCATCTGCTGCACGAAGCGTCTGTGATTATTGGTGATACCGTCATCTGTGGCACGAAGCGTCTGTGATTATTAGTGATACTGTCATCTGCTGCACGAAGCGTCTGTGATTATTGGTGATACTGTCATCTGCGGCACGAAGCGTCTGTGATTATTGGTGATACCGTCATCTGCTGCACGAAGCGTCTGTGATTATTGGTGATACTGTCATCTGCGGCACGAAGCGTCTGTGATTATTGGTGATACCGTCATCTGCTGCATGAAGCGTCTGTGATTATTGGTGATACTGTCATCTGTGGCACGAAGCGTCTGTGATTATTGGTGATACTGTCATCTGCTGCACGAAGCGTCTGTGATTATTAGTGATACTGTCATCTGCTGCACGAAGCGTCTGTGATTATTGGTGATACTGTCATCTGCGGCACGAAGCGTCTGTGATTATTGGTGATACTGTCATCTGCTGCACGAAGCGTCTGTGATTATTGGTGATACTGTCATCTGTGGCACGAAGCGTCTGTGATTATTGGTGATACTGTCATCTGCGGCACGAAGCGTCTGTGATTATTGGTGATACTGTCATCTGTGGCACGAAGCGTCTGTGATTATTGGTGATACCTTCATCTGCGGCACGAAGCATCTGTGATTATTGGTGATACCGTCGTCTGTTGCACGAAGCATCTGTGATTATTGGTGATACCGTCATCTGCGGCACGAAGAGTCTGTGATTATTGGTGATACCGTCATCTGCTGCACGAAGCGTCTGTGATTATTGGTGATACTGTCATCTGCGGCACGAAGCGTCTGTGATTATTGGTGATACTGTCATCTGCTGCACGAAGCGTCTGTGATTATTGGTGATACCGTCATCTGCGGCACGAAGCGTCTGTGATTATTGGTGATACCGTCATCTGCGGCACGAAGAGTCTGTGATTATTGGTGATACTGTCATCTGCTGCACGAAGCGTCTGTGATTATTGGTGATACTGTCATCTGCGGCACGAAGCGTCTGTGATTATTGGTGATACTGTCATCTGCGACACGAAGCGTCTGTGATTATTGGTGATACTGTCATCTGCTGCACGAAGCGTCTGTGATTATTGGTGATACTGTCATCTGCGGCATGAAGCGTCTGTGATTATTGGTGATACCGTCATCTGCTGCACGAAGCGTCTGTGATTATTGGTGATACTGTCATCTGCTGCACGAAGCGTCTGTGATTATTGGTGATACTGTCGTCTGCTGCACGAAGCGTCTGTGATTATTGGTGATACTGTCGTCTGTGGCACGAAGCGTCTGTGATTATTGGTGATACTGTCATCTGCTGCACGAAGCGTCTGTGATTATTGGTGATACTGTCGTCTGCTGCACGAAGCGTCTGTGATTATTGGTGATACTGTCGTCTGTGGCACGAAGCGTCTCTGATTATTGGTGATACCGTCATCTGCTGCACGAAGCGTCTCTGATTATTGGTGATACCGTCATCTGCTGCACGAAGCGTCTGTGATTATTGGTGATACTGTCATCTGTGGCACGAAGCGTCTGTGATTATTGGTGATACTGTCATCTGCGGCACGAAGCGTCTGTGATTATTGGTGATACCGTCATCTGCTGCACGAAGCGTCTGTGATTATTGGTGATACTGTCATCTGCGGCACGAAGCGTCTGTGATTATTGGTGATACTGTCATCTGCGGCACGAAGCATCTGTGATTATTGGTGATACCGTCATCTGCTGCACGAAGCGTCTGTGATTATTGGTGATACTGTCATCTGTGGCACGAAGCGTCTGTGATTATTGGTGATACCTTCATCTGCGGCACGAAGCATCTGTGATTATTGGTGATACTGTCATCTGCTGCACGAAGCGTCTGTGATTATTGGTGATACCTTCATCTGCTGCACGAAGCATCTGTGATTATTGGTGATACCGTCATCTGCGGCACGAAGCGTCTGTGATTATTAGTGATACCGTCATCTGCTGCACGAAGAGTCTGTGATTATTGGTGATACCGTCATCTGCGACACGAAGCGTCTGTGATTATTGGTGATACCGTCATCTGCGGCACGAAGCATCTGTGATTATTGGTGATACTGTCATCTGCTGCACGAAGCGTCTGTGATTATTGGTGATACCGTCATCTGCGGCACGAAGCGTCTGTGATTATTGGTGATACTGTCATCTGCGGCACGAAGCGTCTGTGATTATTGGTGATACTGTCATCTGCTGCACGAAGCGTCTGTGATTATTGGTGATACTGTCATCTGCGACACGAAGCGTCTGTGATTATTGGTGATACTGTCATCTGCGGCACGAAGCGTCTGTGATTATTGGTGATACCTTCATCTGCGGCACGAAGCGTCTGTGATTATTGGTGATACTGTCGTCTGTGGCACGAAGCGTCTGTGATTATTAGTGATACCGTCATCTGCGGCACGAAGCGTCTGTGATTATTGGTGATACTGTCATCTGCGGCACGAAGCGTCTGTGATTATTGGTGATACTGTCATCTGCGGCACGAAGCATCTGTGATTATTGGTGATACCGTCATCTGCTGCACGAAGCGTCTGTGATTATTGGTGATACCGTCATCTGCGGCACGAAGCGTCTGTGATTATTAGTGATACTGTCATCTGCTGCACGAAGCGTCTGTGATTATTGGTGATACTGTCATCTGCTGCACGAAGCGTCTGTGATTATTGGTGATACTGTCATCTGCGGCACGAAGCGTCTGTGATTATTGGTGATACTGTCATCTGCGGCACGAAGCATCTGTGATTATTGGTGATACCGTCATCTGCTGCACGAAGCGTCTGTGATTATTGGTGATACCGTCATCTGCGGCACGAAGCGTCTGTGATTATTAGTGATACTGTCATCTGCTGCACGAAGCGTCTGTGATTATTGGTGATACTGTCATCTGCTGCACGAAGCGTCTGTGATTATTGGTGATACCGTCATCTGCTGCACGAAGCGTCTGTGATTATTGGCGATACCGTCATCTGCTGCACGAAGCATCTGTGATTATTGGTGATACTGTCATCTGCTGCACGAAGCGTCTGTGATTATTGGTGATACCGTCATCTGCTGCACGAAGCGTCTGTGATTATTGGCGATACCGTCATCTGCGGCACGAAGCGTCTGTGATTATTGGCGATACCGTCATCTGCTGCACGAAGCGTCTGTGATTATTGGTGATACCGTCATCTGCTGCACGAAGCGTCTGTGATTATTGGTGATACTGTCATCTGCTGCACGAAGCGTCTGTGATTATTGGTGATACCGTCATCTGCTGCACGAAGCGTCTGTGATTATTGGTGATACTGTCATCTGCTGCACGAAGCGTCTGTGATTATTGGTGATACTGTCATCTGCTGCACGAAGCGTCTGTGATTATTGGTGATACCGTCATCTGCTGCACGAAGCGTCTGTGATTATTGGTGATACCGTCATCTGCGGCACGAAGCGTCTGTGATTATTGGTGATACCGTCATCTGCGGCACGAAGCGTCTGTGATTATTGGTGATACCGTCATCTGCTGCACGAAGCGTCTGTGATTATTGGTGATACCGTCATCTGCTGCACGAAGCGTCTGTGATTATTGGTGATACTGTCATCTGCTGCACGAAGCGTCTGTGATTATTGGTGATACTGTCATCTGCTGCACGAAGCGTCTGTGATTATTGGTGATACCGTCATCTGCGGCACGAAGCGTCTGTGATTATTGGTGATACCGTCATCTGCGGCACGAAGCGTCTGTGATTATTGGTGATACCGTCATCTGCTGCACGAAGCGTCTGTGATTATTGGTGATACCGTCATCTGCTGCACGAAGCGTCTGTGATTATTGGTGATACCGTCATCTGCTGCACGAAGCGTCTGTGATTATTGGTGATACCGTCATCTGCTGCACGAAGCGTCTGTGATTATTGGTGATACTGTCATCTGCTGCACGAAGCGTCTGTGATTATTGGCGATACCGTCATCTGCTGCACGAAGCGTCTGTGATTATTGGTGATACTGTCATCTGCGGCACGAAGCGTCTGTGATTATTGGTGATACTGTCATCTGCTGCACGAAGCGTCTGTGATTATTGGTGATACCGTCATCTGCTGCACGAAGCGTCTGTGATTATTGGTGATACCGTCATCTGCTGCACGAAGCGTCTGTGATTATTGGTGATACCGTCATCTGCGGCACGAAGCATCTGTGATTATTGGTGATACTGTCATCTGTGGCACGAAGCGTCTGTGATTATTGGTGATACTGTCATCTGCTGCATGAAGCGTCTGTGATTATTGGTGATACTGTCATCTGCGGCACGAAGCGTCTGTGATTATTGGTGATACTGTCATCTGCGGCACGAAGCGTCTGTGATTATTGGTGATACCGTCATCTGCGGCACGAAGCGTCTGTGATTATTGGTGATACTGTCATCTGCGGCACGAAGCGTCTGTGATTATTAGTGATACTGTCATCTGCTGCACGAAGCGTCTGTGATTATTGGTGATACCGTCATCTGCGGCACGAAGCGTCTGTGATTATTGGTGATACTGTCATCTGCTGCACGAAGCGTCTGTGATTATTGGTGATACCGTCATCTGCGGCACGAAGCGTCTGTGATTATTGGTGATACTGTCATCTGCGGCACGAAGCGTCTGTGATTATTAGTGATACTGTCATCTGCTGCACGAAGCGTCTGTGATTATTGGTGATACCGTCATCTGTGGCACGAAGCGTCTGTGATTATTAGTGATACTGTCATCTGCTGCACGAAGCGTCTGTGATTATTGGTGATACTGTCATCTGCGGCACGAAGCGTCTGTGATTATTGGTGATACCGTCATCTGCTGCACGAAGCGTCTGTGATTATTGGTGATACTGTCATCTGCGGCACGAAGCGTCTGTGATTATTGGTGATACCGTCATCTGCTGCATGAAGCGTCTGTGATTATTGGTGATACTGTCATCTGTGGCACGAAGCGTCTGTGATTATTGGTGATACTGTCATCTGCTGCACGAAGCGTCTGTGATTATTAGTGATACTGTCATCTGCTGCACGAAGCGTCTGTGATTATTGGTGATACTGTCATCTGCGGCACGAAGCGTCTGTGATTATTGGTGATACTGTCATCTGCTGCACGAAGCGTCTGTGATTATTGGTGATAATGTCGTCTGCGGCATGAAGCGTCTGTGATTATTGGTGATACTGTCATCTGCTGCACGAAGCGTCTGTGATTATTGGTGATACCGTCGTTTGCGGCACGAAGCGTCTGTGATTATTAGTGATAATGTCGTCTGCGGCACGAAGTGTGTGATTATTGGTGATACTGTCATCTGTGGCACGAAGCGTCTGTGATTATTGGTGATACCGTCGTTTGCGGCATGAAGCGTCTGTGATTATTGGTGATACCGTCATCTGCGGCACGAAGTGTGTGATTATTGGTGATACTGTCATCTGTGGCACGAAGCGTCTGTGATTATTGGTGATACTGTCATCTGTGGCACGAAGCGTCTGTGATTATTGGTGATACCGTCATCTGCGGCACGAAGCGTCTGTGATTATTGGCGATACCGTCATCTGCGGCACGAAGCGTCTGTGATTATTGGCGATACTGTCATCTGCGGCACGAAGCGTCTGTGATTATTGGTGATACTGTCATCTGCTGCACGAAGCGTCTGTGATTATTGGTGATACCTTCATCTGCGGCACGAAGCGTCTGTGATTATTGGTGATACCGTCATCTGCGGCACGAAGCGTCTGTGATTATTGGTGATACCGTCATCTGCGGCACGAAGCGTCTGTGATTATTGGTGATACCGTCATCTGCGGCACGAAGCGTCTGTGATTATTGGTGATACCGTCATCTGCGGCACGAAGCGTCTGTGATTATTGGTGATACCGTCATCTGCTGCACGAAGCGTCTGTGATTATTGGTGATACCGTCATCTGCTGCACGAAGCGTCTGTGATTATTGGTGATACTGTCATCTGTGGCACGAAGCGTCTGTGATTATTGGTGATACCGTCATCTGCTGCACGAAGCGTCTGTGATTATTGGTGATACCGTCATCTGCGGCACGAAGCGTCTGTGATTATTGGTGATACTGTCATCTGCTGCACGAAGCGTCTGTGATTATTGGTGATACCGTCATCTGCTGCATGAAGCGTCTGTGATTATTGGTGATACTGTCATCTGCGGCACGAAGCGTCTGTGATTATTGGTGATACCGTCATCTGCAGCACGAAGCGTCTGTGATTATTGGTGATACCGTCATCTGCGGCACGAAGCGTCTGTGATTATTGGTGATACTGTCATCTGCGGCACGAAGCGTCTGTGATTATTGGTGATACTGTCATCTGCTGCACGAAGCGTCTGTGATTATTGGCGATACTGTCATCTGCGGCACGAAGCGTCTGTGATTATTGGCGATACCGTCATCTGCTGCACGAAGCGTCTGTGATTATTGGTGATACTGTCATCTGCGGCACGAAGCGTCTGTGATTATTGGCGATACCGTCATCTGCTGCACGAAGCGTTTGTGATTATTGGTGATACCGTCATCTGCTGCACGAAGCGTCTGTGATTATTGGTGATACCGTCATCTGCTGCACGAAGCGTCTGTGATTATTGGCGATACCGTCATCTGCGGCACGAAGCGTCTGTGATTATTGGCGATACCGTCATCTGCGGCACGAAGCGTCTGTGATTATTGGTGATACCGTCATTTGCGGCACGAAGCGTCTGTGATTATTGGTGATACCGTCATCTGCTGCACGAAGCGTCTGTGATTATTGGCGATACCGTCATCTGCGGCACGAAGCGTCTGTGATTATTGGCGATACCGTCATCTGCGGCATGAAGCGTCTGTGATTATTGGTGATACTGTCATCTGCTGCACGAAGCGTCTGTGATTATTGGTGATACCGTCATCTGCTGCACGAAGCGTCTGTGATTATTGGCGATACCGTCATCTGCGGCACGAAGCGTCTGTGATTATTGGTGATACCGTCATCTGCGGCACGAAGCGTCTGTGATTATTGGTGATACCGTCATCTGCTGCACGAAGCGTCTGTGATTATTGGCGATACCGTCATCTGCTGCACGAAGCGTCTGTGATTATTGGTGATACCGTCATCTGCTGCACGAAGCGTCTGTGATTATTGGCGATACCGTCATCTGCGGCACGAAGCGTCTGTGATTATTGGTGATACCGTCATCTGTGGCACGAAGCGTCTGTGATTATTGGTGATACCGTCATCTGCGGCACGAAGCGTCTGTGATTATTGGCGATACCGTCATCTGCTGCACGAAGCGTCTGTGATTATTGGCGATACCGTCATCTGCGGCACGAAGCGTCTGTGATTATTGGTGATACCGTCATCTGCTGCACGAAGCGTCTGTGATTATTGGTGATACCGTCATCTGCGGCACGAAGCGTCTGTGATTATTGGTGATACCGTCATCTGCGACACGAAGCGTCTGTGATTATTGGTGATACCGTCATCTGCGACACGAAGCGTCTGTGATTATTGGCGATACCGTCATCTGCTGCACGAAGCGTCTGTGATTATTGGCGATACCGTCATCTGCTGCACGAAGCGTCTGTGATTATTGGTGATACCGTCATCTGCTGCACGAAGCGTCTGTGATTATTGGTGATACCGTCATCTGCGGCACGAAGCGTCTGTGATTATTGGTGATACTGTCGTCTGTGGCACGAAGCGTCTGTGATTATTGGTGATTCCGTCGTCTGTTGCACGAAGCATCTGTGATTATTGGTGATACTGTCATCTGCGGCACGAAGCGTCTGTGATTATTGGTGATACTGTCATCTGCTGCACGAAGCGTCTGTGATTATTGGTGATACCGTCGTTTGCGGCATGAAGCATCTGTGATTATTGGTGATAATGTCGTCTGCGGCACGAAGTGTGTGATTATTGGTGATAATGTCGTCTGCGGCACGAAGTGTGTGATTATTGGTGATACTGTTGTAACGGGGTCTACCAAGCTGGGGTACCTCTTTCAGTACCACCCTGTGTTTCAGGATATCCACTCCGCTTTGGCTGGAGTCTGAATGAAGGACGCTGGCTGAAATTGCTTGATTACATGGGCGCATATAAAAGATCACTGCTTCTCCACGTATTTCCAGTCTGACAACACTTTACTCACAGGACACAGAATATATAACACAGATACAGAGGGCAGGCCAATAGAAAAGCGGCAGGCCAGACATACATTACAATAGCTGCCAGTGGCCGGAGCCTGCCGATATTTACTGTGGGAATTACAAAGGTGGGGGGCGAACAAAAGGGGAACATCTTGTCCCCTCTGCCCAGGGCGCAGCCTGTGGACGGATGCATTAGGGACATGCATCTCACATGGAACCTATTATACATACATATAGCTGCACAACATATTCTGGGTGCTTAGTGGTTCCGTAACACGGCTCCCCTTTTCAGCGACGCGATCAGTATACACAGTCTGATCCTTAACAGATCGGTTTGGGGATGACCGAAGTTTATGGAGTTGGTACTATTTCCGTTTGTCGACTTAGTCCATCGGCGTTACCGTTTTGTTTGCCGGGTCTGTAGTGGATGGTGAAGTCCAGAGGTTGTAGGGCTAAACTCCACCGCAGTAATCTGGCGTTGTCTCCGGAGACCCGATTAAGCCAGACTAGGGGATTATGGTCCATTAGGAGGGAAAACTGTCGTCCATACAAATGTGGCTGCAACTTTTTGAGTGCCCATACTACTGCCAGGCACTCCTTCTCGATGGCCGCATAGCTTATGTTACGTGTTACGGAACCACTCAGCACCCAGAATATGTTGTGCAGTTATATATATATATAATTGTCTAAGGGTCACTTTGTCTGTCCTTCTGTCACGGTTATTCATTCGCTGATTGGTCTCGCCAGCTGCCTGTCATGGCTGCCGCGACCAATCAGCGACGGGCACAGTCCGGAAGAAAATGGCCGCTCCTTACTCCCCGCAGTCAGTGCCTGTCACCCGCATACTCCCCTCCAGTCACTGCTAACACAGGGTTAATGCCGGCGGTAACGGACCGCGGCATGGGTACCGCACTCCGTTACTGCTGCTATTAACCCTCTGTGTCCCCAACCTTTTACTATTGATGCTGCCTATGCGGCATCAATAGTAAAAAAAAAAAAGTAATGTTAAAAATAAAAAATAAAAAAAAAACCTGCTATACTCACCCTCCGTTGTCCGCTGAGCCGCTCGCGCCTGCCGCTATCTTTTTTTCCCAGCGATGCATTGCGAAATTACCCAGAAGACCTAGCTGTCTCGTGAGACCGCTAAGTCATTTGGGTAATTTCGCAATGCATCCTGGGAACGCAAGATGGTGGCAGCCGCGCGCCCATCTGCACAGCGCCGTTGGATCCCAGGAGGTGGAGAGACAGGACGCTGAGGAGCAGCGACGAGAATGGTGAGTATGTTCAACTACAAGGGGCCCTCGGATCGTTAGGTGAGTATGTTTATTCTTTAACCTGTCACATACGTGGCTGGGTAATATAGTACGTGGCTCTGTGCTGTATACTACGTGGCTGGGCAATATACTACGTAGCTGGGCAATATGTGGTCACTGCTTTACCACCAACCCAAGATAGTGTACAGAGGTCGTTCTCCAGCCGTAAAATAATGAGGTCAGATGTGAGGTCATCTATGGAGGAGGATCTGATGGAGGCGATACTATTTCTCAGAACAAATTCATAGACTGCACAAATGTTCTGTACGTTTTGTTGAAAACTGTTATTTCCACTTACTGCAGAGTGTATGAATAATTGTAAATATGCAAAGTTTTTTTTGTTCTAAAGTTGTTTTCCAATATATTTTATGTTCTATCTAAATGGCTTGATTACTGTATCATAATGATGATTAATAGCCTGATGTTACCACTTTACTACAGTAAATGTATGACTTAAACATGAGCCATGTATGAGGGAGTCGGAGTCTTGGGAACGGAGGAGTTGGAGGTTTGGATTACTGACTCCACTGTCCCGTCTGTAGGAACATAGGCTGTGACTGCACACTATACTGGCTGGAGATGCCAAAAGTTGGGAGACAGTGGCTATCACCTGATACGGCGGCAGTGGAACCTGATCTTGTGGACTGCAGACATTGTATTTTGATCATCTACATGGATTTGTTGTACAACCATGGCCGTAAGGAATATAGTTGCATCGTTACCCTGCCTAGGTGATCATTATACCCCACAAGCTCAGATCCTCACAGTCTGTTGGCACGTAACACCTGTAATTATTGGTGATTTCATCTGTGGGCATGTGGCGCCTGTAACATGGCATTTGCCACATCAATCTGGCAGCAAATAGTGACTTGTTGATGCGATGGTGCATTGTGGAGGTACCGTTCTAGGGAAGAATGGACTGTGTGCCGTGCTGCACCACCACTGACTACCGCCAATGTAGGGGCCCCTGCTCTTCTGACTGACCAAGGTCTTAAGCGTCAAATTGCCTTTCCCTGTGACCAGTTTGCGGCACATTCCTGGTACGTGGCATGGGTTGGTGCCAGTCACTTCTTTGTGTGACTGTGTCACGTGTCGAGTCCATCTTATTCCTGACCTCCAGCTGTGTGGAGTATCTGGCGGCCTTCGCTGGCTCGAGTCTCAAGCCCTTCTTGGCATATGGGGCCCACTTTCCTTGAGCCCTCCAGACACTTCTCTGCAGCACTAGGCGGCGGATGTACAAACTCTCTGCACAGATTCTTATCATGTTGCTCTGTTTTATTTCACAATGTGATGAAAATGATGCAGAATATGAGAAGTACGCCGGCCCTGGAGGAGCAGCCAGAAGTCTTGGGCGGCTCTTTTTCACTGTAATAATCGTACAGCAGCTCTTCTGTTCTCTCCTTGACTGCAGCTCGGAAATGCTGCTGCTGCAGATTCACCATATTGATGGTAGGAATGAACGGACGCCCTGCCTGCGCAGTTTGAGATGAAATCCAGTGACTGTAGTATGAGGTGCGAGTGTAGACGACTGGAAGGTAGGGCCTCATCCCTGCCCCAGAGAGGACTCCAGCCAGCAGCCATTGATCTTTTACTTGACATGACACCGGGCTGCCACCGATCCCCTGCAGAGGAAGCGCACACAGAAAACATAACATCCATCCACTATGGTCTGGACCTGATCACAGATATCTTACCAAACATCCAGGAACATGAAGCCCTCGATGGATGCAGCATGCAGTCGACACTGTTCTTTGTAGAGGGCAAGGGGTCATATTCTCCACAGACAGTCTGCACCAAGACATTGAGCCTGAGGGTCCAGTCAGAGGGGAGAGCGGTGGTCCTGAGCGTCCTGTCAAGCAAGAGGGGTGATCCTGAAAGTCCAGTCAGAGGGGAGAGCAGTGATCCTGAGCATTCAGTCAGAGGCGAGATGGGTGGTCCTGAGCATCCTGCAGGAGAGGAGCGCAGAGATCCCAGGCGTCCTGTCACATGGAAGCTCAAGGATCCCACGCATCCTGCTGGAGAGAAGCGCAGAGATGCCAGGTGTCCTGTCACATGGAAGCACAGAGATCCTGAACAGCCTACTAGAGAAGAGCAGAGATCTCGGGCATCCTGTCAGATTGAAGCTCAGGGATCCCGAGCATTCTGCTGGAGAGGAGTGGAGATCTCAGGTGGCCTGTCAGAAATCCAGAGCAACCTACTGGAGAGGAGTGCAAAGATCCCAGGCATCCTGTCAGATGGTAGCACAGACATCCCAAGCATCCTGCTGGAGAGGAGCAAAGAGATCGCAGGCATCCTGTCAGATGGAAGCACATAGATCCCGAGCATCTTGCTGGAGAGGAGCGCGGAGATCCCAGGCATCCTGTCAGATGGAAGCACATAGATCCCGAGCGTCTAATAAGCCGGCAGGACAGGTGAGAATAAGCCTAGCTCCATTGGATAATAGATAGCTGCCATCATATGCTACTGGGCAGACTGGTTCGAGATGTTCCCTGGTGAAGTGCGGACACCTCTGTACTGACTGTGCAGACCCTGTCACCCTCTCACCTGCGTGCTCTGGACCTGTCCATCCTGACACTGAACAGTTATTGAGCGCAGAGATGCCAAGGTCCACATTTGGGAAACAAATAGGTTGAACTCCACGGCCAAAACTGATCTTGTCCCTGGTCATGAGCAGCATCAGGTCATTGCTGAGATGAATCTTGTTGAATTTTTCGTGTACGATCACCTTATGGATGGTGTAGGACACTCTGTGGGGTGGATACATCGGGTCCAGTGCTGTAATTCCCACCAGCACAGAAAGAGCTTCCCTAAGAACAGAGAGATATATGTATACATCCAGACCCGAGTCAGAGCCTCGTGCAGAAATCTCCGCACCTCCAGCCTCAGCTGCTGTCACTGAGGTTATTAATGGTCGTCTGAGGAAGGAAATCCTCAGCAGCTCCTGTGTGGTCACCAACCAATGACGTGCTCAGTGGAGACCAAGTCCGGAGATGCTGCAGTCACGGCAGCAGGTTTAGGCCACGCAGGCGCTCACAGTAGGACAAGGAACAGGTGACCTGCGTGTTGGGACACCAGTGAAATGGCCGCACCGCTGAATCCAGCACCACTCCATGTCATGTCGAGCTGTTAGTGACCTGGAGTAAAAATTAGAGGGGTCTGGCTACCGGACATTATGCCCCCATCATAATCCCAGGAGCAGGACTGGTGTGACGGTCGCTCGTGAAGCTTCTTCATAGTATTGCCCATGTGGTCTCATCACATTAGAAGAATGGCGCTCCTTTATTACTGAAAGTGATATTGGATGTCAGTTGCCAGTCCTCAGACGTTTGCACACCGAGCCTCGGATGTCACTCAGTCAACACAACCATCAGGAGTTGTCCATACCACACAGGTGCTCCACTACCTCATGTCACCGCTCTCAAAGGACATCTTGGCGCAGAGCAAGACAGCCATGGGCATTGCTGGGGAAGTATCTGACAGACGCTGGTGATGTTCATCTACACATAATCGCCCTGTGTCCTTTTGGCTACAGCCGGAACCACACCATGAGATGTCAGCAAATAGATGAGTACATTGGCTATAGTATGGATCTGATTGACTATTTGCAAAAAAAGGACGATTGAGTCCTTTTACCCTCATTATAAGTACTCTGAGGAGATCTCGCTATATTATAATCGAGTGGTGGTTGTGGTTCTGACTGTGTGCCTTTTTAGAGGTATTTTCCTCGTGTTTTTGTCTTTTGGTACATTTTTTGTCATTGTAATTGTGCCATATTTTATGGACATGCACTACTGGTTATTTTACATCAAGCATTTGCACCCTTGTAGTGTAACAAAAAATGGACTTCATCTAAGTGTTGTGTATTATCTTGTGTGGACATATTATTGCATCCAGTATACCCGTATTTGGGTTAAGGTATCTTTACTGTACAGCACCTGAGGTATATGTTTTTTCCATAATAGCATCTTTTTACACTAGTATTATAAGGTGCTAGTACATATATATTTTTTGGATATATACTTATTTTTTGTTTTGGATATATTTTTTCTATTTTTGTTTTTTCTCCTTTACGGGTATCAGTGGTGTTTGTGGGACATATCTCTTTGTCTATCCCGAACTTTAGGGACTGTTAGGGACCCTAGGGCTAGCCGTCGTTGAGTGGGGGCGCCTACCGGTATCAGCATAGATTTCAGTAGGGCTAATTAGTCTTTCTTTAATTATAGGTCCCTATAGGGCTTGTAAGGGCTAGCCGTCGAGGAGTGGGGGCCCCTACCGCAGTAAAGTAGGGTGCCAACCTCCACTGTCAGGCAGGGTGCATTGTAGCTCGGTCTAGGGTTTACTAGGTACATTTAATACTGTTTTATATTGATTGTGGATAAATATAGTCTTTTTTAATCAGATTAATAAAAGTTATTTTTTAGGGATCTCTGTTTTTCTAAGTTAGTATATATGTTTTTCTGGGATTCCGCATTATTGTGATTGGGTTTTTCCAAGACAGCCATGGAGCATGGAGTAGATGTCTGTCCTTAAAGATTGTTCTGGCTTCTGTCTTGGACGCAGTGATGGCCTGAGATTGGTCTGGAGATCACAAGGGTAGCGCCATGAAGATGCTTCACAAGGGAACATGAAGTTGTTCAGGAGCTTCTCTACAACACGACATCCCCAGACAGCATGTTCCTCGCATTACTATGAGCGTCTGCGTGGCCTAAACCAGCTCCCATAGCTGCACCATCTCTGGACTTGTCTCCATTGGGGACGTCTTTGGTCAGTGATTACACAGGAGATGCCGGCAGCGGATTCTGATTTACTACCTCAGACAACCATTAATAACCTGATTGCAGCCACGGCTGGAGATGCCGAGATTTCTGCACTAGGCTCAGACTGAGGGCTGGAGAATCCAGAGGTTGCTTCCACCATTTGCTGATCAGTGACGTGTGTGTGTATATATAGGGTCTCCGTACACTCAAAACCCTGGTGACCTCGGCGGCTGGGTGGCCATCTCACCTCAACCTCACAGCAGATGGTGCCGTCAGTATCCAGAATTCACTGATGATCGCTCCTCCTGCAAGATGCAATCCGTGGCTTTGAACTGACACCAACCAAGGGATTATTTGTGAGCTCAGTGGATCTGGTGGGCTGCAGCCTGGAAAAAGCAGAACCGCCACTGGTCAGCCATCATTGCACAGCATCTGCCTGGTGTATGTGCTGCGCCTGGAGCAGGAGTACCAAGTCTGATGAGGACAAGGAGGATACTCACGGGAAGCCGAGCAGCTGGTCATTAGCAAGGTGCAGAACATGATCAGAGCGACCCTGAGATGCAGAAAGAGACAAATGTGAGTGGTGGGGAGGCCGACGGGGCCTGTCTGTATCCATACATATACAGTGTGTGTATGTATGTATATATTGTGAGATTGCACTCACTAATGGGTAGGGTATTACTCGCTTGGCACGGGATTTAAGCACATGGGCACGGTTTTTCCAAACAAAACAGTCCATATGGTTTATTACAGCCTCATAAACCATTTCATGAACAGTCCATTACACATTCCATCAGGACGTCGCAGTATATCGCTTTGAAACACGGAACTAAACACGCTGAACAACTGTGTCCAGTTATTGTGGGTGACCGCACGCCATACAGTTCATTAATGCATGGAGCACAACAGGCACCAACATACGACATTACGGTTGTAGCAACTAAACACGCTGGTCCTCTCCTGACCAGATGCCGTGGGTTACCACACAGTTCATAACACAAGCACCAGTAGTCCGTATCGGTATCTGACGGGAGCTCCTGCTCCACCTGCTGACTTTTTGTCAGTCCTCTGGGAAAGCTGCTCACGGGGATCACCAACTTGCCTGTGCAGCATATCTTAGTCAGTCCAGACCCACCGAAGGACGGTAGCTTCCCCAACAGTTTCACTGTGCGCTTTTCAGGGATCCGGTCCTACTCCCAGGACCTCCCAACACACCAGCATGTGGCCTGTCCAGGTGCTATTCAGGACGGTATTCCAACACCCCAGGCCACCAGGTCTGAAGCCCCACCATGTGCTCTTCAAGAAGCCTACTCCCAGGTCTTCCAACACAGGCTTCAAACAGGAAACTCACAGCGACATGTCACCCACACCCTGGTCACATTATATAGCCTTAACCACTCCGCTGGGTGGGAGCAGGTGTGTGTGCCTAGTTTGTCCCGCCCATCTCACATAACTAGCCCTGCCAACCTCCCATGATTATTATACAACGCAAAATACTTGTGGGATGGGACCATAGGTCCCAGAACACCACATCGCTTCAGGCTGGCAGCGCAGAGTCTCTTCCTCTGCGACACATATATCGGCCATTCACCACAATGCCAGACTTTGTCACATAATCACATCCATGCATGCAACTGCCATGCACTGTCACAGCCTCAATACGCCTCCGTGTGTATACTGGGGAGACTATGCAGCGCCCCCTACCTGTTACAGGGGTCACTGCATCACAATAATATATATATATATATATATATATATATATATATATACATATACAAGAGATAGGAATATATATACAGAGAGTACGGAAAGTCTTCACACCACCTTACCATTTCTCACTCTGTTTCATTGCAGCCATTTGGTAAAATCAGTAAAGTTCATTTTTCCTCATTAATGTTCACTCTGCACCCCATCTTGTCTAAAAAAAACAAATGTAGAAATTTTTGCAAATTTATTAAAAAAGAAAAGTTGAAATATCACATGGACGTAAGTCTTCAGCCCCTTTGCTCAGTATTGAGTAGAAGCCCCTTTTGAGCCAGTACAGCCATGAGTCTTCTTGGGAATGATACAAGTATTTCCCCCTGGATTTGGGGATCCTCGGCCATTATTCCTTGCAGATCCTCTCCAGTTCCCTCAGGTTGGATGGTGAACGTTGGTGGACGCCATTTTCAGGTCTCTCCAGAGATGCTCCATTGGGTTTAGGTCAGGGCTCTGGCTGGGCCGGTCAGGAATGGTCACAGAGTTGTTCTGAAGCCGCTCCTTTGTTATTTTAGCTGTGTGCTTAGGGTCATTGTCTTGTTGGAAGGTGAACCATCGGCCAAGTCTGAGGTCCAGAGCACTCTGGAAGAGGTTTGCATCCAGGATATCTCTGTACTTGGCCGCATTCATGTGTCCATCAATGACAACCAGTCGTCCTGTCCCTGCAGCTGACAAACACCCCCATAGCATGATGCTGCCACCACCATGCTTCACTGTGGGGATTGTATTGGGCAGGTGATGAGCAGAGCCTGGTTTTCTCCACACATACCGCTTAGAATTATCACCATAAAGGTCTATCTTCGTCTCATTAGACCAGAGAATCTTATTTCTCATAGTCTGGGAGTCCTTCATGTGTTGTTTAGTAAACTCTATGTGGGCTTTCATATGTCTGCACTGAGGAGAGGCTTCCGTCGGGCCACTCTGCCATAAAGGGCTGACTAGTGGAGGGCTGCAGTGATAGTTGACTTTATGGAACTTTCTCCCATCTTCCAACTGCATCTCTGGAGCTCAGCCACAGTGATCTTGGGGTTCTTCATTACCTCCCACCAAGGCTCTTCTCCCACGATTGCTCAGTTTGGCTGGACGGCCAGGTCTAGGAAGACTTCTGGTGGTCCCAAACTTCTTCCATTTAAGGATTATGGAGGCCACTGTGCTCTTAGGAACCTTGAGTATTGCAGAAATTCTGGTGTAACCTTGGCCAGATCTGCGCCGTGCCACAATTCTGTCTCTGAGCTCCTTGGCCAGTTCCTTTGGCCTCATGATCCTCATTTGGTCTGACATGCTCTGTGAGCGGTGAGGTCTTATATAGACAGGTGTGCGCCGCTCCAAATCAAGTCCTATCAGATTAATTACACACAGCTGGACTCCAATGAAGGAGTAGAACCGTCTCAAGGAGGATCACAAGGAAATGGACAGCATGGGACTTACATATGAGTGTCTGAGCAAAGGGGCTGAAGACTTATGACCATGGGATATTTCAGTTTTTCTTTAACAATTTGCAAAAATTTCTACATTTCTGTTTTTTTTTCAGACAAGATGGGGTGCAGAGTGAACATTAATGAGAAAAAATGAACTTTTCAGAATTTACCAAATGGCTGCAATGAAACAAAGACTGAAACATTTAAAGGGGTCTGAATACTTTCCCTACCCACTGTATATACACACACAGAGCCATGAAACAGTTTAGGCTCCTATGTAAAAATGCTGTAAAGTAGGAAACATTCACAAATCGAAGGGTTAATAAAGAATTTTCAGCAATCAACAAAGTGCAAAATGTAAATCGCCTCCATCATCAGCATCTGGTGATCGCCCGTCGCTCTCACACGCCCGGCGGAGGCCGTTCTCCCCCTCGCACGCCCGGAGGAGTCCGTTCTCCCCCTCGCACGCCCGGAGGAGTCCGGTCTCCCCCTCGCACGCCCGGAGGAGTCCGTTCTCCCCCTCGCACGCCCGGAGGAGTCCGGTCTCCCCCTCGCACGCCCGGAGGAGTCCGGTCTCCCCCTCGCACGCCCGGAGGAGTCCGCTCTCCCCCTCGCACGCCCGGAGGAGGCCGCTCTCCCCCTCGCACGCCCGGAGGAGCCCGCTCTCCCCCTCGCACGCCCGGAGGAGCCCGCTCTCACCCTCGCACGCCCGGAGGAGCCCGCTCTCACCCTCGCACGCCCGGAGGAGCCCGCTCTCCCCCTCGCACGCCCGGAGGAGCCCGCTCTCCCCCTCGCACGCCCGGAGGAGCCCGCTCTCCCCCTCGCACGCCCGGAGGAGCCCGCTCTCCCCCTCGCACGCCCGGAGGAGCCCGCTCTCCCCCTCGCACGCCCGGAGGAGCCCGCTCTCCCCCTCGCACGCCCGGAGGAGCCCGCTCTCCCCTCACACGCCCGGAGGAGGCCGCTCTCCCCCACACACACCCGGAGGTCGCTCTCCCCTCACACCCGGAGGAGGCCGCTCTCCCCTCACACACACCCGGAGGAGGCCGCTCTCCCCCACACGCCCGGAGGAGGCCACTCTCCCCCACACACCCGGAGGAGGCCGCCCTCCCCCCCACACACCCGGAGGAGGCCGCTCCCCCCCCCACACACACACACCCGGAGGAGGCCGCTCTCCCTCTCACACACCCGGAGGAGTCCGCTCTCCCTCTCACACACTCGGAGGAGGCCGCTCTCCCCCCACACACCCGGAGGAGGCCGCTCTCCCTCACACACCCGGAGGAGGCCGCTCTCCCCCCCACACACCCGGAGGAGGCCGCTCTCCCTCACACATCCGGAGGAGGCCGCTCTCCCTCACACACCCGGAGGAGGCCGCTCTCCCTCACACACCCGGAGGAGGCCGCTCTCCCTCACACACCCGGAGGAGGCCGCTCTCCCCTCTCACACCCGGAGGAGGCCGCTCTCCCCTCACACACCCGGAGGAGGCCGCTCTCCCCTCTCACACCCGGAGGAGGCCGCTCTTCCCTCTCACACCCGGAGGAGGCCGCTCTTCCCTCTCACACCCGTAGGAGGCCGCTCTCCCCTCTCACACCCGGAGGAGGCCGCTCTCCCTCACACACCCGGAGGAGGCCGCTCTCCCTCACACACCCGGAGGAGGCCGCCCTCCCCCCCCACACACCTTGCCTCCGCTCTCCCCCCCCCCCACACACACACACCCGGAGGAGGCCGCTCTCCCTCTCACACACCTGGAGGAGGCCGCTCTCCCTCACACACCCGGAGGAGGCCGCTCTCCCTCTCACACACCCGGAGGAGGCCGCCCTCCCCCCCACACACCTTGCCTCCGCTCTCCCCCCCCCCCCCCCCCCCCACACACCCGGAGGAGGCCGCTCTCCCTCACACACCCGGAGGAGGCCGCCCTCCCCCCCACACACCTTGCCTCCGCTCTCCCCCCCCCCCCCCCCCACACACACCCGGAGGAGGCCGCTCTCCCTCTCACACACCTGGAGGAGGCCGCTCTCCCTCACACACCCGGAGGAGGCCGCTCTCCCTCTCACACACCCGGAGGAGGCCGCTCTCCCTCTCACACACCCGGAGGAGGCCGCTCTCCCTCACACACCCGGAGGAGGCCGCTCTCTCCCCCCCCCCCCCCACACACCCGGAGGAGGCCGCTCTCCCTCTCACACACCCGGAGGAGGCCGCTCTCCCTCACACACCCGGAGGAGGCCGCTCTCCCTCACACACCCGGAGGAGGCCGCTCTCCCCTCTCACACCCGGAGGAGGCCGCTCTCCCTCACACACCCGGAGGAGGCCGCTCTCCCCTCTCACACCCGGAGGAGGCCGCTCTCCCCTCTCACACCCGGAGGAGGCCGCTCTCCCTCTCACACCCGGAGGAGGCCGCTCTCCCTCTCACACGCCCGGAGGAGGCCGCTCTCCCTCTCACACGCCCGGAGGAGGCCGCTCTCCCTCTCACACGCCCGGAGGAGGCCGCTCTCCCTCTCACACGCCCGGAGGAGGCCGCTCTCCCTCTCACACGCCCGGAGGAGGCCGCTCTCCCTCTCACACGCCCGGAGGAGGCCGCTCTCCCTCTCACACGCCCGGAGGAGGCCGCTCTCCCTCTCACACGCCCGGAGGAGGCCGCTCTCCCTCTCACACGCCCGGAGGAGGCCGCTCTCCCTCTCACACACCCGGAGGAGGCCGCTCTCCCTCTCACACACCCGGAGGAGGCCGCTCTCCCTCTCACACACCCGGAGGAGGCCGCTCTCCCCTCACACACCCGGAGGAGGCCGCTCTCTCCCCCCCCCCCCACACACACCCGGAGGAGGCCGCTCTCCCTCTCACACACCCGGAGGAGGCCGCCCTCCCTCTCACACACCCGGAGGAGGCCGCTCTCCCTCTCACACACCCGGAGGAGGCCGCTCTCCCTCACGCCCGGAGGAGGCCGCTCTCCCTCACACACCCGGAGGAGGCCGCTCTCCCTCTCACACACCCGGAGGAGGCCGCTCTCCCCTCTCACACCCGGAGGAGGCCGCTCTCCCCTCTCACACCCGGAGGAGGCCGCTCTCCCTCTCACGCCCGGAGGAGGCCGCTCTCCCCTCTCACACACCCGGAGGAGGCCGCTCTCCCTCTCACACCCGGAGGAGGCCGCTCTCCCTCTCACACACCCGGAGGAGGCCGCTCTCCCTCTCACACACCCGGAGGAGGCCGCTCTCCCTCTCACACACCCGGAGGAGGCCGCTCTCCCTCTCACACACCCGGAGGAGGCCGCTCTCCCTCACACACACCCGGAGGAGGCCGCTCTCCCTCTCACACACCCGGAGGAGGCCGCTCTCCCTCTCACACACCCGGAGGAGGCCGCTCTCCCTCTCACACACCCGGAGGAGGCCGCTCTCCCTCTCACACACCCGGAGGAGGCCGCTCTCCCTCTCACACACCCGGAGGAGGCCGCTCTCCCTCACACACACCCGGAGGAGGCCGCTCTCCCTCTCACACACCCGGAGGAGGCCGCTCTCCCTCTCACACACCCGGAGGAGGCCGCTCTCCCTCTCACACACCCGGAGGAGGCCGCTCTCCCTCTCACACACCCGGAGGAGGCCGCTCTCTCCCCCCCCCCCCCACACACACCCGGAGGAGGCCGCTCTCCCTCTCACACACCCGGAGGAGGCCGCCCTCCCTCTCACACACCCGGAGGAGGCCGCTCTCCCTCTCACACACCCGGAGGAGGCCGCTCTCCCTCACGCCCGGAGGAGGCCGCTCTCCCTCACACACCCGGAGGAGGCCGCTCTCTCCCTCACACACCCGGAGGAGGCCGCTCTCCCTCTCACACACCCGGAGGAGGCCGCTCTCCCTCTCACACACCCGGAGGAGGCCGCTCTCCCTCTCACACACCCGGAGGAGGCCGCTCTCCCCTCACACACCCGGAGGAGGCCGCTCTCTCCCCCCCCCCCCCCCCCACACACCTGGAGGAGGCCGCTCTCCCTCTCACACACCCGGAGGAGGCCGCCCTCCCTCTCACTCACCCGGAGGAGGACGCTCTCCCTCTCACACACCCGGAGGAGGCCGCTCTCCCTCACGCCCGGAGGAGGCCGCTCTCCCTCACACACCCGGAGGAGGCCGCTCTCTCCCTCACACACCCGGAGGTGGCCGCTCTCCCTCTCACACACCCGGAGGAGACCGCTCTCCCTCACACACCCGGAGGAGGCCGCTCTCTCCCCCCCCCCCCCCCCCCCCCCCCCACACACCCGGAGGAGGCCGCTCTCCCTCTCACACACCCGGAGGAGGCCGCCCTCCCCCACACACACCCGGAGGAGGCCGCTCTCCCTCTCACACACCTGGAGGAGGCCGCTCTCCCTCTCACACACCTGGAGGAGGCCGCTCTCCCTCTCACACACCCGGAGGAGGCCGCTCTCCCTCACACACCCGGAGGAGGCCGCTCTCCCCTCTCACACCCGGAGGAGGCCGCTCTCCCTCTCACACGCCCGGAGGAGGCCGCTCTCCCTCTCACACGCCCGGAGGAGGCCGCTCTCCCTCTCACACGCCCGGAGGAGGCCGCTCTCCCTCTCACACGCCCGGAGGAGGCCGCTCTCCCTCTCACACGCCCGGAGGAGGCCGCTCTCCCTCTCACACGCCCGGAGGAGGCCGCTCTCCCTCTCACACGCCCGGAGGAGGCCGCTCTCCCTCTCACACGCCCGGAGGAGGCCGCTCTCCCTCTCACACACCCGGAGGCCGCTCTCCCTCACGCCCGGAGGAGGCCGCTCTCCCTCACACACCCGGAGGAGGCCGCTCTCTCCCTCACACACCCGGAGGAGGCCGCTCTCCCTCTCACACACCCGGAGGAGACCGCTCTCCCTCACACACCCGGAGGAGGCCGCTCTCTCCCCCCCCCCCACACACCCGGAGGAGGCCGCTCTCCCTCTCACACACCCGGAGGAGGCCGCCCTCCCCCACACACACCCGGAGGAGGCCGCTCTCCCTCTCACACACCTGGAGGAGGCCGCTCTCCCTCTCACACACCTGGAGGAGGCCGCTCTCCCTCACACACCCGGAGGAGGCCGCTCTCCCTCTCACACACCCGGAGGAGGCCGCTCTCCCTCACACACCCGGAGGAGGCCGCTCTCTCCCCCCCCCCCCACACACACCCGGAGGAGGCCGCTCTCCCTCTCACACACCCGGAGGAGGCCGCTCTCCCTCACACACCCGGAGGAGGCCGCTCTCCCTCACACACCCGGAGGAGGCCGCTCTCCCTCACACACCCGGAGGAGGCCGCTCTCCCTCACACACCCGGAGGAGGCCGCTCTCCCCTCTCACACCCGGAGGAGGCCGCTCTCCCCTCTCACGCCCGGAGGAGGCCGCTCTCCCTCTCACGCCCGGAGGAGGCCGCTCTCCCTCACACGCCCGGAGGAGGCCGCTCTCCCTCTCACACGCCCGGAGGAGGCCGCTCTCCCTCTCACACGCCCGGAGGAGGCCGCTCTCCCTCTCACACGCCCGGAGGAGGCCGCTCTCCCTCTCACACGCCCGGAGGAGGCCGCTCTCCCTCTCACACACCCGGAGGAGGCCGCTCTCCCTCACGCCCGGAGGAGGCCGCTCTCCCTCACACACCCGGAGGAGGCCGCTCTCTCCTTCACACACCCGGAGGAGGCCGCTCTCCCTCTCACACACCCGGAGGAGACCGCTCTCCCTCACACACCCGGAGGAGGCCGCTCTCTCTCCCCCCCCCCCCCCACACACCCGGAGGAGGCCGCTCTCCCTCTCACACCCGGAGGAGGCCGCCCTCCCCCACACACACCCGGAGGAGGCCGCTCTCCCTCTCACACACCCGGAGGAGGCCGCTCTCCCTCTCACACACCTGGAGGAGGCCGCTCTCCCTCACACACCCGGAGGAGGCCGCTCTCCCTCTCACACACCCGGAGGAGACCGCTCTCCCTCACACACCCGGAGGAGGCCGCTCTCTCCCCCCCCCCACACACCCGGAGGAGGCCGCTCTCCCTCTCACACACCCGGAGGAGGCCGCCCTCCCCCACACACACCCGGAGGAGGCCGCCCTCCCCCACACACACCCGGAGGAGGCCGCTCTCCCTCTCACACACCCGGAGGAGGCCGCTCTCCCTCACACACCCGGAGGAGGCTGCTCTCCCTCTCACACACCCGGAGGAGGCCGCACTCCCTCTCACACACCCGGAGGAGGCCGCTCTCTCCTCCCCCCACACACCCGGAGGAGGCCGCTCTCCCTCACACACCCGGAGGAGGCTGCTCTCCCTCTCACACACCCGGAGGAGGCCGCTCTCCCTCTCACACACCCGGAGGAGGCCGCCCTCCCCCACACACACCTGGAGGAGGCCGCTCTCCCTCACACACCCGGAGGAGGCTGCTCTCCCTCTCACACACCCGGAGGAGGCCGCTCTCCCTCTCACACCCGGAGGAGGCCGCTCTCCCTCTCACACACCCGGAGGAGGCCGCTCTCCCTCTCACACACCCGGAGGAGGCCGCTCTCCCTCTCACACACCCGGAGGAGGCCGCTCTCCCTCACACACACCCGGAGGAGGCCGCTCTCCCTCTCACACACCCGGAGGAGGCCGCTCTCCCTCTCACACACCCGGAGGAGGCCGCTCTCCCTCTCACACACCCGGAGGAGGCCGCTCTCCCTCTCACACACCCGGAGGAGGCCGCTCTCCCTCTCACACACCCGGAGGAGGCCGCTCTCCCTCACACAGCCGGAGGAGGCCGCTCTCCCTCTCACACACCCGGAGGAGGCCGCTCTCCCTCACACACCCGGAGGAGGCCGCTCTCCCTCTCACACACCCGGAGGAGGCCGCTCTCCCTCTCACACACCCGGAGGAGGCCGCTCTCCCTCTCACACACCCGGAGGAGGCCGCTCTCCCTCTCACACACCCGGAGGAGGCCGCTCTCCCTCTCACACACCCGGAGGAGGCCGCTCTCCCTCTCACACACCCGGAGGAGGCCGCTCTCCCTCTCACACACCTGGCCTCCGCTCTCACACAGAGAGGGCTGCACCGCCACAAATCTCCAGGAGAGGGCGCTGGATGAGCCATTGCTGACTTATCTCCTTGGTAACGGAGCGGCAACAGTTGCAATCCTGATAGGGCGAGAACAGCGCACGTGGTGACGTTGGGGGCGTGTCTCCCGGCGTACAGCAACAAGGAATAAGGCGGGAAGAGAGCGGCGCGCAGGCGCAGAGCAGTGAGGAAGATGTGGGAGTCGTACAGGCCGGTGGCGGGCAGTGTGGGCCGGGAGCAGAGCTTCCTGTCACTGGGGGACCTGCTCATGTCCCAGGACGCGCTCCCCTGCCGGGTGGAGAGCGGCTTCCCCCGCCTGGGCTTCCTGGAGAAAGGGGGCGACAGCGACCACATCCCTGAGGTGACCGGGGCGGACATGTGATGTCTGGTGGTGGTCGCCATGGTTACTGGGGGGAGCGGGTGTGCTGTCACTGGATCATATGCTTCAGGAGCGGGGGCACCGTGATGGGGTCTGTGCACGAGCCTGAGGTGGTCCCAGCCCGCCCCCATATATCCCAGCACTACTGCTCCCCCCATATGTCCCAGCACTACTGCTCCCCCCATATGTCCCAGCACTACTGCTCCCCCCATATGTCCCAGCACTACTGCTCCCCCCATAGTTCCCAGCACTACTGCTCCCCCCATATGTCCCAGCACTACTGCTCCCCCCCATATGTCCCAGCACTACTGCTCCCCCCATATGTCCCAGCCCTACTGCTCCCCCCATATGTCCCAGCACTACTGCTCCCCCCATATGTCCCAGCACTACTGCTCCCCCCATAGCTCCCAGCACTACTGCTCCCCCCATATGTCCCAGCACTACTGCTCCCCCCATATGTCCCAGCACTACTGCTCCCCCCATATGTCCCAGCACTACTGCTCCCCCCCATATGTCCCAGCACTACTGCTCCCCCCATATGTCCCAGCACTACTGCTCCCCCCCATATGTCCCAGCACTACTGCTCCCCCCATATGTCCCAGCACTACTGCTCCCCCCATATGTCCCAGCACTACTGCTCCCCCCATAGCTCCCAGCACTACTGCTCCCCCCATAGCTCCCAGCACTACTGCTCCCCCCATAGCTCCCAGCACTACTGCTCCCCCCATAGCTCCCAGCACTACTGCTCCCCCCATAGCTCCCAGCACTACTGCTCCCCCCATAGCTCCCAGCCCTACTGCTCCCCCCATAGCTCCCAGCACTACTGCTCCCCCCATATGTCCCAGCACTACTGCTCCCCCCATAGCTCCCAGCACTACTGCTCCCCCCATAGCTCCCAGCCCTACTGCTCCCCCCATAGCTCCCAGCACTACTGCTCCCCCCATAGCTCCCAGCCCTACTGCTCCCCCCATAGCTCCCAGCACTACTGCTCCCCCCATAGCTCCCAGCCCTACTGCTCCCCCCATAGCTCCCAGCACTACTGCTCCCCCCATAGCTCCCAGCCCTACTGCTCCCCCCATAGCTCCCAGCCCTACTGCTCCCCCCATAGCTCCCAGCCCTACTGCTCCCCCCATAGTTCCCAGCCCTACTGCTCCCCCCATAGCTCCCAGCACTACTGCTCCCCCCATAGCTCCCAGCCCTACTGCTCCCCCCATAGTTCCCAGCACTACTGCTCCCCCCATATGTCCCAGCACTACTGCTCCCCCCATATGTCCCAGCCCTACTGCTCCCCCCATATGTCCCAGCACTACTGCTCCCCCCATATGTCCCAGCCCTACTGCTCCCCCCATATGTCCCAGCCCTACTGCTCCCCCCATATGTCCCAGCACTACTGCTCCCCCCATATGTCCCAGCCCTACTGCTCCCCCCATATGTCCCAGCACTACTGCTCCCCCCATAGCTCCCAGCACTACTGCTCCCCCCATAGCTCCCAGCCCTACTGCTCCCCCCATAGTTCCCAGCACTACTGCTCCCCCCATAGTTCCCAGCACTACTGCTCCCCCCATAGTTCCCAGCACTACTGCTCCCCCCATAGTTCCCAGCACTACTGCTCCCCCCATATGTCCCAGCACTACTGCTCCCCCCATAGTTCCCAGCACTACTGCTCCCCCCATATGTCCCAGCACTACTGCTCCCCCCATAGCTCCCAGCACTACTGCTCCCCCCATATGTCCCAGCACTACTGCTCCCCCCATAGCTCCCAGCACTACTGCTCCCCCCATAGCTCCCAGCCCTACTGCTCCCCCCATAGCTCCCAGCACTACTGCTCCCCCCATAGCTCCCAGCCCTACTGCTCCCCCCATAGCTCCCAGCCCTACTGCTCCCCCCATAGTTCCCAGCCCTACTGCTCCCCCCATAGCTCCCAGCACTACTGCTCCCCCCATAGTTCCCAGCACTACTGCTCCCCCCATAGCTCCCAGCCCTACTGCTCCCCCCATAGTTCCCAGCACTACTGCTCCCCCCATATGTCCCAGCACTACTGCTCCCCCCATATGTCCCAGCCCTACTGCTCCCCCCATATGTCCCAGCACTACTGCTCCCCCCATATGTCCCAGCCCTACTGCTCCCCCCATATGTCCCAGCACTACTGCTCCCCCCATATGTCCCAGCACTACTGCTCCCCCCATATGTCCCAGCACTACTGCTCCCCCCATAGCTCCCAGCACTACTGCTCCCCCCATAGCTCCCAGCCCTACTGCTCCCCCCATAGTTCCCAGCACTACTGCTCCCCCCATAGTTCCCAGCACTACTGCTCCCCCCATAGTTCCCAGCACTACTGCTCCCCCCATAGTTCCCAGCACTACTGCTCCCCCCATATGTCCCAGCACTACTGCTCCCCCCATAGTTCCCAGCACTACTGCTCCCCCCATATGTCCCAGCCCTACTGCTCCCCCCATAGTTCCCAGCACTACTGCTCCCCCCATAGCTCCCAGCACTACTGCTCCCCCCATAGTTCCCAGCACTACTGCTCCCCCCATAGCTCCCAGCACTACTGCTCCCCCCATAGTTCCCAGCACTACTGCTCCCCCATATGTCCCAGCACTACTGCTCCCCCCATATGTCCCAGCCCTACTGCTCCCCCCATAGTTCCCAGCACTACTGCTCCCCCCATAGCTCCCAGCACTACTGCTCCCCCCATAGTTCCCAGCACTACTGCTCCCCCCATAGCTCCCAGCACTACTGCTCCCCCCATAGCTCCCAGCACTACTGCTCCCCCCATAGCTCCCAGCACTACTGCTCCCCCCATAGCTCCCAGCACTACTGCTCCCCCCATAGCTCCCAGCACTACTGCTCCCCCCATAGTTCCCAGCACTACTGCTCCCCCATATGTCCCAGCACTACTGCTCCCCCCATAGCTCCCAGCACTACTGCTCCCCCCATAGCTCCCAGCCCTACTGCTCCCCCCATAGCTCCCAGCACTACTGCTCCCCCCATAGCTCCCAGCACTACTGCTCCCCCCATAGTTCTCAGCCCTACTGCTCCCCCCATAGTTCCCAGCACTACTGCTCCCCCCATATGTCCCAGCACTACTGCTCCCCCCATATGTCCCAGCACTACTGCTCCCCCCATAGCTCCCAGCACTACTGCTCCCCCCATAGCTCCCAGCCCTACTGCTCCCCCCATAGCTCCCAGCACTACTGCTCCCCCCATAGCTCCCAGCACTACTGCTCCCCCCATATGTCCCAGCCCTACTGCTCCCCCCATAGCTCCCAGCACTACTGCTCCCCCCATAGCTCCCAGCACTACTGCTCCCCCCATAGCTCCCAGCACTACTGCTCCCCCCATAGCTCCCAGCACTACTGCTCCCCCCATAGCTCCCAGCACTACTGCTCCCCCCATAGCTCCCAGCACTACTGCTCCCCCCATAGTTCCCAGCACTACTGCTCCCCCATATGTCCCAGCACTACTGCTCCCCCCATAGCTCCCAGCACTACTGCTCCCCCCATAGCTCCCAGCCCTACTGCTCCCCCCATAGCTCCCAGCACTACTGCTCCCCCCATAGCTCCCAGCCCTACTGCTCCCCCCATAGCTCCCAGCCCTACTGCTCCCCCCATAGCTCCCAGCACTACTGCTCCCCCCATAGCTCCCAGCACTACTGCTCCCCCCATAGTTCCCAGCCCTACTGCTCCCCCCATAGTTCCCAGCACTACTGCTCCCCCCATAGCTCCCAGCCCTACTGCTCCCCCCATAGCTCCCAGCCCTACTGCTCCCCCCATATGTCCCAGCACTACTGCTCCCCCCATATGTCCCAGCCCTACTGCTCCCCCCATATGTCCCAGCACTACTGCTCCCCCCATATGTCCCAGCCCTACTGCTCCCCCCATATGTCCCAGCACTACTGCTCCCCCCATATGTCCCAGCCCTACTGCTCCCCCCATAGTTCCCAGCACTACTGCTCCCCCCATAGTTCCCAGCACTACTGCTCCCCCCATAGTTCCCAGCACTACTGCTCCCCCCATAGTTCCCAGCACTACTGCTCCCCCCATATGTCCCAGCACTACTGCTCCCCCCATAGTTCCCAGCACTACTGCTCCCCCCATATGTCCCAGCCCTACTGCTCCCCCCATAGTTCCCAGCACTACTGCTCCCCCCATAGCTCCCAGCACTACTGCTCCCCCCATAGTTCCCAGCACTACTGCTCCCCCCATAGCTCCCAGCACTACTGCTCCCCCCATAGCTCCCAGCACTACTGCTCCCCCCATAGTTCCCAGCACTACTGCTCCCCCATATGTCCCAGCACTACTGCTCCCCCCATAGTTCCCAGCCCTACTGCTCCCCCCATAGCTCCCAGCACTACTGCTCCCCCCATATGTCCCAGCCCTACTGCTCCCCCCATAGCTCCCAGCCCTACTGCTCCCCCCATAGCTCCCAGCACTACTGCTCCCCCCATAGCTCCCAGCCCTACTGCTCCCCCCATAGCTCCCAGCACTACTGCTCCCCCCATAGTTCTCAGCCCTACTGCTCCCCCCATAGTTCCCAGCACTACTGCTCCCCCCATATGTCCCAGCACTACTGCTCCCCCCATATGTCCCAGCACTACTGCTCCCCCCATAGCTCCCAGCACTACTGCTCCCCCCATAGCTCCCAGCCCTACTGCTCCCCCCATAGCTCCCAGCACTACTGCTCCCCCCATAGCTCCCAGCACTACTGCTCCCCCCATAGCTCCCAGCACTACTGCTCCCCCCATATGTCCCAGCCCTACTGCTCCCCCCATAGCTCCCAGCACTACTGCTCCCCCCATAGCTCCCAGCACTACTGCTCCCCCCATATGTCCCAGCCCTACTGCTCCCCCCATAGTTCCCAGCCCTACTGCTCCCCCCATAGCTCCCAGCACTACTGCTCCCCCCATATGTCCCAGCACTACTGCTCCCCCCATAGCTCCCAGCCCTACTGCTCCCCCCATATGTCCCAGCCCTACTGCTCCCCCCATAGCTCCCAGCCCTACTGCTCCCCCCATAGCTCCCAGCCCTACTGCTCCCCCCATATGTCCCAGCCCTACTGCCCACCCCCCATATGTCCCAGCACTACTGCTCCCCCCATAGCTCCCAGCCCTACTGCTCCCCCCATAGCTCCCAGCACTACTGCTCCCCCCATATGTCCCAGCACTACTGCTCCCCCCATAGCTCCCAGCACTACTGCTCCCCCCATAGCTCCCAGCACTACTGCTCCCCCCATAGCTCCCAGCACTACTGCTCCCCCCATAGCTCCCAGCACTACTGCTCCCCCCATATGTCCCAGCCCTACTGCTCCCCCCATAGCTCCCAGCACTACTGCTCCCCCCATAGCTCCCAGCACTACTGCTCCCCCCATAGCTCCCAGCACTACTGCTCCCCCCATAGCTCCCAGCACTACTGCTCCCCCCATATGTCCCAGCCCTACTGCTCCCCCCATAGCTCCCAGCACTACTGCTCCCCCCATAGCTCCCAGCACTACTGCTCCCCCCATAGCTCCCAGCACTACTGCTCCCCCCATAGCTCCCAGCCCTACTGCCCACCCCCCATAGCTCCCAGCCCTACTGCTCCCCCCATAGCTCCCAGCACTACTGCTCCCCCCATAGCTCCCAGCACTACTGCTCCCCCCATAGCTCCCAGCACTACTGCTCCCCCCATAGCTCCCAGCACTACTGCTCCCCCCATATGTCCCAGCCCTACTGCTCCCCCCATAGCTCCCAGCACTACTGCTCCCCCCATAGCTCCCAGCACTACTGCTCCCCCCATAGCTCCCAGCACTACTGCTCCCCCCATAGCTCCCAGCACTACTGCTCCCCCCATATGTCCCAGCCCTACTGCTCCCCCCATAGCTCCCAGCACTACTGCTCCCCCCATAGCTCCCAGCACTACTGCTCCCCCCATATGTCCCAGCCCTACTGCTCCCCCCATAGTTCCCAGCCCTACTGCTCCCCCCATAGCTCCCAGCACTACTGCTCCCCCCATATGTCCCAGCACTACTGCTCCCCCCATATGTCCCAGCCCTACTGCTCCCCCCATATGTCCCAGCCCTACTGCTCCCCCCATAGCTCCCAGCACTACTGCTCCCCCCATAGCTCCCAGCCCTACTGCTCCCCCCATAGCTCCCAGCCCTACTGCTCCCCCCATATGTCCCAGCCCTACTGCTCCCCCCATATGTCCCAGCCCTACTGCTCCCCCCATATGTCCCAGCCCTACTGCTCCCCCCATAGCTCCCAGCCCTACTGCTCCCCCCATAGCTCCCAGCACTACTGCTCCCCCCATAGCTCCCAGCACTACTGCTCCCCCCATAATTCCCAGCACTACTGCTCCCCCCATAGCTCCCAGCACTACTGCTCCCCCCATATGTCCCAGCACTACTGCTCCCCCCATAGTTCCCAGCCCTACTGCTCCCCCCATAGCTCCCAGCACTACTGCTCCCCCCATATGTCCCAGCACTACTGCTCCCCCCATAGCTCCCAGCACTACTGCTCCCCCCATAGTTCCCAGCCCTACTGCTCCCCCCATAGTTCCCAGCCCTACTGCTCCCCCCATAGTTCCCAGCCCTACTGCCCACCCCCCATATGTCCCAGCACTACTGCTCCCCCCATAGTTCCCAGCCCTACTGCCCACCCCCCATATGTCCCAGCACTACTGCTCCCCCCATAGCTCCCAGCACTACTGCTCCCCCCATATGTCCCAGCCCTACTGCTCCCCCCATATGTCCCAGCCCTACTGCTCCCCCCATATGTCCCAGCACTACTGCTCCCCCCATATGTCCCAGCACTACTGCTCCCCCCATATGTCCCAGCCCTACTGCTCCCCCCATAGTTCCCAGCACTACTGCTCCCCCCATAGTTCCCAGCACTACTGCTCCCCCCATATGTCCCAGCCCTACTGCTCCCCCCATAGTTCCCAGCACTACTGCTCCCCCCATAGCTCCCAGCACTACTGCTCCCCCCATATGTCCCAGCACTACTGCTCCCCCCATAGTTCCCAGCACTACTGCTCCCCCCATAGCTCCCAGCACTACTGCTCCCCCCATAGTTCCCAGCACTACTGCTCCCCCCATAGCTCCCAGCACTACTGCTCCCCCCATAGCTCCCAGCACTACTGCTCCCCCCATAGCTCCCAGCACTACTGCTCCCCCCATAGCTCCCAGCACTACTGCTCCCCCCATAGTTCCCAGCACTACTGCTCCCCCCATAGCTCCCAGCACTACTGCTCCCCCCATAGCTCCCAGCACTACTGCTCCCCCCATAGCTCCCAGCACTACTGCTCCCCCCATAGCTCCCAGCACTACTGCTCCCCCCATAGTTCCCAGCACTACTGCTCCCCCATATGTCCCAGCACTACTGCTCCCCCCATAGCTCCCAGCACTACTGCTCCCCCCATAGCTCCCAGCCCTACTGCTCCCCCCATAGCTCCCAGCACTACTGCTCCCCCCATAGCTCCCAGCCCTACTGCTCCCCCCATAGCTCCCAGCCCTACTGCTCCCCCCATAGCTCCCAGCCCTACTGCTCCCCCCATAGTTCCCAGCCCTACTGCTCCCCCCATAGTTCCCAGCACTACTGCTCCCCCCATAGCTCCCAGCACTACTGCTCCCCCCATATGTCCCAGCCCTACTGCTCCCCCCATATGTCCCAGCACTACTGCTCCCCCCATATGTCCCAGCCCTACTGCTCCCCCCATATGTCCCAGCCCTACTGCTCCCCCCATAGTTCCCAGCACTACTGCTCCCCCCATAGTTCCCAGCACTACTGCTCCCCCCATATGTCCCAGCCCTACTGCTCCCCCCATAGTTCCCAGCACTACTGCTCCCCCCATAGCTCCCAGCACTACTGCTCCCCCCATAGTTCCCAGCACTACTGCTCCCCCCATAGCTCCCAGCACTACTGCTCCCCCCATAGCTCCCAGCACTACTGCTCCCCCCATAGTTCCCAGCACTACTGCTCCCCCATATGTCCCAGCACTACTGCTCCCCCCATAGTTCCGAGCCCTACTGCTCCCCCCATAGCTCCCAGCACTACTGCTCCCCCCATAGCTCCCAGCCCTACTGCTCCCCCCATAGCTCCCAGCCCTACTGCTCCCCCCATAGCTCCCAGCACTACTGCTCCCCCCATAGCTCCCAGCCCTACTGCTCCCCCCATAGCTCCCAGCACTACTGCTCCCCCCATAGTTCTCAGCCCTACTGCTCCCCCCATAGTTCCCAGCACTACTGCTCCCCCCATATGTCCCAGCACTACTGCTCCCCCCATATGTCCCAGCACTACTGCTCCCCCCATAGCTCCCAGCACTACTGCTCCCCCCATAGCTCCCAGCCCTACTGCTCCCCCCATAGCTCCCAGCCCTACTGCTCCCCCCATAGCTCCCAGCCCTACTGCTCCCCCCATAGCTCCCAGCACTACTGCTCCCCCCATAGTTCCCAGCCCTACTGCTCCCCCCATAGTTCCCAGCCCTACTGCTCCCCCCATAGCTCCCAGCACTACTGCTCCCCCCATATGTCCCAGCACTACTGCTCCCCCCATAGCTCCCAGCACTACTGCTCCCCCCATAGCTCCCAGCCCTACTGCTCCCCCCATAGCTCCCAGCACTACTGCTCCCCCCATAGTTCCCAGCCCTACTGCTACCCCCATAGCTCCCAGCCCTACTGCTCCCCCCATAGCTCCCAGCACTACTGCTCCCCCCATATGTCCCAGCCCTACTGCTCCCCCCATAGTTCCCAGCCCTACTGCTCCCCCCATAGCTCCCAGCACTACTGCTCCCCCCATATGTCCCAGCACTACTGCTCCCCCCATAGCTCCCAGCCCTACTGCTCCCCCCATAGCTCCCAGCACTACTGCTCCCAGCACTACTGCTCCCCCCATAGCTCCCAGCCCTACTGCTCCCCCCATAGCTCCCAGCACTACTGCTCCCCCATAGCTCCCAGCCCTACTGCACCCCCATAGCTCCCAGCATTACTGCTCCCCCATAGCTCCCAGCCCTACTGCTCCCCCCATAGCTCCCAGCCCTACTGCTCCCCCCATAGCTCCCAGCACTACTGCTCCCCCATAGTTCCCAGCCCTACTGCTCCCCCCATAGCTCCCAGCACTACTGCTCCCCCCATATGTCCCAGCACTACTGCTCCCCCCATAGCTCCCAGCCCTACTGCTCCCCCCATAGCTCCCAGCACTACTGCTCCCCCCATAGCTCCCAGCACTACTGCTCCCCCCATAGCTCCCAGCCCTACTGCTCCCCCCATAGCTCCCAGCAATACTGCTCCCCCCATAGTTCCCAGCCCTACTGCTCCCCCCATAGTTCCCAGCACTACTGCTCCCCCCATATGTCCCAGCACTACTGCTCCCCCATATGTCCCAGCACTACTGCTCCCCCCATAGCTCCCAGCCCTACTGCTCCCCCCATAGCTCCCAGCACTACTGCTCCCCCCATAGCTCCCAGCCCTACTGCTCCCCCCATAGTTCCCAGCCCTACTGCTCCCCCCATAGCTCCCAGCACTACTGCTCCCCCATAGCTCCCAGCCCTACTGCTCCCCCCATAGCTCCCAGCACTACTGCTCCCCCCATAGTTCCCAGCCCTACTGCTCCCCCCATAGCTCCCAGCCCTACTGCCCACCCCCCATAGTTCCCAGCACTACTGCTCCCCCCATAGTTCCCAGCCCTACTGCTCCCCCCATAGCTCCCAGCCCTACTGCTCCCCCCATAGTTCCCAGCCCTACTGCTCCCCCCATAGTTCCCAGCACTACTGCTCCCCCCATATGTCCCAGCACTACTGCTCCCCCATATGTCCCAGCACCACTGCTCCCCCCATAGCTCACAGCCCTACTGCTCCCCCCATAGCTCCCAGCACTACTGCTCCCCCCATAGCTCCCAGCCCTACTGCTCCCCCCATAGTTCCCAGCCCTACTGCTCCCCCCATAGCTCCCAGCACTACTGCTCCCCCCATAGCTCCCAGCCCTACTGCTCCCTCCATAGCTCCCAGCACTACTGCTCCCCCCATAGCTCCCAGCCCTACTGCTCCCCCCATAGCTCCCAGCCCTACTGCCCACCCCCCATAGTTCCCAGCCCTACTGCTCCCCCCATAGCTCCCAGCCCTACTGCCCACCCCCCATAGTTCCCAGCACTACTGCTCCCCCCATATGTCCCAGCCCTACTGCTCCCCCCATAGCTCCCAGCACTACTGCTCCCCCCATAGCTCCCAGCCCTACTGCTCCCCCCATAGCTCCCAGCACTACTGCTCCCCCCATAGCTCCCAGCCCTACTGCTCCCCCCATAGCTCCCAGCACTACTGCTCCCCCCATAGCTCCCAGCACTACTGCTCCCCCCATAGCTCCCAGCACTACTGCTCCCCCCATAGCTCCCAGCCCTACTGCTCCCCCCATAGCTCCCAGCCCTACTGCTCCCCCCATAGCTCCCAGCCCTACTGCTCCCCCCATAGCTCCCAGCCCTACTGCTCCCCCCATAGTTCCCAGCACTACTGCTCCCCCCCATAGCTCCCAGCCCTACTGCTCCCCCCATATGTCCCAGCCCTACTGCTCCCCCCATATGTCCCAGCCCTACTGCTCCCCCCATAGCTCCCAGCCCTACTGCCCACCCCCCATAGTTCCCAGCACTACTGCTCCCCCCATATGTCCCAGCCCTACTGCCCACCCCCCATAGCTCCCAGCCCTGCTGCTCCCCCCATAGCTCCCAGCACTACTGCTCCCCCCATATGTCCCAGCCCTACTGCTCCCCCCATAGCTCCCAGCCCTACTGCTCCCCCCATAGTTCCCAGCCCTTCTGCTCCCCCCATAGCTCCCAGCCCTACTGCTCCCCCCATAGCTCCCAGCCCTACTGCTCCCCCCATAGTTCCCAGCCCTACTGCCCACCCCCCATAGCTCCCAGCCCTACTGCTCCACCCATATGTCCCAGCCCTACTGCTCCCCCCATATGTCCCAGCCCTACTGCTCCCCCCATAGCTCCCAGCCCTACTGCCCACCCCCCATAGTTCCCAGCACTACTGCTCCCCCCATATGTCCCAGCCCTACTGCCCACCCCCCATAGCTCCCAGCCCTACTGCTCCCCCCATAGTTCCCAGCACTACTGCTCACCCCCCATAGCTCCCAGCCCTACTGCTCCCCCCATAGTTCCCAGCCCTACTGCTCCCCCCATAGTTCCCAGCCCTACTGCTCCCCCCATAGTTCCCAGCACTACTGCTCCCCCCATAGTTCCCAGCACTACTGCTCCCCCATAGCTCCCAGCACTACTGCTCCACCCATAGCTCCCAGCCCTACTGCTCCCCCCATAGCTCCCAGCACTACTGCTCCCCCCATAGTTCCCAGCGCTACTGCTCCCCCCATAGTTCCCAGCGCTACTGCTCCCCCCCCCCATAGCTCCCAGCCCTACTGCTCCCCCCATAGCTCCCAGCACTACTGCTCCCCCCATAGCTCCCAGCCCTACTGCTCCCCCCATAGCTCCCAGCACTACTGCCCGCCCCCCATAGTTCCCAGCCCTACTGCTCCCCCCATAGCTCCCAGCACTACTGCTCCCCCCATAGCTCCCAGCACTACTGCTCCCCCCATAGCTCCCAGCCCTACTGCTCCCCCCATAGCTCCCAGCCCTACTGCTCCCCCCATAGCTCCCAGCCCTACTGCTCCCCCCATAGTTCCCAGCCCTACTGCTCCCCCCATAGTTCCCAGCCCTACTGCTCCCCCCCATAGTTCCCAGCCCTACTGCTCCCCCCATAGTTCCCAGCCCTACTGCTCCCCCCATAGCTCCCAGCCCTACTGCTCCCCCCATAGCTCCCAGCCCTACTGCCCGCCCCCCATAGTTCCCAGCCCTACTGCCCGCCCCCCATATGTCCCAGCACTACTGCTCCCCCCATATGTCCCAGCCCTACTGCTCCCCCCATATGTCCCAGCCCTACTGCTCCCCCCATATGTCCCAGCACTACTGCTCCCCCCATATGTCCCAGCACTACTGCTCCCCCCATAGCTCCCAGCCCTACTGCTCCCCCCATATGTCCCAGCCCTACTGCTCCCCCCATATGTCCCAGCACTACTGCTCCCCCATATGTCCCAGCACTACTGCTACCCCCCATATGTCCCAGCACTACTGCTCCCCCCATATGTCCCAGCACTACTGCTCCCCCCATATGTCCCAGCACTACTGCTCCCCCCATATGTCCCAGCACTACTGCTCCCCCCATAGCTCCCAGCACTACTGCTCCCCCCATATGTCCCAGCACTACTGCTCCCCCCATAGCTCCCAGCCCTACTGCTCCCCCCATAGCTCCCAGCCCTACTGCTCCCCCCATAGTTCCCAGCCCTACTGCTCCCCCCATATGTCCCAGCACTACTGCTCCCCCCCCCATAGCTCCCAGCACTACTGCTCCCCCCATAGCTCCCAGCACTACTGCTCCCCCCATATGTCCCAGCCCTACTGCTCCCCCCATATGTCCCAGCCCTACTGCTCCCCCCATATGTCCCAGCACTACTGCTCCCCCCATAGCTCCCAGCACTACTGCTCCCCCCATAGCTCCCAGCACTACTGCTCCCCCCATATGTCCCAGCACTACTGCTCCCCCCATATGTCCCAGCACTACTGCTCCCCCCCCATATGTCCCAGCACTACTGCTCCCCCCATATGTCCCAGCCCTACTGCTCCCCCCATATGTCCCAGCCCTACTGCTCTCCCCATAGCTCCCAGCCCTACTGCTCCCCCCATAGCTCCCAGCCCTACTGCTCCCCCCATAGCTCCCAGCACTACTGCCCGCCCCCCATAGTTCCCAGCCCTACTGCTCCCCCCATAGCTCCCAGCCCTACTGCTCCCCCCATAGCTCCCAGCACTACTGCTCCCCCCATAGCTCCCAGCACTACTGCTCCCCCCATAGCTCCCAGCCTTACTGCTCCCCCCCCCCCATAGCTCCCAGCCCTACTGCTCCCCCCCCCAAAGGTCCCAGCCCGCCCGCCATAGCTCCCAGCCCTACTGCTCCCCCCATAGCTCCCAGCCCTACTACTCCTCCCCATAGGTCCCAGCCTGCCCCCCATAGCCCCCAGCCCTACTGCTCCCCCCATAGCTCCCTGCCCTACTGCTCCCCCCCCATAGGTCCCAGCCCGCCCCCCATAGCTCCCAGCCCTACTGCCCACCCCCATAGTTCCCAGCTCTAATGCCCGTCCCCTATATATCCCAGCACTACTGCTCCCCCCCCATAGGTCCCAGCACTACTGCACGCCCCCATAGGTCCCAGCCCTACTGCCCGCCTCCCCTATATGTCCCAGCACTACTGCCCGCCTCCCCCATAGGTCCCAGCACTACTGCCCGCCTCCCCTATGTGTCCCAGCACTACTGCCCGCCCCCATAGGTCCCAGCACTACTGCCCGCCTCCCCCATAGGTCCCAGCACTACTGCCCGCCTCCCCCATAGGTCCCAGCACTACTGCCCGCCTCCCCCATAGGTCCCAGCACTACTGCCCGCCTCCCCTATATGTCCCAGCACTACTGCCCACCTTCTGTAGGTCCTGGTGATACTGCTGTCCCCTTCCCCCATAGGTCACGGCACCTCTGGCCCCGCCTTCCCTGTAGGTCCTGATGCTGCTCCCTGTAGGTATCCCTCCCCCCTCTTGTGAGCCACGCTCTTTCGGATCACCTATAACTGTGCCGTTCTCTGCAGGGCGCCCGGATGGAGCTGCCTCTGTGGATGGTGAAGGGTCTGTATGACAACAAGCGCAGGATCGTGTCAGTGGAGCTGCCGAGGACGTACCGGGAGGGCTGGCGCACCGTGTTCAGCGCTGACGCCGGGGTGGTGGACCTGCACAAGATGGGACCTCACTACTACGGCTTTGGCTTACAGCTGCTGAGCTTCCAGAGTCCTGAGAACACTGAGATCGCCCAGACCCTACTACAGGTGCTGGTCAGGGGGCTGCAGGGGAGCTTTACCCCACGGGGTGGCGCCAAGAGCGCTTTAACCCGCGGGACTGTCTGGGTAGCTGTAGGAGAGCTTTACCCCGTGGGACGGTCAGGGTGGCTGCGGGAGAGATTTACCCCCATGGGACAGTCCGGGTGGCTGCGAGAGCTTTACCCCGTGGGACGGTCGGGGTGGCTGCGGGAGAGCTTTACCCCGAGGGATGGTCGGGGTCGCTGCGGGAGAGCTTTACCCCGTGGGATGGTCGGGGGTCGCTGCGGGCGAGCTTTACCCCGTGGGATGGTCGGGTCGCTGCGGGAGAGCTTTACCCCATGGGATGGGTGGGGTGGCTGCGGGAGAGCTCTACCCCGTGAGACGGTCGGGGTTGCTGCGGGAGAGCTTTACCCCGTGGGACGGTTGGGGTTGCTGTGAGAGCTTTACCCCGTGGGACGGTCGGGGTCGCTGCGGGAGAGCTTTACCCCGTGGGACGGTCGGGGTCGCTGCGGGAGAGCTCTAACCCGTGGGACGGTCGGGGTTGCTGCGGGAGAGCTTTACCCCGTGGGATGGTCGGGGTCGCTGCGGGAGAGCTTTACCCCGTGGGACGGTCGGGGTCGCTGCGGGAGAGCTCTAACCCGTGGGACGGTCGGGGTTGCTGCGGGAGAGCTTTACCCCGTGGGATGGTCGGGGTCGCTGCGGGAGAGCTTTACCCCGTGGGACGGTCGGGGTCGCTGCGGGAGAGCTCTAACCCGTGGGACGGTCGGGGTTGCTGCGGGAGAGCTTTACCCCGTGGGACGGTCGGGGTCGCTGCGGGAGAGCTCTAACCCGTGAGACGGTCGGGGTCGCTGCGGGAGAGCTTTACCCCGTGGGACGGTTGGGGTTGCTGTGAGAGCTTTACCCCGTGGGACGGTCGGGGTCGCTGCGGGAGAGCTTTACCCCGTGGGACGGTCGGGGTCGCTGCGGGAGAGCTCTAACCCGTGGGATGGTCGGGGTTGCTGCGGGAGAGCTTTACCCCGTGGGATGGTCGGGGTCGCTGCGGGAGAGCTTTACCCCGTGGGACGGTTGGGGTCGCTGTGAGAGCTTTACCCCGTGGGACGGTCGGGGTTGCTGCGGGAGAGCTTTACCCCGTGGGACGGTCGGGGTCGCTGCGGGAGAGCTTTACCCCGTGGGATGGTCGGGTCGCTGCGGGAGAGCTTTACCCCGTGGGATGGTCGGGTCGCTGTGGGAGAGCTTTACCCCGTGGGACAGTCCGGGTCGCTGTGGGAGAGCTTTACCCCGGTGTCTGGCCTCTTATTCTGTGTCAGGGATATTAATATTTGTCAGGACTTTCTTACTCCCACGAATCCCTGATATCACAGGCCGGGAAGGTCACGAGTACCCGCTGTGATCTCTGGAGCGTCGTCCAGACAATTAAACGATTGGCCGATGATGATCGGTTCGCACCAGTAGGCCGGCTATTGGAAAATTACCGGTGAGCGTACGGCATATACACCTCCGGATTCCAACACATGGAATATGTGTATATACCCCGGTAGGGTCACAGCTACTCTCTGATGCCCCCCGACTACTCGCTGCCAACCCCACTAATCTTTCGGTCAGACACCGTACGGTATCTATCACTTCGAGGTGTAGTTTACAGGACAGAACTATTACATTTTATATTTAATCCAAAGGGTGGCAGTGTTTGGGGAAAAATATACAGAAGATTTTACAAAGGGGACAAAACAATACAGCAATATACAGCTACATAATATAAAGGGAATTAATGGGAGAACTTAGTACCCCGATCGCAGAGACGAGTCAGCTTAGCCGCAGGAGAGCGCTACTATCTGGTCATCAATAATGGGCCCTACACACAGGATATGTAACTCTGCACGAACACTGATGATAATTGGGATCGATCGTTTATCAGACCCCCGAGTCCCACCCTACACTAACCTCACAGGGGTCATAATATTAGGAAATCCCGATTTATGTAATATCTCCTGATAGCGCAGTCACAGAAGGTCGAGGCTGATGTCGGGATTATTAGAGACCACACATGGCCGAGCTGCTGGTGGTTATACGGCCCCTATGGACTTGGGGCCTTTTGGTGGGGGTTATAATTATGAGTAAATGTGTATTTTTTCCAACAATGTACGTCTCGTTAATATTGGATGGATAGAAATTCCGATATTCTATAAATTGTTCTGTCACCGTGGCTAGTTGTGCAGGGGTCAGGTTTGATCATCTTCAGACCCTAATAACCTCTTTTGTGGTCCCTGTGGGGACTGTAGGCATCAGAGGGATCCGTGCATTTTACGCTGCCACTTTACATAAACACAGCATGGAGCGCACGCTCCTATCTTGTCATGACAGATGGTACATAAAAAAAGGGTGGACACAGGGACCTCCAGGATATTTTTCTATGACATCCTGTCTTGTCTTCCAGACTTTCATTGGTCGTTTTCGGCGAATCATGGACTCCTCGCAGAACGCTTACAATGAGGACACATCCGCCCTGGTGGCGCGGCTGGACGAGTTGGAGCGGGGCTTGTTCCGGACCGGACAGAAGGGCTTGAATGCTTTTCAGAGCTGGGAGCGAGGGACGGCCACTCGGATCACCGCATCCAGCCTAGTGCAGAGCTACAAGAAGAGGAAGTTCAATGAGGCAGACGCCTGACAGTGCCGTTGTACGTGTGTTACTGGTCTCTGGGTGTGGGGGGCTCGCAGGGGCGGCCACCAGTGCACTACTGTCTTCATGGAAGCTTCGTCCCTGTTTGGTATATGGCAGCACGGACCCCTGACTCGTCATTGTACTGCCTGTACGTGCGCCCTGGTGCCACGCTGTAAGGGTTATCGTCCGTCTGCAGCGATCAGCACTTCCATGGTAGCGAGTCACTGGTGTATCCAGGTTGATTGTGAGTTTGGCTGTTCTGAGAATATCTCGACTCCGCCGCGGTCATATACGTGGACCGCAGGGGCTACAGATCTCGTGTCAGTAGCGCATAAGGCCCCCACCCTAGGGCCGAGCCGCAGCCCACTATCTACCTTTGTCCTCTCACCATTGCAGACACATTTAGGAGCTGATCGGCCCCCGCATAGGACTGCAGACGGGTCCGAGGAGTACAACAGGGTACATTCCCTGGACTTTTTTTTATTTTGTGCTGTTCTTTTTTGGGCTCCTGCTTTTCTTTGTAGTTTTTGGTTTGCTGTGCTTCTTGGTTTGGGGTGCGGCTTTTCATGCTGTGCTTCGTTTTCGTTTGGGGTGTGCCTTTGGTTTTGCTTTTCTGCGCCTCTGGACCAGAACTCGCCCACATAAAACCTTGGTGGGAATTCTGTGAGACATTTTGATGTCGGTGGGAAAGACGGATCTTCTGGGGAATTTGCACGGAAAATGCTCCATCTGAACAAGGCCCTAGACGTTCCCTCACTAATCAGCTCATCAGCCGCTGATGCATTTTTCTGTGGAAAAAACTTTTACTGTTCTGACAAAATGAATGACTCTCTAACCTCTCATTCACAACGTGCAGTTTTCCTTGCCTTTTTTTTTTTTTTTTTTTACAAAAGCAGTCTGTCCATTCTTTCAGTAGTTTTCCCTATTGGTTTGCACCAAAAATTGTGTAAAAATAAATGCATAAAAAAAAAAAATATTTTCCACTGCATGTGACCTGTGTTATGCAGAAGTAAAAGCTGCATGTGAGCGAGTTCTAAGCGCGCGCTGCACCTGATGGGGCAGCATCACCGCTCAGCCTTCTGGCTTCTCTGCTCTTTCTCTCCGATCCTCGTGGGCCGGGCTCCGTGTTTGTCTCTGGTGATGGGTCTGTGATTGTGTTCTCCGAGAGGAGACGTTTGTACTTCAGCAGGCAGCCATTGTCTTCCTCCAACTTGCTCATTGTCCTGTCCAATGTAGGACAGAAGCGCGGCTGCTCATCGTGAGGCATCTGTGGGCGTCTGTGAGCGGGGCATGTGGGCGGCTGAGAGTGGGGTGTCTACGGGTGGCAGAGCGGGAGGCGTTCACTAACGACATGAGCTAAGTAATCAGTTGTTTTCGATCATATCTGCTATGTTAAAGAACCTGCGCAGTAAGTACTCTTTATGAGCCTTTTGGCACAGTTTTGCATACTATGCACTTTATTGTGGGGATCATGCACTTTGGACAGGTGACGTGTGATGAAGTGTCACCCTTGGTGCCTGTGACATATAATCTTGTGAGCTTGTGCATTATGGGGCGTTAAGCACGTCCTCTGCAGCCTCAGGTGATGCACCGTGTGTTGTCGCCTTTTCTCTATCCCCATGATGGCACCACGGAGAGAGGGGTCCGCCCCCAGGGACAGGAAACCTACAGATGAAAAAGGGCGTACCTCTCTCCCACATCAGTTGGTTTCCTGTCCCTGACGGGGAACCTACAGCACGTACCTGAAGGATTCTTCGTGGGATTCCAGGGAGCTGGCCGGTCGGTTCCTGACAGGGGGCGCCCTGTCACGGCTGGTTGCAGCGGGTTTTCTCCCCCCTTTTATTCCGACCCTGAAGCACCACCGCTGGGGTCGGCGGGCCCTGTGGGTGAGTGTGCCAGGGGAAGGCAGTGAAGAGGTTCCAGCCTGCCTTCCCCGTGGGAAAAAAAAAGGGGGGGGGGGGAAGGAGGCAGGTGACGGCGGTCACCGATTCAGCCTCTGTACCGCTAGTCGGTACATGGAGGTAGCGGTGGCTATCTTTCCATGGCGGGCACAGGAGCGCTAGAGCGGAAGCGCCCCACAGCACCGCCGATCACCGCCGCCCAAACCGGAAGTGCGGGGGCAGGCGGAACGAGAAATCGCGCGCACAGGCATCCCCAATAATACCTTCCCTATAGGACGCCTGTGCCGCGAACCGGAAGTGACGCGCGCGCCTGCGCAGATGGTCGCTTCTGCCGGCGGCAGATTCAATAACAGCGTTCCCTAAGGCGTAAGCGTGGAAATCCCCTCTTTGTTGAAAAACTGCAGAGTGGAGCCACTATGAGTGGTAGAGAGGAGCAAGAGGCACAGGAGTGTGCACAACTGTCACCTGAGCAATTACAGGTGCAGCGGCACCCGCGTTCACAGCACCAGCGGAAGGGAAATGCTTCGTCCCAGCAGCGCAGCAGCAGTGGTCGCTCAGGGTCACAACGCAGCCAAGTCTCTGGGAAATCTACACGACCGGCGACGAATCCAGTGGATGTAGTCCCGAGGCCAGAGACGGTATCTCTCATTCACAAGGGGTGAGTGATCTACGTGAAAGTAATAATGTAATACGAGATTACTTTTTCTTCTAGGGAAGAAAGTGTACAACTAAATCAAAGCACAAAGTTTGTGCGATATGTTCGGAAGAACTACCTTCCTCCTGGGAAAAAAAGCTATGCGGGTCTTGCATAGAAAAAACCATTCAGGAGGAGTCCCCGGCGTTCGCATCAGACCTGAAAACATTAATAAAAAATCAGGTGGAGAGTGCCCTCAAAGGCATTAAAATGCCGAAGGAAAGACGTAGATCAGGTCATAAATCTCCTGAACCCAGCATAAACGAATCAGAAAGTGAAACATCGGACTCTAATGATTCATCAACATCCGAGACCTCTTCACTATCGTCAGAAGGGGGACGCAGTTGCTTTCCCATCGAAGAGACAGACGCACTGGTAAAGGCTATTAGAACAACCATGGGTCTGGTAGATGAACGTCCCAAAAGAACAGCACAGGACATAATGTTCAGCGGATTAGAACAGAAGAAAAGAAGGGTATTCCCGATAAATGAGAAGATTCATTCTTTAATCAAGAAAGAATGGAAAAAACCGGATAAAAAAGTTCTCTTGACTCCCAAGAGAAAATACCCGTTCGACGACCCAGCCTGCTCATCCTGGAGCAAGGCACCCAAACTGGATGTGGCCATAGCAAAGGCCTCCAAAAAATTTGCCCTGCCCTTCGAGGACATGGGCACTCTAAAAGAGCCGATGGACAAAAAAGCAGATACTTTCTTAAAACACTCATGGGAAGCAGCAGGAGGTGGTCTAAAACCAGCCATCGCAGCCACTTGCACGGCCCGTGCTCTAATGGTATGGCTTGAACATTTGTATTCCCAGCTAAAGGGAAAAGTCTCAAGAGACACAATACAAAAGTCAGTATCCATGATGAAAGGGGCAGCAGCTTTTCTGGCGGACGCTTCGGTGGACTCAGTGAGATTAGCAGCCAGGTCGGCCTCTTTTTCCAACGCAGCAAGACGTGCCCTGTGGCTAAAGTGCTGGCCGGGGGGCTTGCAAACGAAGACCAAGTTATGCTCAATACCTTGCGAAGGGGAATTCCTGTTTGGATCAACATTAGATGACATCCTCGACAAAGCGGGGGATAAAAAGAAATCTTTCCCCGGGTTCCCTAACCAGTCATATAGACGTTCCTTTCGGAACAGAAAGTTTATGCGGAGAAGACCCCCAAAAGGAAATAAGGATGGATGGGAAGACAGAAGAAATAAAAATAGGGGCTTCTTGTTCAACAAACCCCCCCCTCCTGATAATAAAAAATCCCAATGAAGGTATTCCCCAGGTCGGAGGGAGACTAGCCGAGTTTCTTCCAGCCTGGGAAAGAATTTCAAACAGCCCCTGGATCTTGGGCATTATACGAGAAGGCCTCAAATTCAAATTTCGTGTCCCTCCCGGCAACTTCTTCAGGATAACGCCTCAAAAACAGTCACACGAACAGTCAGCTCTCCAGAAGGAAATTCTGAACCTAGTCCAGAAAGGGGTATTGCAAGAAGTCCCATACCAGGAAAGAGGCACAGGTTTCTATTCTCCCCTCTTCCTCTGCAAGAAGCCGGACGGATCATACAGAACGATCATCAATCTAAAAAAATTAAACAGTTTCCTAGAGTTACAACATTTCAAAATGGAGACAATAAAATCTTGCGTAAGAATACTCTTTCCCTTGTGTTTCATGACTGTTCTAGATTTACGAGACGCATATTACCATGTGCCCATCCACAGAGATTATCAAAAATATCTCAGACTGGCAGTGAATATCCAGGGGGAGGTAAAACACTTCCAATTCCGGGCTCTCCCCTTCGGGATAGCTATTGCTCCTCGGGTATTCACGAAAATAATGGCAGAAGTAATGGCCCACATACGGGAGCAGAACATCCTAATAGTTCCCTATCTGGACGACCTCCTTGTAGTAGGGAACTCATTCCAACATTGCGAACAACAGTTGAATCAGGTCATGACTTCACTGTCGAGTCTAGGGTGGCTGCTAAGCATAGCCAAGTCCAAGATGGTGCCATCCCAGGTACAGATGTACTTAGGGATAGTCCTAGACTCGATCACGCAAACATGCTATCTTCCTCAGGAGAAAAGTCAGAAAATGACACAGGCAGTGTTGCAGCTGACGGTATCCCCAGTCACTACCCTGAGGAAAGCAATGTCCCTGTTGGGCTCCATGACTGCCTGTATCCCGGCCGTACAGTGGGCACAATGTCATTCCCGGGATCTACAATGGGAGACTTTAGATTCAGGCATATCTCTGCACGGGAATTTAGACGAGCAGTTAAGTATATCACCAAACACAATACACTCCCTAGCATGGTGGGCGGACCCAGGGAATCTAACCAAAGGGGTTCCTTGGGCTCAACCGACAGAAAAAATTCTAACGACAGATGCAAGCCCCTGGGGTTGGGGAGCACACATAGACGATCAAGTGGCACAGGGGAATTGGAACAGAAGTCAAAAGCTAGACTCTTCCAACATGAAAGAACTGTTAGCGGTAAAGCTGGCCCTAACACATTTTCTATATCTCCTTCACGGGCATCATGTAAAAGTCTTCTCGGACAACCAAGTAGTGGTCGCATATCTAAACCACCAAGGGGGCACCAGGTGTCGAGCTCTGATGGAGGTAACCCAATCCATCTTCCACATAGCGGAACACAGTCTAAAGTCCTTGACAGCTCTCCACTTAAAGGGCTCAGAAAACCAGACTGCAGACTTCCTGAGCAGGACATGCTTAAAGCAGGTAGAGTGGGAGCTAAATCAGTTGGTCTTCGATCAAATCGTGAATCTCTGGGGTCTACCAGAAATAGACCTATTCGCGAACAGCCAAAACCACAAAGTGAAAACATTCTGCTCAATAGATCCCCGGGGGAACCCTGTAGCTCTAGACGCACTAACAATTCCTTGGAACTATCATCTCGCCTATGCGTTCCCTCCAATGTCGCTCATCCCCTTAGTGTTGAGGAAAATTCGGGAGGAGAGAGCTACAGTGATAGTAATAGCGCCATTTTGGCCCCGCAGTTTTCTTGGCTAAGAAACATGTCCATATCGAGTCCTTGGGTTCTACCAGACTCTCCAAAACTTCTGTCCCAGGGTCCAGTATTTCACCCCAATGTAAAAAATTTACACATGACAGCATGGCTTTTGAAAGGAGGTTGCTGAGGGATAAAGGGTTCTCTCCCAACTTGGTGTCCACTCTATTACAGAGTAGAAAACCCGTAACCACTAGAATATATGGGAAAGTGTGGAAAAAGTTTATGTCGGTATCAGGGGCAGACCCGTCCGGGGAGATCCCAATAGGGAAAATACTTGAGTTCTTACAGAAAGGTCTGGAAAAAGGTTTAGCTACAAGCACTCTAAAGGTCCAGGTGGCAGCCTTAGGAGCACTGTATAATTACGACTTGGCCAAAAATCGATGGGTCATGCGTTTCATTAAAGCCTCATCTAGATCCAGACCCATTCCCCTCCACAACTCGCCTCCATGGGATCTAAACCTTGTATTAAACGCTCTAACCAAACCTCCCTTTGAGCCCCTGACAGAAGTTCCTTTAAAGATCTTATCCCTAAAAACCACACTCCTAGTGGCCCTAACCTCGGCTCGTCGTGTCAGCAATATACAAGCGTTATCCTCATGTCCACCCTTTATTCAGATACTTGATGACAAAGTCATTCTTAAAACTGACCCGGCTTACCTCCCTAAAATATCGTCACAGTTTCATAGAACGCAAGAAATTTCTTTGCCCTCCTTTTGTCCCAACCCTAAAAATGAGGGGGAAAGAACACTGCATACCCTAGACGTAAAAAGATGCCTGATCCAATATCTGTCAGCCACTAAGGAGTGCAGGAAGGATAGGGCTTTGTTTGTCTGCTTCCAGGGTCCACGGAAGGGACAAAAAACATCGAAAGCCACGTTAGCAAGGTGGATAAGAGACGCCATCGCCCTATCCTACTCATCCTGCGGGACAGCCATCCCGGAGAATATAAAGGCTCATTCGACCAGAGCAGTGGCATCATCCTGGGCGGAGAGAGCTGGCGCTTCGATACAACAGATATGTAGAGCGGCCACTTGGTCTTCCCAGTCTACATTTTTCAAGCGTTACCGCTTAGACTTGACCTCCTCTGATACTACCTTTGGGCGAAGGGTTCTAGAGGCAGTGGTCCCTCCCTAAGAGCTATCTATACAAATCTCTCCGTGGTGCCATCATGGGGATAGAGAAAATGGTAGTTACCTGCCGATAACGGTATTTCTCTGATCCCATGATGGCACCCGTATATTCCCTCCCTTTTCACACTCAGGTGTGCACTTGGTAATGTACCAGTAATTAGTTTGTCACGGTGCCTCTGTTAAGTTAAATTGGTTAAGTTTAATTTGTGTAAATATTGAGTTGCAGCTGAAGTTCTGTATAAGGCTCTGTAATCCAACTGATGTGGGAGAGAGGTACGCCCTTTTTCATCTGTAGGTTTCCTGTCCCTGGGGGCGGACCCCTCTCTCCGTGGTGCCATCATGGGATCAGAGAAATACCGTTATCGGCAGGTAACTACCATTTTTTTTGTGCTTTTGAGATTTTCTGTAATCAATATCCAGTGGTTTTCCATCTTTGGTTGCAGTGATATCGGACTCTCCTGCCGCTGACATTTGTGCTTGTGGTGTGTATATCACTTGTGAGTGTATACTGGGGTGTGGGGTATTCCCTGATCTGTGGGGGGTACGGGATTGGTGCACAGAACACGGTGACCGTCCCTTTATTCTGGACTGCCTTATTCATGCTGCGACTTTCTGTTTTTACTAGTGAAGAGCGAGTGTACTCGTTGCTCGGGTTTTCCAGAGCATGCTCGGGTGACCTCCGAGTATTTGTTAGTGCTCGGAGATTTAGTTTTCATCGCAACAGCTGAATGATTTACAGCTACTAGCCAGGCTGAGTACATGTGGGGGTTGCCTGGTTGCTAGGGAATCCCCACATGTAATCAAGCTGTATAGTAGCTGTAAATCATTCAGCTGCCGCAATGAAAACTAAATCTCCGAGCAGTTACAAATACTCGGAGGTCACCTGAGCGTGGTCTGGAAAACCTAAGCAACTAGTACACTCGCTCATCACTAGTTTTTTACACCTTGCTCAGCGTCACTTATTTTGGGCATATGTGAGCTGACAAGTGATTATTCACCCTTCTGAGAAATTGGTGATGTCTTGACTAGTAGGTGAGCGAGGGGCAGGGGGGGCATCGGGAGTGAGGAGTGTGTGGGGATGTACCAGGAGCAAGGATTGGGGGGGCATTGGGAATGAGGATTGGGGAAGGGTGGCAGCTGGGAGCGAAGGTCCAGGGACGATGGCAACCATGGTCGAGGATTGGGGGGCGGAGGGGCAACTGGGAGTGAGGCGAAGGTCCATAGCCGGGGGACCTCTGTGCAGCCAGACTTCCCTGTGGAGATCAGTAACTGGTTTTCTCTTTTCAGAAGGCGTCTCCACACCAGGCCTTGTTGCTTGTGAGCATAGAATCGGGGGCGCAGGGACCACTGCACTTACAATAACATACAGTGACATGTAAGTCAAACTGTTCTAAATAGCGACTCAAAATAAAAAAAAGCAAGACTACGCCAAATAGAGGAAATTAATAAAAATAGAGACGCACTAGAAGAGACGCACAAACAGCCACACAAACGCAATTCTCCAAAAACTACAGAAACTAAGGCATGAACTATACAAACTGCTCCAACACAAATACGAGCACAATCTACGGAGAAGTAAAGCCAAATATTACTGGCAGGGAAACAAAGCGGGCAAAATATTAGCCAACAAAGCTGGAGCCAAAATAACCAAACGAAGGTTATCCCACTTACAGGACAACCAAAAAAACAATACAGAACCCGAAGAAAATCGCTAACACTTTCTCACGTTAATATTCCTCCGTCTATAACCTGCAGGAAAATACCACAACCCACCCCCCGAATAATAAATCATTTTTGGATTTGTGTCAGCTCTGGTTCCACTTTGATTTAAATGGAGCTTTTTTCCTTTCAGGACCAGCGGGGGTTAATGTCAGTTTCCCTTGCTGGAACCCTGCTGCAACTGCAGAGTGGCTGGGTCAGCTGATGTGGGTGGTGACCACTCCCACCATCCTTTACATAGTCACCTGATGCATCAGCTGATGTGGGTGGTGACCACTCCCACCATCCTTTACATAGTCACCTGATGCATCAGCTGACTCGGTGATAGCGCATTCTATATTGACCAAGCCTGGAGGAAGAAGCTCTCTGGCTGCTGTGGTGTTTCAGCTGGTTTCGTGGTCTGGGTGCCTTTGTTCTGCTGTGCAACAGAGAAGGCTATTAAGCTAAGTTTGGTGTTTTTGTCCTAGTCTGTCTCGTGTTTGTCACTGTCCCCTGTGTCATTTCATCTGCAGTGATGAGGCTAGCATCCTTACTGGCCAGGGCACTAGTCAGGGCAGTATTAGGTGTCAGCGAGGGATAAGGTTCCCGGTGTCAGTGGGTGGAAGGACCCATTTAGGGCATTAGGGGAGTGCAGGGTGAGCAGGAGGTGTCCATCCCTCATTTCCCTATCAGTAGGGCCTTCCTCTCCCCATTTGCATCCTGTTGTGTGTGTGTGTTTTGCCATCCGCTGAGCTATCCCCTGTGGGGTCGCTACATATCGTGACAGGCGGCCGCAGGGCACAGCGCTTTGTATATGGCATCATCCATATGCATGTGCAGGACTAGATTGCTTGACATAAATATGGCAAAAATGGTAAACTGGGAAGGAATACCCATTCATTCATTTAATTATATCAAAAGTTCTGTAGCTTTCTTATATAATCTCTGCTTCAATCCTATCCATCCATAATGCTTCCATCACCCATCTACATCATCTATCAGCCATCCATCTTACGGAGCACAGTTCGGATGTAGAGGACCTGACTTTCGTCTCTCGGGGCCCGTTTCGTCCCTCTTTCTCCCACATACATTTATACCAGTTTCTCTTTGCTTCTCTTGGCACCGCTGGGCATGAACACGACTGATGGAGATGATCTTGTTGAAGCTGCTTCACACCTCTTTCCTATCCATCACATGCACTGTGTTGTGCACACGCTGCAGCTGGCAATAAGAGATAATCTGCAAGAGAGACATGCTGGAACTCTGATTAGCCAAGTGAGGAAATTGGCGAGTGCTGCCAGAACCCCTAAAATTGAGACTGCGGAAACCCATGTGTCGTAAGCATTGCCTCCCCTCCCTCCGCCAAACCCACAATTAAATCACAGCCAGGCCTAGATGGGTTAAATAGGTCGGTCACAGTTTATTAATTACATACGCATAGAAAGGCAATTACATTTCATAACTGGCTCATCGCCGAAGGCCCTGTCTGCGACCAACAGGTGAGCAGGACAATGAGCCCCTCTCTACACTTCCGCTTTGACTTAAAACAGAAAATTCCTTAATTTTTTATTAAGACCAGGGGCCTGCTTGCTGTTTAACAAGGAATACTGCCGATTCCATGCGTCTTGTAAATATAGAAACGACTGCCCAGCCTGCAGAGGCGGACACTCCGCAGCAAGGTGTACCCGCCAAGCAAACAGTGCTTACAAGGCATAACCCCGGTGAGCCCATGGCTAAGCCTTTATCCCAATAAAGAAGCTGCACAGCAGCTATATTACGGTTTTAAATACATCTTTTTTTTTTTATCCCTTTCAGATTTAGTCAAATACCAACATCGGCGAACAATCTAAAATCGGCATGTGAATTCCCTGAGATTTTACATCAAAAGATCAAAAAAGAGGTAGAACTACTACGCAGAATGGTGGGCCCTTTTAAATCGTTGCCATTCAGGAATTTCAGAATCTTGCCGTTAGGCATTGTTCCCAAAAAAGAACCTGGAAAGTATCGGCTGATACATCACCTTTCTTATGCAAAGGGCGATTCGGTCAATGACGCAATACCCCCAGAAGAAATGTCCGTAACCTATGCTTCGTTTGACAGGGCAGTCGAACTCGTGCGCAGAGCCAGGCCTGTTGCCCTGCTGGCAAAATCGGACACAGAGTCCGCATTCCGCCTATTGCCCGTGCACCCTGTATGCTTCAATTTGTTAGGTTGCAAGGTGGACCAGCTTTTTTATTTCGACATGTGCCTACCAATGGGATGCTCCATTTCCTGTCATTATTTTGAGCTTTTCAGTACTTTCCTGAACTGGGTAGTACGCTACCAAACCGACAGCAATTCAACTATTCACTACCTCAACGATTTTGTTCATTGCACCCAGGGACTCTAAACTCTGCTCCTTCCTTCTCCAAAAATGTAAGTTTATATCTCGGCAATTCGGCGTACCATTATCACCAGAAAAAAAGCAGTCGGACTGTGTAACGTGCTGCTTTTCCTTGGCATCAAAATAGACCCCAATGCAATGGTCGTTTGATTAGCAGTGGAAAAAAAATCTGCAAATTGTGGAAAGTTTCTACGAAGTTAAGATTTAGGGCTAGCGGTGGGTGGAAATATCACTGATGTTTGTGGCAATATACAAGGATCAATGATACAAAGGCAGCTGGCCAGAGCTATGGACCACGGCCAGCTGGGGCCACAACCCAGCACTGGTAGAAAGTTTTGGTATAGTAGCATCAGTCGAGCTTTGGGGTATCCAGCTTAACCAAACACCCGGGAACCACAAAAAGCTTAAACAGCATGTCCTCTGCTTCCCCGCCCTTGCTCGCGCTGTTGCGCCGCCTATCGCTATTCTGCCTAAAACACAACATCTGGTGCCGTGCCAGATTTACATCTGTCGTAGAGGAGATCGTTAACTCTGTTATCTTCTGACTGGCAGGTCTTCGAAGTCTTTCCCAACGCACACAGTGAACTGGTGCTGTAGTCAAAAATAGCATCGGTAGGTGGGTTAATCAATGAAGATCTCATCATATGCAGTGATGCTGTGTGTTGTTTGCCCCTACAGGAGCATGGATATTTTGCCTACTTAGGTTGCCTTACTCTCATTGTAACATACACCATTGCATCATTATATGCTTGTTGCAGGTATGCTATATTTTTGGACTGCTTTCTTCCCCTATTGATTTGTTGTTGGCATTTGCAGGTCGTGCCGTTTCCATGGGTTGCATTATTCTACTGCAAGCATATTCATATGGTCAGCAATCCTCTTTTGATTATAAATCAAATTAGGTTTTTCTATCTACATAATTCTACTATTACTCATGTTGGCTGGATTTATATCTTGCATGTTAGGGAATTGTGTGGGACTATTTATAGGGAGTATGTAATATATTGTATGTCATTCAGAGCAGTGTGTATATTTTCCATGCACTTCCTGATGGGGATGATCACCTTACATGGTTGATTTTGTCTGTAGTCCTTTTTGACTTTTTAATTGTTTTTATGCATTTTTGTGTGTAGCTGTTCATTAATAAAAACGTATGTTATCTTGTGATTCTATCTGGTGATCCCTTCTTGATATACCCTGTCTTTTTCTTGTTCTTTGTACATTTATATAATTCACTGGCTATAGGAGATCCCAGTAATGTATTTATAGTGGTGCCCTCTTCATTTTTTGTGTTTGGCTGTGCGCATTAGAGTGTGGAAATCCAAATGCGATCCCACCGCTAGAGGGACGTGGGTCTTGGTCAAGTCATCAGATGGCCGTATATGCCCTGTAAAAATAGACGCTATACGGTAATATGACACACGAGTAGATTCTCTCACACAACGGTCCCCTCTTACTAAATATCAGTTTCACACAATTTTTAAGCAGTGCTAAGAGGCAGTCGGCGTTAACCCAAAGGCATACGGGACACATTCCTTCCAAATAGGAGCCACCACGGAAGCAGCTAGGGCGGGTGTATCGGAAGTCGAAGTGCAGAGAATGGGTCCTTGGAAATCCGCATGTTTTGCCAGATATATGAGACCCGACCTGCTCTAACATCTTGTCTCTTACAGGTGACTGTAAGCCCACAGTTTGGGTAGTGGGACATTCTTTTGTCTATTGGGCGAGCAAAAGGAGCAAACTACGGCAGGGCGGTAATAATCTACGCTTCCCGAAACTGGAGGTCAACTGGAGAGGCATCAGAGGGCTCCGGTGGCATCAGATATTACCGGAAATGGTCAACATCGCTAAGAGGGCCAAAGAGCCAGTGATACTGGTGCTACATGTCGGCGGTAACAATCTGGGTAAACAAAAAGGGGCCGAGCTCTATACAGTGATGTCAACAGACATAGAGCATTTTTCCTGTTTATTACCGGATATGGTATTGGTGTAATGGGAGATAGTGTCAAGAACCGTCTGGTATGGAGCTAAGGACGCAAAAGTGTTAGAGAAATCAAGAAGAAGGATCAACGCGAACATTTCAAAATTTGTGAAAGGAAAATAATGGCATCGCTGTTCGCCACCATGAGCTGGAAGAAGATAACTCGGCTCTACTGAGACGGGATGGCATTTACCTTACAGACATCGCGCTCAATATATTTCTGTCCAGCTTGCAGGATGGAGTTGAACAGGTCCTAATGATGATGGATGGGGGTCAGAGTCCCGTGTAGGTCATACACACAATCCTCCGTGGCAGAAGTATAGAGAGGGGGAAAGGTTTGTAACCACTCATCGGCTTGCTTGCCTGGCAGTCACAGACGGGGCCTCCAGCGATTAGCCCATTGCCAAATGTAATTGCCTCTCTGCTTATCAAATTAATAAACTGTGACCGACCTGTTCAACCCATCCAGGCCTGTTGGTGTTTTCATTACGGGATTGGTGGGAGGGGGAAGGCACTGTTTACAACACACGGTTCTCTGCAGTCTGGCAGGCACGGTACCATATAGGGAACGTGCCTCTGACTGCGGAGCCCCTATGGGATAGCTAGTAGGAAACTGTGCAGTGCCCAATTCCCCCCTCCCATTACTCCCCAGGTGATGCAGTAATTGGGACACCCAACTGACCAACAGGAAGAAAGAGGAAGGGGTGTAAGGCCACATCCTCAGGGGTTAAATTCAGGTGCCTGGGGCCAGTGCCTTCCTCTTTCTCCCCGGCTGACCCTTGGAAGCTGTTGTCCCACCCTCCCTTCCTTATATACTCATTCATTAAATAGATCATAAACTGAACATGAGTCAATAGTGTGATGCAGCAGCAAAAAAGGCAATTCCAATTCTGGGATGTATTAACAGAAGCATACAGTCTAGATCACTTGAAGACATTATTGCCCTCTACTCCTCTGTGGTCAGACCTCACCTGGAATACTGTGTCCAGATTTGGGCACCACATTTTAAAAAAGACATCAACAAAGTGGAGCAAGTTCAGAGAATAGCTACCAGAATGGTGACCGGTCTGCAAACCATGTCCTATGAGGAACGGTTACAGGATTTGGGAATTTTTAGCTTGCAGAAAAGACTGAGGAGACTTAAAAGCTGTCTACAAATATCTCCAGGGCTGTCACAGTGTAGAAGGATCATCTTTATTCTCATTTGCACAAGGAAAGACTAGAAGCAATGGGATGAAACTGAATCGGAGGAGACACAGATTAGATATTAGAAAAAAAAATTTTGACAGTGAGGGTGATCAATGAGTGTAACAGGCGGCCATGAGAGGTGGTGAGTTCTTCAATGGACGTCTTCACACAGAGGCTGGACAGACACCTGTCAGATGATTTAGTGAATCCTGCTTTGAGCAGGGGGTTGGACCAGATGACCCAGGAGGTCCCTTCCATCTCTAACATTCTATGATTCTATGTTCTGCGCTGCTATTGTTAAAAGTACAGAAAAAAAATATTACTATTTTTGTCATTATTACGTCACAGCGGAAGTGTAGAGGGGCAAAGGTTCGCAACCGCTCATCGGCTTGCTCTTCTGGCAGTCACAGACAGGGCCTTCAGCGATGAGCCCGTTGCGAAATGTAATTGCCTCTTTGCTTATTAAATTAATAAACTGTGACCGACCTGTTCAACCAATCCAGGCCTGTCGGTGTTTTCATTACGGGATTGGTGGGCTGGGTGAAAGCAATGTTTATGACACACGGGTCTTCACAGTCTTTTTTTTAAATCACATAGTTTTTATTAAAGCATATTTGTCATATGAGACATATTCCAGACAGGTACAATGAATACAAAACAGATTAATACATTTTCCATTTTAGGTAAAACAACGCTCTTACCCAATAACCCATCTCCCCTCCCTCCCCCCAATCCCCTGCCGTTTATCCAATATTAACCATCTGAAACATCACCTCTTGAAAAAGTTATTCCCAGCTTTGTGAAAGCACACCTGTACATGTAAAAGTCCCTCCAGAAGCAACGAAACGACACTCATTCTATTCTGCAATAACTCAGCAGACGACGCGCCTGGGTAATCCATCCGCCCCACACATTTTCAAATATTGTTTTCTGACCTCTTTTGACGTACATATTCCTTTCCATGAGGACAATAACATTTATTTTGTTAACAAATTCCTTTTTACCTGGTGGTCTTTCATCCAACCAATGCATCGCAACAAGCTTCCTCGCAGCATACAACAATCTTGCAGTAGCCAACCTTCCACATTCACTGTAGCAATGTCATCCATACAACCCAGGAGGCAAGTCAGCGGGTTACGCACTACATTTAATCAAATTAAGCACCTTCACCCAAAAGGGCTGGAGGTGAGCACACAACCACATCAGATGTAGCAAATCAGCACCTTCCTCACCGCACTGTGGGCATTCCGAGTCACCTCTCAGTCCTTCCTCATCCATACCGGGGTCCTGTTCACCCTATAGACCAAGTATAACTGCGACACCCTCTTAGCCTCACTCAAGGAAACCGTGGGGATGTATTGTAGTGTGGACTCCCACTGGGACTCCGACAAGGGACCCACATCTGCCACCCATTTCTCCTTAATCCTTAATGGATGCTTCAATAAAAAGGTATCCATCAGACCCCTGTACATCAAAGAAATAAATCCCTTCGTGCTCCTCCAAGGCCCCATAAGATTTAACAAGCTATCAGACTGCAGAATCATGCGCGACACCTCATTTCGTTTGTTTAGGGCGTGTCTCAACTGCAAATACTGAAAGAACATCTTCTGACTTAAAGGAAACTCAGTCCTAAGTGTTTCAAATGTTTTACTAGCATCCCCATTGAACAACTGAGACACGAACCAAATGCCAATGTGTCTCCACTGACCGAACTGTCATGATCCCAATGGCAGGGGATCACAAAAGGACAAGCACAAAAAACAAAACAAGCTCTAGGGTGATGGAAACTGAGCTGACCGCGATCCTGAACCTCAACACACAACTAGCTGTAGCCGGGGAACGTGCCTACGATGATTCCTAGACGTCTCGCGCCAGCCGAAGAACTAACTTTCTCTATTAGAAGAAACACAGACCTCTCTTGTCTCCAGAGAAACACCCCACGGTGAAATGAGAGGAAAGCACATACGTAGTTATGAAAACAGATTCAGCAAAATGAGGCCCGCTAAAGCTAGATAGCAGAGGATACAAAAGTGAACTGCACGGTCAGCGAAAAACCCTACAAAAAACCATCCTGAAATTACTTGAACTCATGTTCCAACTCATGGAACATGAGGAGTAATATCAGCCCACTAGAGCAACCAGCAAAAAGGAATCACATATCTGCAAGCTGGACTAAGACAAAAATTAAGCAAAACGTGGAACAGGAAAATCAAAAACTTAGCTTGTCCTGAAGAATACAGAAGCGGGAAGCAGAGGTAACAAGACACACTGAATACATTGATAGCCGGCGAGGAAATGACAAGAAAGCCAGGTTAAATAGGAAACTCCCATATCCTGATAGAACAGGTGGACACCAGAGACCGCAGAGAACACAAGTCACCCAGTACCATCTGTAACCACCAGAGGGAGCCCAAAAACAGAATCCACAACAGTACCCCCCCCTTGAGGAGGGGTCACCGAACCCTCATGAGAACCACCAGGGCGACCAGGATGAGCCCTATGAAATGCACGGACCAAATCAGCAGCATGAACATCAGAGGCAACCACCCAAGAATTATCCTCCTGACCATAACCCTTCCACTTGACCAAATACTGGAGTCTCCGTCTGGAAACACGAGAATCCAAGATCTTCTCCACAACATACTCCAATTCTCCCTCCACCAGCACCGGAGCAGGAGGCTCAAGCGAAGGAACAACAGGTACCTCATACTTCCGCAACAACGACCGATGGAACACATTATGAATAGCAAACGATGCCGGGAGATCCAAACGAAACGACACAGGGTTAAGAATTTCCAAGATCCTATGGGGACCGATGAACCGAGGCTTGAACTTAGGAGAAGAGACCTTCATAGGAACAAAACGAGAAGACAACCACACCAAGTCCCCAACACGAAGTCGAGGACCCACGCGGCGATGGCGATTAGCAAACTGCTGAGCCCTCTCCTGGGACAACTTCAAATTGTCCACCACATGACTCCAAATCTGATGCAACCTATCCACCACCATGTCCACTCCAGGACAATCAGAAGGCTCCACCTGACCAGAGGAAAAACGAGGATGAAACCCCGAATTACAAAAGAAAGGAGAAACCAAGGTAGCAGAACTAGCCCGATTAATAAGGGCAAATCCGGCAAGCGGCAAAAAGGTAACCCAGTCATCTTGATCAGCAGAAACAAAACACCTTAAATAAGTTTCCAAGGTCTGATTAGTTCGTTCCGTCTGGCCATTCGTCTGAGGATGGAATGCAGACGAAAAGGACAAATCAATGCCCATCTTAGCACAGAACGTCCGCCAAAATCTAGACACAAACTGGGATCCCCTGTCAGAAACGATGTTCTCCGGAATCCCATGCAAACGAACCACGTTCTGAAAAAACAGAGGGACCAACTCAGAGGAGGAAGGTAACTTAGGCAAGGGTACCAGATGAACCATCTTAGAAAATCGGTCACACACAACCCAGATGACGGACATTTTTTGAGAGACAGGGAGATCCGAAATAAAGTCCATGGAAATGTGCGTCCAAGGCCTCTTCGGGATAGGCAAAGGTGACAACAATCCACTGGCCCGAGAACAGCAAGGCTTAGCCCGAGCGCAAACTTCACAAGACTGCACAAAAGAACGCACATCCCTCGACAAGGAAGGCCACCAAAAAGACCTGGCCACCAAGTCTCTAGTACCAAATATTCCAGGATGACCTGCCAACGCAGAAGAATGGACCTCGGAGATGACTCTACTGGTCCAATTATCCGGAACAAACAGTCTTTCAGGCGTACAACGATCAGGTTTATCCGCCTGAAACTCCTGCAAAGCACGTCGCAAGTCTGGGGAGACAGCCGATAAAATCACCCCATCCCTAAGGATACCAGTGGGCTCAGAATTTCCAGGGGAGTCAGGCACAAAACTCCTAGAAAGAGCATCCGCCTTCACATTCTTTGAACCTGGCAGGTATGAAACCACAAAATCGAAACGGGAGAAAAACAGTGACCAACGAGCCTGTCTAGGATTCAGACGCTTGGCAGACTCAAGGTAAATCAGATTTTTATGATCAGTCAAGACCACCACACGATGTCTAGCACCCTCAAGCCAATGACGCCACTCCTCAAATGCCCACTTCATGGCCAAAAGCTCCCGATTACCAACATCATAATTCCGCTCAGTGGGCGAAAACTTTCTAGAAAAGAACGCACATGGCTTCATCACTGAGCAATCGGAGCATCTCTGTGACAAAACCGCCCCCGCTCCAATCTTGGAAGCATCAACCTCAACCTGAAAAGGAAGCGAAACATCTGGCTGACGCAACACAGGAGCAGAAGAAAACCGGCGCTTAAGTTCCTGAAAGGCCTCCACAGCCGCAGGAGACCAATCAGCAACATCAGCACCCTTCTTAGTCAAATCCGTCAAAGGCTTAACAACACTAGAAAAATTAGTTATGAAACGACGATAAAAATTAGCAAAGCCCAAGAACTTCTGTAGACTCTTAAGAGATGTAGGCTGCGTCCAGTCACAAATAGCCTGAACCTTGACGGGATCCATCTCAATAGTAGAAGGGGAAAAAATATACCCCAAAAAACAAATCTTCTGGACTCCAAAGAGACACTTTGAACCTTTTACAAACAAAGAATTGGCCCGCAGGACCTGAAACACCTTCCTGACCTGCTGAACATGGGACTCCCAGTCATCCGAAAAAACCACAATATCATCCAAATACACAATCATAAATTTATCCAGATATTCACGGAAAATATCGTGCATAAAGGACTGGAAGACAGAAGGAGCATTATAAAGTCCAAAAGGCATCACCAAATACTCAAAATGGCCCTCAGGCGTTTTAAATGCGGTTTTCCACTCATCACCCTGCTTTATCCGCACAAGATTATACGCACCCCGAAGATCAGTCTTAGTGAACCATTTAGCCCCCTTAATGCGAGCGAACAAATCAGTCAACAATGGCAAAGGATACTGATATTTAACTATAATCTTATTCAAAAGACGGTAATCTATACAAGGCCTCAAGGAACCATCTTTTTTGGCCACGAAAAAAAACCTGCTCCCAAAGGGGACGAAGATGGACGGATATGTCCCTTTTCCAAGGACTCCTTAACATAATCCCGCATAGCAGTATGCTCTGGCACTGACAGATTGAACAAACGACCTTTAGGGAATTTACTGCCAGGAATCAAATCTATAGCACAATTGCAATCCCTGTGAGGAGGAAGCGAACTGAGCTTAGGCTCCTCAAAAACATCCCGATAATCAGACAAAAATACCGGAACCTCAGAAGGAGTAGATGAAGCAATAGAAATCGGAGGTGCATCATCATGAACCCCCTGACATCCCCAGCTTAACACATACATCGTTTTCCAGTCCAAGACTGGGTTATGAGTTTGTAACCATGGCAGACCAAGCACTAAGACATCATGTAAATTATACAGTACCAGGAAGCGAATCACCTCCTGATGAACAGGAGTCATACGCATGGTCACTTGTGTCCAGTACTGAGGTTTATTCATAGCCAAAGGTGTAGAGTCAATTCCTTTCAAAGGAATAGGGACTTCCAGAGGCTCCAGACTAAACCCACAGCGGTTGGCAAATGACCAATCCATAAGACTCAGGGCAGCGCCTGAATCCACATAGGCATCGACAGAAATGGCTGATAATGAACAAATCAGAGTCACAGACAGAATGAACTTAGACTGTAAAGTACTAATGGCAACAGACTTATCAACCTTTTTTGTGCGTTTAGAGCATGCTGATATAACATGAGCTGAATCACCACAATAAAAACACAACCCATTTTTCCGCCTATAGTTTTGCCGTTCACTTCTGGACTGAATTCTATCACATTGCATTGTCTCAGGTGCCTGTTCAGAAGACACCGCCAAATGGTGCACAGGTTTGCGCTCCCGTAAACGCCGATCAATCTGAATAGCCATAGTCATAGACTCAATCAGACCTGTAGGCGCAGGGAACCCCACCATGACATCTTTAATGGCCTCAGAAAGGCCATCTCTGAATCTTGCAGCCAGGGCGCACTCATTCCACTGAGTAAGCACCGACCATTTCCGAAATTTCTGACAATATATTTCTGCTTCATCTTGCCCCTGAGAGAGAGCCAATAAAGCTTTTTCAGCCTGAATCTCTAGGTTAGGTTCCTCATAGAGCAAACCCAATGCCAGAAAAAACGCATCCACATTGAGCAACGCAGGATCCCCTGGTGCCAATGCAAATGCCCAATTCTGAGGGTCACCCCGCAGGAAAGATATAACAATCTTGACTTGCTGAGCAGGGTCTCCAGAAGAGCAAGAGTTCAAAGAAAGAAACAACTTGCAATTGTTCCTAAAATTCAGAAAACTAGATCTATCTCCAGAAAAAAACTCTGGGATAGGAATTCTAAGTTCAGACATAGGAGCATGTACAACAAAATCTTGTATATTTTGAACCTTAGCAGCAAGATTATTCAGGCTGGAAGCCAAACTCTGGACGTCCATGATAAACAGCTGAGGTCAGAGCCATTCAAGGATTAAGAGGAGGTAAGACGCAACCAGGCTGCAATTAAGGCTATGCAGCAAACTCTGAGGGGAGAGAAAAAAAAAAAAAAAACTTCCTCAGACTACTTTTCCTCCTACTTCAGCCAATACGATTACCACTTTTTGGGCCGGCTATACTGTCATGATCCCAATGGCAGGGGATCACAAAAGGACAAGCACAAAAAACAAAACAAGCTCTAGGGTGATGGAAACTGAGCTGACCGCGATCCTGAACCTCAACACACAACTAGCTGTAGCCGGGGAACGTGCCTACGATGATTCCTAGACGTCTCGCGCCAGCCGAAGAACTAACTTTCCCTATTAGAAGAAACACAGACCTCTCTTGCCTCCAGAGAAACACCCCACAGAAATAGCAGCCCCCCACATGTAATGACGGTGAAATGAGAGGAAAGCACATACGTAGTTATGAAAACAGATTCAGCAAAATGAGGCCCGCTAAAGCTAGATAGCAGAGGATACAAAAGTGAACTGCGCAGTCAGCGAAAAACCCTACAAAAAACCATCCTGAAATTACTTGAACTCATGTTCCAACTCATGGAACATGAGGAGTAATATCAGCCCACTAGAGCAACCAGCAAAAAGGAATCACATATCTGCAAGCTGGACTAAGACAAAAATTAAGCAAAACGTGGAACAGGAAAATCAAAAACTTAGCTTGTCCTGAAGAATACAGAAGCGGGAAGCAGAGGTAACAAGACACACTGAATACATTGATAGCCGGCGAGGAAATGACAAGAAAGCCAGGTTGTGAAGGATTACCCCTTCCTCCCACGTCACCAATCCGTGACGTCACTACACAGGTCCAGCTCTCCGGCGCCCCCTTTGTTTCTCAGGTCAGTAAAGGGACTGCACCTAGAGCAAATGGCCGCCGGGGAGACTGCCCTGTTACCCACCCTGGGTATTCTAAGATTCGTAATCAGAGTAAAAGGATCAGCCCAAAATTAATTTATTATTTAATTGCCTTAAGGGCGCACTAGATAGTTACAAGAAATATACAATCACAATATATCAAGAGTTACAGTCAGAGTACAATATAACAACAATAATACAAGGCTTAAAGGTATAAAGCTGGAGGTCAATTTACCAGGTCGAAGGTCGCTTGTGGAAGCCGGGGGGCATAGCATTCCGCAGGTCCAAAACTTAGTTGCCGGGCAGCCCCCAGAAAGCATGTGCTTGCTCCCCTCTGGCTGGCATACCCTGTTCCTTAAGATGTCATCATCATCATCTTCTTCTATGGAGTGAGTCCCTCCCAGTGACCTCAGCGTCTTCTTATACCTGGCTGAGCCCCCCTGCCTGCAGCTGGGTGGGCTTAGCAATCTCCACCCCCTCTGTCTCCCTGCAAGATTTATTCCAATATCTAATAAATGGGATAACTTCTCTCAGGATGATCGGATCAGCACACGGGCAGTACCAGCGCCTGTGGTTTGTTCTGCCGGTCGTACTGGGATCAAACCTGGACCCATTCGGTCCCTGTGGGAGGCTGATCCCTATATCTCGGGTTTCAGACCTTCCACCGTCACGGGAGTCACACTGTTGGATGCACAATTTCTTTAGGGTAAGGAGAATATTTTTTATGAGCCTGTACCTCGGACGATGCGTCCATAATTCACAATTCCATGTTGGAGACGGTTTGGCTGGGCTGCCATAATAGATGTGTATCCAGTGGCCACTTGGCATGCGTGTTTTAATTAAGCCCCCAAGCATTTCCAAGCCCCCTGGTGGCGTGGTTTCCTCATGGGGCTTTGAACTACCGTCTACAGTTTACACTGAGCTCAGCCCGTTAGCATACTAATAGGAACTCTATTCATTAGCAAAGGTGGGGGCCAGGAGCACTCCTGTGTCCAGGAGACAAAATGGAGTCACGCCAATCTGATAGCATGCCTGTTCCAAGATGGCGGCTGTTCCCTCATCACACCTCCCTGCTTTAGAGGGCGCTAGGGGGCATCACATTCCTGTGTTCCCCCATGCGCCCTTCCACACCTTCTCCTTGCCGGGACAACCCATCAGCATTACCATGGTCTCTGCCACTTCTGTGGCGGATGCTGAAGTGATACTGCTGGAGAGCCAGGCTCCAGCGTAGCAACCTCCCATTCGTCCCAGAGACCGAGTGTAACCAGCTGAGGGGGTTGTGGTCTGTTTCCACGGTGAAGTGGCGTCCGTACAAGTATGGCTGCAGACGTTGCAGGGCCCATACAATTGCCAGACATTCCTTCTCCATCGTGGAATAGGCCACTTCCCTCGGCAGGAGCTTCCGGCTCAGGTACAAAACGGGGTGTTCATGTCCCGTAGTGTCGACCTGGCTGAGCACAGCACCGAGGCCAAAGTCACTGGCATCGGTCTGTACTACGAACGGCCGCGTGAAGTCGGCTGCCTGTAGTACAGGAGAGCTAGACAAGGCGGTTTTGAGCGCCTGGAAAGCTGTCTCGCAGGCGACTGTCCAGTCGACTGCGACGGGCAGCTTCTTCTTGGTGAGGTCCGTCAGGGGCTTGGCCAGGGTGCTATAGTGTGGAACAAACCTCCTATAGTACCCGGCCGTCCCCAAGAAGGACATCACCTGCTTCTTGGTCCTGGGGGAGGGCCAGGAGGTGATGGCATCCACCTTCCCGGGCTCTGGCTTCAGAGCTCCCCCACCTACCCGGTGTCCCAGGTACTGGACCTCACTCATACCCAGCTGGCACTTTTCCGGCTTAATGGTCAACCCTGCCCTCTGGATCCTCCCCAACACCTGCGCCAGGTGCTGTAGGTGATCTTCCCAGGTGGGACTGAAGATGGCAATGTCATCCAGGTACGCAGTCGCATACCCTTCCAGTCCCTTGAGCAGCGTGTTGACCATCCGCTGAAAAGTGGCAGGGGCATTCTTCATGCCGAAGGGCATCACCGTGGACTCGTACAGTCCAAATGGGGTGATAAAGGCAGAGCGTTCCCGTGCCTTAGGGGTCAGGGGAATCTGCCAATATCCCCTGCTCAGATCCATGATGGTCAGGTACTTGGCCCCGGCCAGCTGATCGAGCAGGTCATCGATGCGCGGCATTGGGTACGCATCGGTGACCGTCACAGCGTTGAGCCCCCGGTAGTCCACGCAGAACCGCGTAGTCCGGTCCTTTTTAGGGACGAGGACTACCGGCGAAGCCCACGCGCTGTTGGATGCTTGGATCACCCCCAGCTTCAGCATCTCGTCTATCTCTTGGCGCATGTGCTGCTGCACCTCGAGAGAGACCCGATATGCTGAACGCCGGATCGGGGGGTGATTGCCGGTGTCCACATCGTGGACGGCTGCCTCAGTCCTTCCGGGCAGGCTGCTAAACAGCTCCCGAAAGGGGTGTAGGGTGACCCCCAGCTGGGAACGTTGGTCCTCCGAAAGCTGGTGGCCAACCTCCACATCCTCGATGGATCCACCCGCCTTGACTTGGGTAAGCAGATCCAGGAGGGTTTCTACCTCCCCTTCCTCCGGGAGGTTGCACACTGGGTGGGCACAAGCCTCCCGCTCATGATGTGCTTTCATCATGTTCACGTGGAAGGCCTTCCTCCTTCCACGGGCGTGGTCCAGGGTGACCAGATAGGTGACGGCGTTGAGCTGCTGGTGCACGAGGTATGGACCCTCCCAGGCTGCCTGAAGCTTGTTTTGTGGGACGGGGACCAGTACCCACACCTTTTGACCCACCTGGTAGGTCCTCTCACAAGCATTCTGGTCGTACCACCGCTTCTGGTCAGCTTGGGCCTGGGCCATATTGTCATGCACCAGCTGCGTCAAGGCCGTCATTCTGTCCCGGAAGCGCACAACATACTCAATGGCCGACACTCCAGGGGTGGCCAAATCTCCTTCCCACGCTTCCTTCACTAGAGCAAGGGGCCCCCGTACACGTCGCCCATACAGGAGCTCAAAGGGGGAGAACCCCGTTGAGGCCTGTGGAACCTCCCGGTAGGCAAATAGAAGGTGTGGGAGATACCGCTCCCAATCTCTCCCGTGGGAGTCGACCAACATCTTAAGCATCTGCTTTAAGGTGCCGTTGAACCGCTCACACAGGCCATTGGTCTGTGGGTGATACGGGCTGGCTACCAGATGTTGCACCTGGATCTGCTTACAGAGAGACTCCATCAGCTGGGACATGAACTGGGTCCCTCGGTCGGTGAGCATTTCCTGGGGAAACCCCACTCTGGAGAAGATTTCCAGTAAGGCAGTGGCCACTTTGTCAGCCCGAATGGATGACAAAGCGACCGCCTCTGGGTACCGAGTGGCATAGTCCACTACCGTTAATATGAAGCATTTCCCGGAGCGACTGGGAGTGGACAGAGGTCCAATGAGATCCACAGCCACCCTCGAGAAAGGCTCTTCAATGATGGGCAGAGTTACCAGTGGGGCTTTGGGGCGCCGCCCCGCCTTCCCCACCCTCTGGCAGGTGTCACACGAACGGCAGTAGGCAATTACCTCGGTCCTCATTCCAGGCCAGTAGAAATGCTGCGCTAGCCTGGCCCTGGTCTTAGCGATCCCTAGGTGTCCGGCCATGGGAATCTCGTGGGCTATCCGCAACAATTCCGCCCTGAACGGATAGGGTACCACTAACTGTCGGTCCCTGGGCCACGCCTCCGGTGAACCCTGCTGGACCGATACCCGGTACAGCCGTCCCTGGTCCCAGACCACCCGCTCGCGGTCTGACTCCCCAGGAGGCTGTGCCGCCTGCTCCTTGAGAGCTTTCAGGCTAGCGTCGGCTTCCAACGCTGCCTGAAATCCCTGACTCGATGTGGCGAGGATGGACGACACCGCCACATCCGCTGTCAGCTCCCCGGGATCTGTCTCCTGGCCGCTGTCTGACTCGGCAGCCACTTGGTCAGAGAGGGGGAAGCCGTCGGACCTCTGCAAGGCTCCTTGGGCTCCGGCGCTCCCACTCCGGGTGACAGCGGCCACGACCGCTGTGCCCATGGGTAGCACCTGCTTCCCCCCGGCCCCTAACCAAGTCGCCGGGTCAGGCAGACTTTCCTGCCCTCCTGACATCCCGGGGGTGGGGAACTCCTGCCCTGGGGTCTTACCTGGTGGCTCCTCTCCCGGGACGCCTCCTCCCCCCATGGCCTGTTCCTCTTCCTGCAGGGGTCCTAGACTCAGCAGGCTGGATTCACTTAGGGGCCCTACACTGCCCATAGCAGCCCCTCCCTCCACCTCTGAGCTCTCCCCTACAGTCTCCTCACCTGTCCTCCCCGTGAGCCCCGTGTGTGTGGTGTCAGTGTATGGAGTACCCTCAGGTTTCACTCCCTCCCCCACTGTTGGAGGCACATTCAACACATCAACATTCACCGTAGAGTCATGACATTCTTGGGGAGCCGAACTTGGGGGTTCAGTGGCCACATACTGAGACACTAGCCGCCCCAAATCGGTCCCAAGTAATACATTAGCAGGAATATTTGACGTTACTCCCACCTCCCGCATTCCCCTCCCGGCGCCCCAGTCCAAAAACACCTTTGCGACAGGCAGCGCCGGCTCCACGCCTCCAATTCCGGAGACGGAAAGGGTTTTCCCCGGTACCAAGTCTTGAGGGGACACCACCTCAGGACGTACTAGGGTTCGTTCAGCGCCTGTGTCCCGCAGTCCCATGACCGCTGAGCGGCCGATAGGGACGGGTTGGTAATTGTCCAGGGACCTCCCACCACCCCCTCCCACACATAAAACAGTGGACGGTTCCGGGGACAGGGATGGGGCCTTAAGACGCTGGGGACATGCAGCTTTGAAGTGTCCCAGCTGGTTGCAGTGATGACAACGTCTGGGTTCTGCGCCTGGCCTGGAGAGGGCAGCAGGGGGGTACACCCCTTGCACTCTGGGGGCTGGGGGAACAGGGGCAGGATTGGGCTTACCCCCTCTCCAGGTGCTGCTGGCAGGCTTCTTCGGCTCAGGTGCCCTGTTATTGGCATACTCGTCTGCCAGGGCGGCTGTAGCAGAAGCCCCCTTCGGTTTCCGGTCACGGAGGAACTGCTGGAGGTCCTCTGGGCAGTTCCACAAGAACTGCTCCATGACGAACAGTTCCTGGACCTCCTGGCGGGTGGTGAGCGCTAGACCCGAGGTCCAGTGCTCTGCAGCTCTCAGCAACGCCCGCATGTGGTCGGTCCAGGTGTCCTTTGGGCCCCGCTGCAGGCTCCGGAACTTCTTGCGGTAGGACTCTGGGGTGAGGTTGTAGTGCTGGATCAGCGCCCGCTTGATGCTGCTGTAGTCCTGCTCCGCCCCGGCAGGTAAGTCCCCCAAAACTTCCAGGGACTTACCCCTCAAACGGGGGGTCAGGTATCTTGCCCACTGATCCGGGGCCAGATGGTGTTGAAGGCAGGTCCTTTCAAAGGCCAGCAAGAAGGAATCCAGGTCTCCATCCTTCTCAAGCAGAGGGAAGTCCTCGGCCCGGACTTTGGAAACCCTGGACTCTGGCGGTGCTGGGGCGTCCAGCGGGAGCCCGCGTTGAGCCATCTCCAGTCGGTGCTGGCGCTCCGCTGCTCTCTCTGCCGCTGCTTGCTCCGCTGCCCGCTCAGCAGCTCTCTCTGCCCGCTCCGCTGCCTCACGGCGTTCTGCCCTCTCTCGCTCTGTCGCTTCACGGCGTTCTGCCCTCTCCCGCTCCTCTGCTTCACGGCGTTCTGCACGCTCGACCTCCGCTGCTTTCTCTGCAGCTGCCATGAGTCTCATATAGGCGTCTTCATTACCCGCCTCGAGACGTGCTACTGCCGCTGCAACAAGGGCCGCTGATGTGGACAGGCTGGGGCGGGTAGGTGGTGGGTAGTCCCTTGCCGGACTAAGCACGGGTGGCTGGCTCCTTGGGGAGTCTGGGCTGAGCTCCCCCTCGCCTGGAACAGTACCGTCCACCACCACCTCCTCATAGGCCATAGCAATGGCCTGCGCCCTCACTGCACTCCTGGTGCCCTCCGCCATCTTTGGAACCTCTGGTTACTGACACAGCTGTACCCCTGACCTTGCACACAACTTATTATATCTACACTCTGACCGTCTAGTGCTGGGCTGACCTTAAGACCCCAGCAGTGAAAGTTACCACTGGTAGTCTTTAGTGTCTGGGAGTAGGGGTCCCACGCACACTATTACTCTGATCCCACGTACGCTGCCACCACTGTGAAGGATTACCCCTTCCTCCCACGTCACCAATCCGTGACGTCACTACACAGGTCCAGCTCTCCGGCGCCCCCTTTGTTTCTCAGGTCAGTAAAGGGACTGCACCTAGAGCAAATGGCCGCCGGGGAGACTGCCCTGTTACCCACCCTGGGTATTCTAAGATTCGCAATCAGAGTAAAAGGATCAGCCCAAAATTAATTTATGATTTAATTGCCTTAAGGGCGCACTAGATAGTTACAAGAAATATACAATCACAATATATCAAGAGTTACAGTCAGAGTACAATATAACAACAATAATACAAGGCTTAAAGGTATAAAGCTGGAGGTCAATTTACCAGGTCGAAGGTCGCTTGTGGAAGCCGGGGGGCATAGCATTCCGCAGGTCCAAAACTTAGTTGCCGGGCAGCCCCCAGAAAGCATGTGCTTGCTCCCCTCTGGCTGGCATACCCTGTTCCTTAAGATGTCATCATCATCATCTTCTTCTGTGGAGTGAGTCCCTCCCAGTGACCTCAGCGTCTTCTTATACCTGGCTGAGCCCCCCTGCCTGCAGCTGGGTGGGCTTAGCAATCTCCACCCCCTCTGTCTCCCTGCAAGATTTATTCCAATATCTAATAAATGGGATAACTTCTCTCAGGATGATCGGATCAGCACACGGGCAGTACCAGCGCCTGTGGTTTGTTCTGCCGGTCGTACTGGGATCAAACCTGGACCCATTCGGTCCCTGTGGGAGGCTGATCCCTATATCTCGGGTTTCAGACCTTCCACCGTCACGGGAGTCACACTGTTGGATGCACAATTTCTTTAGGGTAAGGAGAATATTTTTTATGAGCCTGTACCTCGGACGATGCGTCCATAATTCACAATTCCATGTTGGAGACGGTTTGGCTGGGCTGCCATAATAGATGTGTATCCAGTGGCCACTTGGCATGCGTGTTTTAATTAAGCCCCCAAGCATTTCCAAGCCCCCTGGTGGCGTGGTTTCCTCATGGGGCTTTGAACTACCGTCTACAGTTTACACTGAGCTCAGCCCGTTAGCATACTAATAGGAACTCTATTCATTAGCAAAGGTGGGGGCCAGGAGCACTCCTGTGTCCAGGAGACAAAATGGAGTCACGCCAATCTGATAGCATGCCTGTTCCAAGATGGCGGCTGTTCCCTCATCACACAGGTTAAATAGGAAGCTCCCATATCCTGATAGAACAGGTGGACACCAGAGACCGCAGAGAACACAAGTCACCCAGTACCATCTGTAACCACCAGAGGGAGTCCAAAAACAGAATCCACAACACCGAACCCCCCGCAATCTCATAAGCTCTGCCAACCTAGGATCAAACCAAATCGGCTCATATCGCGTAAATTCCGTTACTCCCCTCCACTGCTTAACTTTCTGTCAGACTTTCTCCATCATAGCTATTGTTGGGAATTTTGGGGGGTTAATTCTGAATCTGCCCACTTCCAGACTAGCTAACAATGGGCCCTTCCCCACCGCGTATTCAATAATTATCCCCACTGAAGAACTTTGTTCTGGTTCTCCTGTTATGTTTGCTAATGACAGGTGTTATGAAGGCAATCCAGAAACACAGTGTGCTTAGCGATCAGAGCGCACACAGTGATCTGACAAATACCCAAAAATACAAGAACGAGCTCTGAGACGTGGAAACTCTGTAGACTGCACACCTGATCCTATCCTAAACACAACTAAAACCGGCTGTGGATTGCGCCTAACAACTACCTAGGCAACTCGGCACAGCCTAAGAAACTAGCTAGCCTGAAGATAGAAAAATAGGCCTGACTTGCCCCAGAGAAATTCCCCAAAGGAAAAGGCAGCCCCCCACATAAAATGACTGTGAGTAAGATGAAAAGACAAAACGTAGGGATGAAATAGATTCAGCAAAGCGGGGCCCGATATTCTAGGACAGAGCGAGGACAGTAAAGCGAACTTTGCAGTCTACAAAAAACCCTAAAGCAAAACCACGCAAAGGGGGCAAAAAAAAACCACCGTGCCGAACTAACGGCACGGCGGTACACCCTTTGCGTCTCAGAGCTTCCAGCAAAACAAAAGACAAGCTGGACAGAAAAAAAGCAACAAAAAAGCAAAAAGCACTTAGCTATACAGAGCAGCAGGTCACAGGAACAATCAGGAGAAGCTCAGATCCAACACTGAAACATTGACAAGAAGCAAGGATAGCAGCATCAGGCGGAGTTAAGTAATGAAGCAGTTAACGAGCTCACCAGAACACCTGAGGGAGGAAGCTCAGAAGCTGCAGTACCACTTGTGACCACAAGAGTGAATTCAGCCACAGAATTCACAACAGGTGTGAACAGGAGGTGATATTTCAGGTGTGAACAGGAGGTGATATTTCACATGTGAACAGGAGGTGATATTTCAGGTGTGAACAGGAGGTGATATCAGGAGGTGATATTTCAGGTGTGAACAGGAGATGATATTTCAGGTGTGAACAGGAGATGATATTTCAGGTGTGAACAGGAGGTGATGTTTCAGGTGTGAACAGTAGATGATATTTCAGGTGTGAACAGGAGGTGATATCAGGAGGTGATATTTCAGGTGTGAACAGGGGGTGATATTTCAGGTGTGAACAGGAGATGATATTTCAGGTGTGAACAGGAGGTGATATTTCAGGTGTGAACAGGAGGTGATATTTCAGGTGTGAACAAGTGGTGATTTTTCAGGTGTGAACAGGAAGTGATATTTCAGGTGTGAACAGGAGGTGATATTTCAGGTGTGAACAGGAGGTGATATTTCAGGTGTGAACAAGAGGTGATTTTTCAGGTGTGAACAGTAGATGATATTTCAGGTGTGAACAGGAGGTGATATTTCAGGTGTGAACAGGGGGTGATATTTCAGGTGTGAACAGTAGATGATATTTCAGGTGTGAACAGGAGGTGATATTTCAGGTGTGAACAGGAGGTGATATTTCAGGTGTGAACAGGGGGTGATATTTCAGGTGTGAACAGGAGGTGATATTTCAGGTGTGAACAGGAGGTGATATTTTAGGTGTGAACAGAGGGTGATATTTTAGGTGTGAACAGAGGGTGATATTTCAGGTGTGAACAGGAGGTGATATTTCAGGTGTGAACAGGAGGTGATATTTGAAGGGTGAACAGGAGGTGATATTTCAGGAGTGAACAGGGGGTGATATTTCAGGTGTGAACAGGAGGTGATATTTCAGGTGTGAACAGGAGGTGATATTTCAGGTGTGAACAGGAGGTGATATTTCAGGTGTGAACAGGAGGTGATATTTCAGGTGTGAACAGGAGGTGATATTTCAGGTGTGAACAGGAGGTGATATTTCAGGTGTGAACAGGAGATGATATTTCAGGTGTGAACAGGGGGTGATATTTCAGGTGTGAACAGGAGGTGATATTTCAGGTGTGAACAGGAGGTGATATTTCAGGTGTGAACAGGAGGTGATATTTCAGGTGTGAACAGGAGGTGATATTTCAGGTGTGAACAAGAGGTGATAATTCAGGTGTGAACAGGATGTGATATTTCAGGTGTGAACAGGAGGTGATATTTCAGGTGTGAACAGGAGGTGATATTTCAGGTGTGAACAGGGGGTGATATTTCAGGTGTGAACAAGAGTTGATTTTTCAGGTGTGAACAGGAGGTGATATTTCAGGTGTGAACAGAGGGTGATATTTCAGGTGTGAACAGGAGGTGATATTTCAGGTGTGAACAGGAGGTGATATTTCAGGTGTGAACAAGAGGTGATAATTCAGGTGTGAACAGGAGGTGATATTTCAGGTGTGAACAGGAGGTGATATTTCAGGTGTGAACAGGAGGTGATATTTCAGGTGTGAACAGGAGGTGATATTTCAGGTGTGAACAGGAGGTGATATTTCAGGTGTGAACAGGAGGTGATATTTCAGGTGTGAACAGAGGGTGATATTTCAGGTGTGAACAAGAGGTGATAATTCAGGTGTGAACAGGAGGTGATATTTCAGGTGTGAACAGGAGGTGATATTTCAGGTGTGAACAGGGGGTGATATTTCAGGTGTGAACAGGAGGTGATATTTCAGGTGTGAACAGGAGGTGATATTTCAGGTGTGAACAGGAGGTGATATTTCAGGTGTGAACAGGAGGTGATATTTCAGGTGTGAACAGGAGGTGATATTTCAGGTGTGAACAGGAGGTGATATTTCAGGTGTGAACAGGAGGTGATATTTCAGGTGTGAACAGGAGGTGATATTTCAGGTGTGAACAGGAGATGATATTTCAGGTGTGAACAGGAGGTGATACTTCAGGTGTGAACAGGAGGTGATACTTCAGGTGTGAACAGGAGGTGATATTTCAGGTGTGAACAGGAGGTGATATTTCAGGTGTGAACAGGAGGTGATATTTCAGGTGTGAACAGGAGGTGATATTTCAGGTGTGAACAAGAGGTGATAATTCAGGTGTGAACAGGAGGTGATATTTCAGGTGTGAACAGGAGGTGATATTTCAGGTGTGAACAGGAGGTGATATTTCAGGTGTGAACAGGAGGTGATATTTCAGGTGTGAACAGGAGGTGATATTTCAGGTGTGAACAAGAGGTGATAATTCAGGTGTGAACAGGAGGTGATACTTCAGGTGTGAACAGGGGGTGATATTTCAGGTGTGAACAGGAGGTGATATTTCAGGTGTGAACAGGAGGTGATATTTCAGGTGTGAACAGGGGGTGATATTTCAGGTGTGAACAAGACGTGATAATTCAGGTGTGAACAGGAGGTGATATTTCAGGTGTGAACAGGGGGTGATATTTCAGGTGTGAACAAGAGGTGATATTTCAGGTGTGAACAGGAGGTGATATTTCAGGTGTGAACAGGAGGTGATATTTCAGGTGTGAACAAGAGGTGATTTTTCAGGTATGAACAGGAAGTGATATTTCAGGTGTGAACAGGAGGTGATATTTCAGGTGTGAACCGTAGATGATATTTCAGGTGTGAACAGGAGGTGATATTTCAAGGGTGAACAAGAGGTGATAATTCAGGTGTGACCAGTAGATGATATTTCAGGTGTGAACAGGAGGTGATATTTCAGGTGTGAACAAGAGGTGATAATTCAGGTGTGACCAGTAGATGATATTTCAGGTGTGAACAGGAGGTGATATTTCAGGTGTGAACAGGAGATGATATTTCAGGTGTGAACAGGAGGTGATATTTCAGGTGTGAACAGGGGGTGATATTTCAGGTGTGAACAGGAGGTGATTTTTCAGGTATGAACAGGAAGTGATATTTCAGGTGTGAAGAGGAGGTGATATTTCAGGTGTGAACAGGAGGTGATATTTCAGGTGTGAACAAGAGGTGATTTTTCAGGTGTGAACAGGAAGTGATATTTCAGGTGTGAACAGGAGGTGATATTTCAGGTGTGAACAGGAGGTGATATTTCAGGTGTGAACAGGAGGTGATATTTCAGGTGTGAACAGGAGGTGATATTTCAGGTGTGAACAGGAGGTGATATTTCAGGTGTGAACAGGAGGTGATATTTCAGGTGTGAACAGGAGGTGATATTTCAGGTGTGAACAGGAGGTGATATTTCAGGTGTGAACAGGAGGTGATATTTCAGGTGTGAACAGGAGGTGATTTTTCAGGTGTGAACAGGAAGTGATATTTCAGGTGTGAACAGGAGGTGATATTTCAGGTGTGAACAGGAGGTGATATTTCAGGTGTGAACAGGAGGTGATATTTCAGGTGTGAACAGGAGGTGATATTTCAGGTGTGAACAGGAGGTGATATTTCAGGTGTGAACAGGAGGTGATATTTCAGGTGTGAACAGGAGGTGATATTTCAGGTGTGAACAGGAGGTGATATTTCAGGTGTGAACAGGAGGTGATATTTCAGGTGTAAACAGGAGGTGATATTTCAGGTGTAAACAGGGGGTGACATTTCAGGTGTGAACAGGAGATGATATTTCAGGTGTGAACAGGAGATGATATTTCAGGGGTGAACAGGGGGTGATCTTTCAGGTGTGAACAGGAGGTGATATTTCAGGTGTGAACAGAGGGTGATATTTCAGGTGTGAACAGGAGGTGATATTTCAGGTGTGAACAGGAGGTGATATTTCAGGTGTGAACAAGAGGTGATAATTCAGGTGTGAACAGGAGGTGATATTTCAGGTGTGAACAGGAGGTGATATTTCAGGTGTGAACAGGAGGTGATATTTCAGGTGTGAACAGGAGGTGATATTTCAGGTGTGAACAGGAGGTGATATTTCAGGTGTGAACAGGAGGTGATATTTCAGGTGTGAACAAGAGGTGATTTTTCAGGTGTGAACAGGAACAGATATTTCAGGTGTGAACAGGAGGTGATATTTCACATGTGAACAGGAGGTGATATTTCAGGTGTGAACAAGAGGTGATAATTCAGGTGTGAACAGGAGGTGATATTTCAGGTGTGAACAGGGGGTGATATTTCAGGTGTGAACAAGAGGTGATATTTCAGGTGTGAACAGGAGGTGATATTTCAGGTGTGAACAGAGGGTGATATTTCAGGTGTGAACAGGAGGTGATATTTCAGGTGTGAACAGTAGATGATATTTCAGGTGTGAACAGGTGATATTTCAGGTGTGAACAAGAGGTGATAATTCAGGTGTGAACAGGAGGTGATATTTCAGGTGTGAACAGGAGGTGATATTTCAGGTGTGAACAGTGGATGATATTTCAGGTGTGAACAGGAGGTGATATTTCAGGTGTGAACAGGAGGTGATATTTCAGGTGTGAAAAGGAGGTGATATTTCAGGGGTGAACAGGGGGTGATATTTCCGGTGTGAACAGGAGGTGATATTTCAGGTGTGAACAGGAGATGATATTTCAGGTGTGAACAGGGGTGATATTACAGGTGTGACCAGGAGGCGATATTTCAGGGGTGAACAGGAGTTGATATTTCAGGTGTGAACAGGAGGTGATATTTCAGGTGTGAACAGGAGGTGATATTTCAGGTGTGAACAGGGGTGATATTTCAGGTGTGAACAGGAGGTGATTTTTCAGGTGTGAACAGGAGGTGATATTTCAGGTGTGAACAGGAGGTGATATTTCAGGTGTGAACAGGAGGTGATATGTCAGGTGTGAACAGGAGGTGATATTTCAGGTGTGAACAGGAGGTGATATTTCAGGTGTGAACAGGAGGTGATATTTCAGGTGTGAACAGGAGATGATATTTCAGGTGTGAACAGGATGTGATATTTCAGGTGTGAACAGGAGGTGATAGTTCAGGTGTGAACAGGAGGTGATAGTTCAGGTGTGAACAGGGGGTGATATTTCAGGTGTGAACAGGAGGTGATATTTCAGGTGTGAACAGGAGGTGATATTTCAGGTGTGAACAGGAGGTGATAGTTCAGGTGTGAACAGGAGGTGATAGTTCAGGTGTGAACAGGGGGTGATATTTCAGGTGTGAACAGGAGGTGATATTTCAGGTGTGAACAGGAGGTGATATTTCAGGTGTGAACAGGAGGTGATATTTCAGGTGTGAACAGGAGGTGATATTTCAGGTGTGAACAGGAGGTGATATTTCAGGTGTGAACAGGAGGTGATATTTCAGGTGTGAACAGGAGATGATATTTCAGGTGTGAACAGGAGGTGATATTTCAGGTGTGAACATGAGGTGATAGTTCAGGTGTGAACAGGAGGTGATATTTCAGGTGTAAACACGAGGTGATATTTCAGGTGTGAACAGGAGGTGATAGTTCAGGTGTGAACAGGAGGTGATATTTCAGGTGTGAACAAGAGGTGATAATTCAGGTGTGAACAGGAGGTGATATTTCAGGTGTGAACAGGAGGTGATATTTCAGGTGTGAACAAGAGGTGATAATTCAGGTGTGAAGAGGAGGTGATATTTCAGGTGTGAACAAGAGGTGATAATTCAGGTGTGAACAGGAGGTGATATTTCAGGTGTGAACAGGAGGTGATATTTCAGGTGTGAACAGGAGGTGATATTTCAGGTGTGAACAGTGGATGATATTTCAGGTGTGAACAGGAGGTGATATTTCAGGTGTGAACAGGAGGTGATATTTCAGGTGTGAAAAGGAGGTGATATTTCAGGGGTGAACAGGGGGTGATATTTCCGGTGTGAACAGGAGGTGATATTTCAGGTGTGAACAGGAGATGATATTTCAGGTGTGAACAGGGGTGATATTACAGGTGTGACCAGGAGGCGATATTTCAGGGGTGAACAGGAGTTGATATTTCAGGTGTGAACAGGAGGTGATATTTCAGGTGTGAACAGGAGGTGATATTTCAGGTGTGAACAGGGGTGATATTTCAGGTGTGAACAGGAGGTGATTTTTCAGGTGTGAACAGGAGGTGATATTTCAGGTGGGAACAGGAGGTGATATTTCAGGTGTGAACAGGAGGTGATATGTCAGGTGTGAACAGGAGGTGATATTTCAGGTGTGAACAGGAGGTGATATTTCAGGTGTGAACAGGAGGTGATATTTCAGGTGTGAACAGGAGATGATATTTCAGGTGTGAACAGGATGTGATATTTCAGGTGTGAACAGGAGGTGATAGTTCAGGTGTGAACAGGAGGTGATAGTTCAGGTGTGAACAGGGGGTGATATTTCAGGTGTGAACAGGAGGTGATATTTCAGGTGTGAACAGGAGGTGATAGTTCAGGTGTGAACAGGAGGTGATAGTTCAGGTGTGAACAGGGGGTGATATTTCAGGTGTGAACAGGAGGTGATATTTCAGGTGTGAACAGGAGGTGATATTTCAGGTGTGAACAGGAGGTGATATTTCAGGTGTGAACAGGAGGTGATATTTCAGGTGTGAACAGGAGGTGATATTTCAGGTGTGAACAGGAGGTGATATTTCAGGTGTGAACAGGAGATGATATTTCAGGTGTGAACAGGAGGTGATATTTCAGGTGTGAACAGGAGGTGATAGTTCAGGTGTGAACAGGAGGTGATAGTTCAGGTGTGAACAGGAGGTGATAGTTCAGGTGTGAACAGGAGGTGATATTTCAGGTGTGAACAAGAGGTGATAATTCAGGTGTTCCGCAGGACTGGCACATAGCAAATGTGGTGCCAATATTCAAAAAGGCCTCTAAAAGTGAACCTGGAAATTATAGGCCAGTAAGTCTAACCTCTATTGTTGGTAAAATATTTGAAGGGTTTCTGAGGGATGTTATTCTGGATTATCTCAATGAGAATAACTGTTTAACTCCATATCAGCATGGGTTTATGAGAAATCGCTCCTGTCAAACCAATCTAATCAGTTTTTATGAAGAGGTAAGCTATAGACTGGACCACGGTGAGTCATTGGACGTGGTATATCTCGATTTTTCCAAAGCGTTTGATACCGTGCCGCACAAGAGGTTGGTACACAAAATGAGAATGCTTGGTCTGGGGGAAAATGTGTGTAAATGGGTTAGTAACTGGCTTAGTGATAGAAAGCAGAGGGTGGTTATAAATGGTATAGTCTCTAACTGGGTCGCTGTGACCAGTGGGGTACCGCAGGGGTCAGTATTGGGACCTGTTCTCTTCAACATATTCATTAATGATCTGGTAGAAGGTTTACACAGTAAAATATCGATATTTGCAGATGATACAAAACTATGTAAAGCAGTTAATACAAGAGAAGATAGTATTCTGCTACAGATGGATCTGGATAAGTTGGAAACTTGGGCTGAAAGGTGGCAGATGAGGTTTAACAATGATAAATGTAAGGTTATACACATGGGAAGAGGGAATCAATATCACCATTACACACTGAACGGGAAACCACTGGGTAAATCTGACAGGGAGAAGGACTTGGGGATCCTAGTTAATGATAAACTTACCTGGAGCAGCCAGTGCCAGGCAGCAGCTGCCAAGGCAAACAGGATCATGGGGTGCATTAAAAGAGGTCTGGATACACATGATGAGAGCATTATACTGCCTCTGTACAAATCTCTAGTTAGACCGCACATGGAGTACTGTGTCCAGTTTTGGGCACCGGTGCTCAGGAAGGATATAATGGAACTAGAGAGAGTACAAAGGAGGGCAACAAAATTAATAAAGGGGATGGGAGAACTACAATACCCAGATAGATTAGCGAAATTAGGATTATTTAGTCTAGAAAAAAGACGACTGAGGGGCGATCTAATAACCATGTATAAGTATATAAGGGGACAATACAAATATCTCGCTGAGGATCTGTTTATACCAAGGAAGGTGACGGGCACAAGGGGGTATTCTTTGCGTCTGGAGGAGAGAAGGTTTTTCCACCAACATAGAAGAGGATTCTTTACTGTTAGGGCAGTGAGAATCTGGAATTGCTTGCCTGAGGAGGTGGTGATGGCGAACTCAGTCGAGGGGTTCAAGAGAGGCCTGGATGTCTTCCTGGAGCAGAACAATATTGTATCATACAATTATTAGGTTCTGTAGAAGGACGTAGATCTGGGTATTTATTATGATGGAATATAGGCTGAACTGGATAGACATATGTCTTTTTTCGGCCTTACTAACTATGTTACTATGTTACTATGTTACTATGTAACAGGAGGTGATATTTCAGGTGTGAACAGGAGGTGATACTTCAGGTGTGAACAGGAGGTGATATTTCAGGTGTGAACAGGAGGTGATATTTCAGGTGTGAACAGGAGGTGATATTTCAGGTGTGAACAGGAGGTGATATTTCAGGTGTGAACAAGAGGTGATAATTCAGGTGTGAAGAGGAGGTGATATTTCAGGTGTGAACAGGAGGTGATATTTCAGGTGTGAACAAGAGGTGATTTTTCAGGTGTGAACAGGAAGTGATATTTCAGGTGTGAACAGGAGGTGATATTTCAGGTGTAAACAGGAGGTGATATTTCAGGTGTGAACAGGAGGTGATAGTTCAGGTGTGAACAGGAGGTGATATTTCAGGTGTGAACAGGAGGTGATTTTTCAGGTGTGAACAGGAGGTGATATTTCAGGTGTGAACAGGAGGTGATATTTCAGGTGTGAACAGGAGGTGATATTTCAGGTGTGAACAGGAGGTGATATTTCAGGTGTGAACAGGAGGTGATTTTTCAGGTGTGAACAAGAGGTGATATTTCAGGTGTGAACAGGAGGTGATATTTCAGGTGTGAACAGGAGGTGATATTTCAGGTGTGAACAGTGGATGATATTTCAGGTGTGAACAGGAGGTGATATTTCAGGTGTGAACAGGAGGTGATATTTCAGGTGTGAACAGGAGATGATATTTCAGGTGTGAACAGGGGTGATATTTCAGGTGTGACCAGGAGGCGATATTTCAGGGGTGAACAGGAGTTGATATTTCAAGTGTGAACAGGAGGTGATATTTCAGGTGTGAACAGGAGGTGATATTTCAGGTGTGAACAGGGGTGATATTTCAGGTGTGAACAGGGGTGATATTTCAGGTGTGAACAGGAGGTGATATTTCAGGTGTGAACAGTGGATGATATTTCAGGTGTGAACAGGAGGTGATATTTCAGGTGTGAACAGGAGGTGATATTTCAGGTGTGAACAGGAGATGATATTTCAGGTGTGAACAGGGGTGATATTTCAGGTGTGACCAGGAGGCGATATTTCAGGGGTGAACAGGAGTTGATATTTCAAGTGTGAACAGGAGGTGATATTTCAGGTGTGAACAGGAGGTGATATTTCAGGTGTGAACAGGGGTGATATTTCAGGTGTGAACAGGAGGTGATATTTCAGGTGTGAACAGGAGGTGATATTTCAGGTGTGAACAGGGGTGATATTTCAGGTGTGAACAGGGGTGATATTTCAGGTGTGAACAGGAGGTGATATTTCAGGTGTGAACAGGAGGTGATATTTCAGGTGTGAACAGGAGGTGATATTTCAGGTGTGAACAGGAGGTGATATTTCAGGTGTGAACAGGAGGTGATATTTCAGGTGTGAACAGGAGGTGATATTTCAGGTGTGAACAGGAGGTGATATTTCAGGTGTGAACAGGAGGTGATGTTTCAGGTGTGAACAGGAGGTGATGTTTCAGGTGTGAACAGGAGGTGATATTTCAGGTGTGAACAGGAGGTGATATTTCAGGTGTGAGCAGGAGGTGATATTTCAGGTGTGAGCAGGAGGTGATATTTCAGGTGTGAACAGGAGGTGATATTTCAGGGGTGAACAGGAGGTGATATTTCAGGGGTGAACAGGAGTTGATATTTCAGGTGTGAACAGGAGATGATATTTCAGGTGTGAACAGGAGATGATATTTCAGGTGTGAACAGGAGGTCATATTTCAGGTGTGAACAGGAGGTGATATTTCAGGTGTGAACAGGGGGTGATATTTCAGGTGTGAACAGGGGGTGATATTTCAGGTGTGAACAGGAGATGATATTTCAGGTGTGAACAGGAGATGATATTTCAGGTGTGAACAGGAGATGATATTTCAGGTGTGAACAGGAGGTCATATTTCAGGTGTGAACAGGAGGTGATATTTCAGGTGTGAACAGGGGGTGATATTTCAGGTGTGAACAGGAGGTGACGTTTCAGGTGTGAACAGGAGGTGACGTTTCAGGTGTGAACAGGAGGTGACATTTCAGGTGTGAACAGGAGGTGATATTTCAGGTGTGAATAGGAGGTGATATTTCAGGTGTGAACAGGAGGTGATATTTCAGGTGTGAACAGGAGGTGATATTTCAAGTGTGAACAGGAGGTGATATTTCAGGTGTGAACAGGAGGTGATATTTCAGGTGTGAACATGGGGTGATATTTCAGGTGTGAACAGGAGGTGATATTTCAGGTGTGAACAGGGGGTGATATTTCAGGTGTGAACAGGAGGTGATATTTCAGGTGTGAACAGGAGGTGATATTTCAGGTGTGAACAGGAGGTGATGTTTCAGGTGTGAACAGGAGGTGATGTTTCAGGTGTGAACAGGAGGTGATATTTCAGGTGTGAACAGGAGTTGATATTTCAGGTGTGAACAGGAGGTGATGTTTCAGGTGTGAACAGGAGGTGATGTTTCAGGTGTGAACAGGAGGTGATATTTCAGGTGTGAACAGGAGGTGATATTTCAGGTGTGAACAGGAGGTGATATTTCAGGTGTGAGCAGGAGGTGATATTTCAGGTGTGAACAGGAGGTGATATTTCAGGTGTGAACAGAAGGTGATATTTCAGGGGTGAACAGGAGGTGATATTTCAGGTGTGAACAGGAGGTGATATTTCAGGTGTGAACAGGGGGTGATATTGTAGGTGTGAACAGGAGGTGATATTTCAGGTGTGAACAGGGGGTGATATTGTAGGTGTGAACAGGAGGTGATATTTCAGGGGTGAACAGGAGGTGATATTTCAGGTGTGAACAGGGAGTGATATTTAAGGTGTAAACAGGAGGTGATATTTCAGGTTTGAACAGGGGGTGAAATTGTAGGTGTGAACAGGAGGTGATATTTCAGGTGTGAACAGGTGGTGATATTTCAGGGGTGCACAGGAGTTGATATTTCAGGTGTGAACAGGAGGTGATATTTCAGGTGTGAACAGGAGGTGATATTTCAGGTGTGAACAGGAGGTGATATTTCAGGTGTGAACAGGAGGTGATATTTCAGATGTGAACAGGAGGAGATATTTCAGGTGTGAACAGGGGGTGATATTTCATGTGTGAACAGGAGGTGATATTTCAGGGGTGCACAGGAGGTGATATTTCAGGTGTGAACAGAAGGTGATATTTCAGGTGTGAACAGAAGGTGATATTTCAGGTGTGAACAGGAGGTGATATTTCAGGTGTGAACAGGAGGTGATATTTCAGGTGTGAACAGAAGGTGATATTTCAGGTGTGAACAGGAGGTGATATTTCAGGTGTGAACAGGAGGTGATATTTCAGGTGTGAACAGGAGGTGATATTTCAGGTGTGAATAGGAGGTGATATTTCAGGTGTGAACAGGGAGTGATATTTCAGGTGTGAACAGGGAGTGATATTTCAGGTGTGAACAGGAGGTGATGTTTGAGGTGTGAACAGGAGGTGATATTTCAGGTGTGAACAGGGGGTGATATTTCAGGTGTGAACCGGAGGTGATATTTCAGGTGTGAACAGGAGGTGATATTTCAGGTGTGAACAGGAGGTGATATTTCAGGGGTGAACAGGAGGTGATATTTCAGGGGTGAACAGGAGGTGATATTTCAGGGGTGAACAGGAGGTGATATTTCAGGGGTGAACAGGAGGTGATACTTCAGGGGTGAACAGGGAGTGATATTTCAGGTGTGAACCGGAGGTGATATTTCAGGTGTGAACAGGAGGTGATATTTCAGGGGTGAACAGGAGGTGATATTTCAGGGGTGAACAGGAGGTGATATTTCAGGGGTGAACAGGAGGTGATATTTCAGGTGTGAACAGGAGGTGATATTTCAGGTGTGAACAGGAGGTGATATTTCAGGGGTGAACAGGAGGTGATATTTCAGGGGTGAACAGGAGGTGATATTTCAGGGGTGAACAGGAGGTGATATTTCAGGGGTGAACAGGAGGTGATATTTCAGGTGTGAACAGCAGGTGATATTTCAGGGGTGAACAGGAGGTGATATTTCAGGGGTGAACAGGAGGTGATATTTCAGGGGTGAACAGGAGGTGATATTTCAGGGGTGAACAGGAGGTGATATTTCAGGGGTGAACAGGAGGTGATATTTCAGGGGTGAACAGGAGGTGATATTTCAGGGGTGAACAGGAGGTGATATTTCAGGTGTGAACAGGAGGTGATATTTCAGGGGTGAACAGGAGGTGATATTTCAGGTGTGAACAGGAGGTGATATTTCAGGTGTGAACAGGAGGTGATATTTCAGGTGTGAACAGGAGGTGATATTTCAGGTGTGAACAGGGGGTGATATTTCAGGTGTGAACAGGGGGTGATATTTCAGGTGTGAACCGGAGGTGATATTTCAGGTGTGAACAGGAGGTGATATTTCAGGTGTAAACATGGGGTGATATTTCAGGTGTGAACAGGAGGTGATATTTCAGGTATGAACAGGAGGTGATATTTCAGGTGTGAACAGAGGGTGATATTTCAGGTGTGAACAGGAGGTGATATATCAGGTGTGAACAGAGGGTGATATTTCAGGTGTGAACAGAAGGTGATATTTCAGGTGTGAGCAGGAGGTGATATTTCAGGTGTGAACAGGGGGTGATATTTCAGGTGTGAACAGGAGATGATATTTCAGGTGTGAACAGGGGGTGATATTTCAGGGGTGAACAGGAGGTGATAATTCAGGTGTGAACAGGAGGTGATATTTCAGGTGTGAACAGGAGGTGATATTTCAGGTGTGAACAGGAGGTGATATTTCAGGGGTGAACAGGAGGTGATATTTCAGGGGTGAACAGGAGGTGATATTTCAGGTGTGAACAGGAGGTGATATTTCAGGTGTGAACAGGAGGTGATATTTCAGGTGTGAACAGGAGATGATATTTCAGGTGTGAACAGGAGGTGATATTTCAGGTGTGAACAGGAGGTGATATTTCAGGTGTGAACAGGAGGTGATATTTCAGGTGTGAACAGGAGATGATATATCAGGTGTGAACAGGAGGTGATATTTCAGGTGTGAACAGGAGGTGATATTTCAGTTGTGAACAGGAGGTGATATTTCAGGTGTGAACAGGAGGTGATATTTCAGGTGTGAACAGGAGGTGATATTTCAGGTGTGAACAGGGGGTGATATTTCAGGTGTGAACAGGAGATGATATTTCAGGTGTGAACAGGGGGTGATATTTCAGAGTTGAACAGGAGGTGATAATTCAGGTGTGAACAGGAGGTGATATTTCAGGTGTGAACAGGAGGTGATATTTCAGGTGTGAACAGGAGGTGATATTTCAGGTGTGAACAGGAGGTGATATTTCAGGTGTGAACAGGAGGTGATATTTCAGGGGTGAACAGGAGGTGATATTTCAGGTGTGAACAGAGGGTGATATTTCAAGTGTGAACAGGAGGTGATATTTCAGGTGTGAACAGGAGGTGATATTTCAGGTGTGAACAGGAGGTGATATTTCAGGTGTGAACAGGAGGTGATATTTCAGGTGTGAACAGGAGGTGATATTTCAGGTGTGAACAGGAGGTGATATTTCAGGTGTGAACAGGAGGTGATATTTCAGGTGTGAACAGGAGGTGATATTGTCGGGGTCGTCACGACAATACCCTTCATCCACCAGTCATTCCAAATCAGATTAGGAGCATGTTGGTACCGGATAAGAATGAGTCAGACACAATGCTGGTTCAAACTCATTGCACGCTCGTGTGTAACGTCACAGCAACTGAACTGTTTATTTCATATACATAACATTATATAGTCCATTGGGGGAAGGTGTGCAGAGGGCGGGGTTTAAGCAATGTATCTAGTATTCAGTCCCTCTGATTGGCTATGACATCATCTGATGAATCTTCCTTTGTCCACATCTTGTTAAGTTTCCATTTCTCCAGAAACGATACTTTAGCTTCAGAAACGAAAGTAGATTCTTGGCAAGTACAAAAACTAAGGCAAAAGTGAATACTGGCAGCCATCTTAAATACAGTTAAATTTGCATTTAACTTTTTAAGGGCTATCATGGTCTTTCCATTTACCCCAGAGTTCTGAGGGATATAGGTACAACACTCCTCTCGCACCATCCCACAGACTCCTCCTTTCTCAGCTAAGATCATATCAAGGGCTAGTCGGTTCTGGAGGGTCATTCTAGTGTTAGGTCCCAATTCCTCAACTATACCTTGGAAAGCATCACAGATAAAATTGACAAACCTTTGTTCACTGTAATATGTGTAATTGATCCCATCAACATTTTTATTAATCTGCACCTGTGGATTAAAGAAGCAAAGCCAACATAGATCTGGTTCTGGGCTTTAAATTGGTCAGGCACCCCCCTTGGCACTCCAACGCCATCGACATATAACAATGGATCTTCTTCATAACTCATGTGGAGCTGATCAAGGCTTCTCCTCATTCTGGTATATTCATCAGGTGTCTCTGGATCCCAAGGTAAAATCTTGAACTGCACAGCTAGTTTAACAAGGGTGCATTGACCTATCCAGGCATTAGGCAACCTAGGACGGAGCTTACCATCTCCACATAACCGATAAATGTCGTACATATACTGTGTATGATTAGCTAGCAAGTCAGTATCCAGGGAACTGTTCTCTTTGCAGAAACCTGTCTCGAAGACCCCTACTGGTGTACCTGTAGTGTCATGGGAATTATAACAGGTATAATTATCAGCTAACACAGTTATCCCTCCTGGGACCTTTAATTTAGGTGCTTCATGAATTAGTGAGACATAATCTGAGCAATCAGTGGGCTTTAGACCCTTCAACAGATTCATAATACAGACAGTAGTATTGTCATCAGGAAAAGACAATGCATATGTGTATAGATGTGTATTCGCTGCAGCACAAGCAACACATCCTACAGAGATACTCTGAACTCTTACATTGTATCTTACCCATTCTAACCATAAATTTATCCTTGGGGCTGTTTGTGTTTCTATGGAGAAGACTGCTTGCCAACTAAGACCTGGAATGGGGATTACTTCGTTAACTATATTTTGCAAACGTTCACCTGGGCCTGTTTTAGCTGTACTGGTAACGGGGGCCTTGGTTGGTCTGAAACTAATATCCTGGAGCTGTATATGGCCTAAATTCCCATAGTATCCACTATTAAACACATTATGAAAATATCTTCCCAGCACAATTGTTATCTCTGGTAACACATATATAATATTGAATGATTCCCTCTACCACCCGCTGAGTCTCGGGGCACTTGACTACATTGCAGAAATCAAATCACCAGATATTTACCGGGGCCGTTAGGTTTACCCAGAGAATAGTGGCACCGGAATTCTTATTTACAATAGGGGCCGAGGAGGTAGGGGCGAGGATGGCCCCCAGCCTCAGGACCAAAAACAACAGCAACATTTTCCTTCGATCACCACTGTGACTAAACGCTGGTCCGGTCTCTTTTGCAGTGTGAAGCTTGGATTCAGGTGCTCTTTCCTTCAAGTTTTACTGACATAGCTTTTCACGACCATAAAACCACCAGGCTTCAAATTGTGACCAGTGTCGGTTCCTGCTGAACCTGGAAGGGAAGAAAAAACTAAAACATGGGTGTTAGCAACATTTTTACTAAGCTGAATAACATATTGAACAGCACGGTCAGTTTCTTTTGACAACTACTGAGACTGAAAATTTACAACTGAGAACCTAGCACCAAACAATATCTCATATGGGGACAGGCCATATTTTGCAATAGGGGTAGTACGAATGTGTAAGAGCCCTGGCCATGGAGCCGTAGTCTCCTGCATCATTTTGGTCAATTGTCCCTTCAGTGTGCCGTTCAGCCTCTTAACTTTCCCACTGGATTGTGGAGAGTATGGAGTATGGAGGGCTACAGTGGATCCAAGCATTGTCAGAACCTCCTGATACACATGAGAAGAAAAGTCCGGGCCTTGGTCACTTTCAGCAACTTCTGGAACCCCATATCTGCATATAACTTCCATCACCAGTTTCTTTGCTGTGGTCTTTGCAGTCACGTTGGTAACGGGGAATGCTTCTGGCCAACTGGAGAACATGTCGACAACCACCAGACAATATTCATACCTTCCAGACTTCGGCAACGTGATGAGGTCCACCTGGAGCTTTTGGAAATGATAATCGGGCTTAGCAAGATGCTTCGGGGGTACACGTTGAAGTTGACCGGGTTAGCAGGTCTGACAGATACCTCGATGTGTGGGCCCATGCGCCCACGTGACAATAGCAGGGTACATCTGCTTAGGGAGACACACAAGTTGGTCCTTTTTCCAGCGACCATGTCTATACATGCTCCATCAGCTTTCCACTGCTTCACTTCTTCCTTTGGAGACATTCTCTGCATCGTCATTAAGCGGTCTTGCGGGGTCCGGTAGAAAACCTCAGTCTGGCATAGATCATCAGGTTCCTGTAGAGTCAGTGTTTCTTGTAACTGTTTACGCAGAGAGCGTGTGGTCACCATAGCTGGTATGGGCTGTTCAACAGGTAGGAGAGCAGCGGCTTTTGCTTGCATATCCGCAAAGGCATTACCAACAGTCTGTGGACTGTTCCATGGTACCGTGCTCCTTAACTTTGATAATGGCCACCTGGGTAGGTAATTCGATTGAGTCCATGAGGGCTTTAACAGCTTCAACATTCTTCACTGAGTCCCGGCAGTAGTAACAAATCCTTGATTGGCCCATAGGGCTCCGAAATCATGAGCAATACCAAATGTATACTGTGAGTCCGTGTATTTATTAGCCCGCCTGTCCTTGGCCAAAATACATGCAGTAGACAGATCCTGACATTCTGCTTCTTGTGCTGACAGGGAGGGAGGGAGTGCAGCTCCGTGCACTACAGTGTCTTCCGTAGTAACAGCGTATCATGTGTGAAATCTGCCAAAATCATCACCATATCTTGAACAGTCTTTCAGGGCCTTGTAGAGAGGTAACATTATGCGGGATGCGTCCGGTATCCACTGACAACAATAAGTACATAGTCCAAGAAAACGCTGGAGTTCAGTCTCATCTTTTGGAAATGGAAGGGAGCTGATGGCTATTTTTTTCTTTCTTCTGTGAGGTGTCTGGCACCCTGAAGGAGACAGTGACCCAAAAATATCACTTGACCAAGGCAGAACCGAAGTTTCGAGGCCGAAGCCCGACAGTTCAGATCTGCCAGATACTTGTGAAAACTAACAGTGGCAACAATGGCTTCCTGCTCTGTCTGTATACACAACAAAAAACAAAAAAATTACCCACATACTGAAGTAACGTGACATAGGCATATTCTAACTGACAGGGTTAGAGACACTATCCCCCCTATTTTTTTTTTTTTCAAACTGATTGGGAAAGGACATGTGAGATACACATCTCATTATACTCATCTGCATAGGGGTTATATAACATAAATACCATCTGACCATCATCTTGGCTCACCAACTCTCTAGGTCTGCTCAGGTGCACTTATACGTCCATCATATTCTCTTTGTCTGTATAATGGGAAAGGTTTGTTCTCAGGGTCAGCCAATTATTTTAGCGTAGCTAGCTAGTCAGAGGGCTTCCAGGGATAATACTCCTGTATCTGTCTTACACTACCTGGTGTGGTTGGTTCTCTGGTGGTGGGGGTGACTAGATGACCGGTTGGGGGTGACATGACATGCTGGTCTACAGCTCCTTCCCAAAAGGATTACTGTCAGCCTACTCCCAAAATTAATGTCCCCACTACCCACAATCCTGTGTCAGCTTCTTATATCACTACATCACTACATGTGATCTTATCTGGACAGGAATCAGTGTAATTCACTTAGGTTGCAGCACAGATTATACAAGCATTTCTCCCGTCTGGGTTTGTCTGACCGCAAAATTTACAAATCCATCTGTCCTGTCTTGGTCTGAGAATTAACATGGTGAGAGAGATTTCCGGACACAGGGTTAAAATGAATATTGGAGCGTAAGACTGGATTTGTGTAAGGGAGGGGGAGCTGGAGCTGAAGTCTTCTGCTTCTTGGGCCACTGATAAGGAAGCGAGCTGCGAGTTGTGTCCTTGAAGCTGCGAGGGGAGGGGGACTAGAGAGCGAGTGAGGATCGCTGCAGCTGCTGATACAGACTGGGTTAAGTTCTTCTGGAAACTTTGGCCCCCCTTTCTCTGGCCGGCAGCACAAAGAGGAGAAGTCAAAAAAAAAACAAAAAAACAATTCGCGCAGGGGTTCACCCCTCCCATCGGCCACAGACACACAGACAAGAATTTACAGCATTCCTTAACACAAAAGAAAACAATAACGCAGCTATTTGACTCCACCCTCCCATTGGGTGTCTCGGAAAACCACACAGAGTGACAAAATACAGCAGTTCTCAGACTCAATTAATTTCTACAAAACCTTCACACAACTCATTTGCCAGAACACCCTAGAAAAACTAATGATTGAGGTATTTTATAGCCAAACACGGGCTCTGCATCCTTTCATCTTTCCTCTCCATCAACCTTTTTGCTCGTTCTTTATGAGATGGTGCCATGTAGACAGCTGCAATCTCCCTGTCGAGGGCAATCCTACATACTCGTACACCTTCTCGACATTCTTGACTGCCTTCTTGCCCTCCCGTGACTCTACTATTGTCTTGACTTCCACAGCATCCTCATCTAACTCATGGGGCACGGACTTCTTCTTTAAGAGACGTAACATGACTCACAGAATACTACGCCCTTCTGCAGTAGGCCGCTGACAGCGACAGCAACACGTGTGTCCTAACACGGAGCCTCGCGCTCCACGTGTTCTGAATAAAGAGCCTCGCGCTCAATATTTTTCCCTAACCTGAACACCAGTGATTACAGTCTGTCCTGTCACGATATTCTAAACGTTGGGAGGCTGTCTCCTAGTGAGACCCCTCCACTGTGTTTCTGGTGGTCCCCCTCTTGGGACGTCTTCATTACCGATATGTGCAAGTGTGTGCAAGTGTTTCTGGTGGTCCCCCTCTTGGGACGTCTTAATTACCGATACGTGCAAGTGTGTGCAAGTGTTTCTGGTGGTCCCCCTCTTGGGACGTCTTAATTACCGATGTATGTGCGTGCAATATCACAGAGGCTACGTCTCCTATCCCAATCCACAAACGTCTCAATCTTTCACTCTATCACTACTAGGCAACAGTCACGGGTAGGGTGGTTGAATGGAGTACAATGACCGGTGGAGGAGGTGTGGTGTACACGAGGACGCGCAGAGTGCGACGTCTCTCAGTTGCTGGTTCGAAGCATGGCACGGGATCGCGCTCGGTCTCACCACTCGACCAGTCACTCCCCAGACCCAAGGAGACCACAGACTAACCAATAATGGCTGAAACACTAGCAAGTGTGACACATACATAGTATGTGATCTCCACTTACCGTGTTTGGAGGGTGATCAGTCCTCGAGGTCAGCCACTACGGGTGTCGTCCACGGACATCCAGGTATGGGTCCAGGGGGTCTCGGATCTCGTGGGCCACGCCCCACGTTGGGCGCCAAATTGTCGGGGTCGTCACGACAATACCCTTCATCCAAAAGTCATTCAAAATCAGATTAGGAGCATGTTGGTACCGGATAAGAATGAGTCAGACACAATGCTGGTTCAAACTCATTGCACGCTCGTGTGTAACGTCACAGCAACTGAACTGTTTATTTCATATACATAACATTATATAGTCCATTGGGGGAAGGTGTGCAGAGGGCGGGGTTAGGTGGGGTTTAAGCGATGTATCTAGTATTCAGTCCCTCTGATTGGCTATGACATCATCTGATGAATCTTCCTTTGTCCACATCTTGTTAAGTTTCCATTTCTCCAGAAACGATACTTTAGCTTCAGAAACGAAAGTAGATTCTTGGCAAGTACAAAAACTAAGGCAAAAGTGAATACTGGCAGCCATCTTAAATACAGTTAAATTTGCATTTGGCAAGCAAAGGGGAAAAACTTATTGTTTCACAGCATAAGAATATATAAAAGTACAAAAGGGTATAAAAACGTATATTTTTACCTTGACAATATTTCAGGTGTGAACAGGAGGTGATATTTCAGGTGTGAACAGGGGGTGATATTGTAGGTGTGAACAGGAGGTGATATTTCAGGTGTGAACAGGAGGTGATATTTCAGGTGTGAACAGAAGGTGATATTTCAGGGGTGAACAGGAGGTGATATTTCAGGTGTGAACAGGAGGTGATATTTCAGGTGTGAACAGGGGGTGATATTGTAGGTGTGAACAGGAGGTGATATTTCAGGTGTGAACAGGGGGTGATATTGTAGGTGTGAACAGGAGGTGATATTTCAGGGGTGAACAGGAGGTGATATTTCAGGTGTGAACAGGGAGTGATATTTAAGGTGTAAACAGGAGGTGATATTTCAGGTTTGAACAGGGGGTGAAATTGTAGGTGTGAACAGGAGGTGATATTTCAGGTGTGAACAGGTGGTGATATTTCAGGTGTGAACAGGAGGTGATATTTCAAGGGTGAACAAGAGGTGATATTTCAGGTGTGAACAGGAGGTGATATTTCATGTGTGAACAGGAGGTGATATTTCAGGGGTGCACAGGAGGTGATATTTCAGGTGTGAACAGGAGGTGATATTTCAGGTGTGAACAGGAGGTGATATTTCAGGTGTGAACAGGAGGTGATATTTCTGGTGTGAACAGGAGGTGATATTTCAGGTGTGAATAGGAGGTGATATTTCAAGTGTGAACAGGTGATATTTCAGGTGTGAACAGGAGGTGATATTTCAGGTGTGAACAGGGGGTGATATTTCAGGTGTGAACAGGGGGTGATATTTCAGGTGTGAACAGGACATGATATTTCAGGTGTGAACAGGGGGTGATATTTCAGGTGTGATATTTCAGGTGTGAACAGGAGGTGATATTTCAGGTGTGGACAGGAGGTGATATTTCAGGTGTGAACAGGAGGTGATATTTCAGGTGTGAACAGGGGGTGATATTTCAGGTGTGAACAGGGGGTGATATTTCAGGTGTGAACAGGGGGTGATATTTCAGGTGTAAACAGGAGGTGATATTTCAGGTGTGAACAGGAGGTGATATTTCAGGTGTGAACAGGGGGTGATATTTCAGGTGTGAACAGGAGGTGATATTTCAGGTGTGAACAGGAGGTGATATTTCAGGTGTGAACAGGGGGTGATATTTCAGGTGTGAACAGGAGGTGATATTTCAGGGGTGAACAGGAGGTGACATTTCAGGTGTGAACAGGAGGTGACATTTCAGGTGTGAACAGGAGGTGATATTTCAGGTGTGAACAGGAGGTGATATTTCAGGTGTGAACAGGAGGTGATATTTCAGGGGTGAACAGGAGGTGATATTTCAGGGGTGAACAGGAGGTGATATTTCAGGTGTGAACAGGAGGTGATATTTCAGGGATGAACAGGAGGTGATATTTCAGGGGTGAACAGGAGGTGATACTTCAGGTGTGAACAGAAGGTGATATTTCAGGTGTGAACAGGAGGTGATATTTCAGGTGTGAACAGGAGGTGATATTTCAGGTGTGAACAGGAGGTGATATTTCAGGTGTGAACAGGGGTGATATTTCATGTGTGAACAGGAGGTGATATTTCAGGGGTGCACAGGAGTTGATATTTCAGGTGTGAAATGGAGGTGATATTTCAGGGGTGCAGAGGAGGTGTTATTTCAGGGGTGCAGAGGAGGTGTTATTTCAGGTGTGAACAGGAGGTGATATTTCAGGTGTGAACAGAAGGTGATATTTCAGGTGTGAACAGGAGGTGATATTTCAGGTGTGAACAGGAGGTGATATTTCAGGTGTGAACAGGAGGTGATATTTCAGGTGTGAACAGGAGGTGATATTTCAGGTGTGAACAGGGAGTGATATTTCAGGTGTGAACAGGAGGTGATATTTCAGGTGTGAACAGGAGGTGATGTTTGAGGTGTGAACAGGAAGTGATATTTCAGGTGTGAACAGGGGGTGATATTTCAGGTGTGAACCGGGGGTGATATTTCAGGTGTGAACAGGAGGTGATATTTCAGGTGTGAACAGGAGGTGATATTTCAGGTGTGAACAGGAGGTGATATTTCAGGGGTGAACAGGAGGTGATATTTCAGGGGTGAACAGGAGGTGATATTTCAGGGGTGAACAGGAGGTGATATTTCAGGGGTGAACAGGAGGTGATATTTCAGGTGTGAACAGGAGGTGATATTTCAGGGGTGAACAGGAGGTGATATTTCAGGGGTGAACAGGAGGTGATATTTCAGGGGTGAACAGGAGGTGATATTTCAGGGGTGAACAGGAGGTGATATTTCAGGGGTGAACAGGAGGTGATATTTCAGGGGTGAACAGGAGGTGATATTTCAGGGGTGAACAGGAGGTGATATTTCAGGTGTGAACAGGAGGTGATATTTCAGGGGTGAACAGGAGGTGATATTTCAGGGGTGAACAGGAGGTGATATTTCAGGGGTGAACAGGAGGTGATATTTCAGGGGTGAACAGGAGGTGATATTTCAGGGGTGAACAGGAGGTGATATTTCAGGTGTGAACAGGAGGTGATATTTCAGGGGTGAACAGGAGGTGATATTTCAGGGGTGAACAGGAGGTGATATTTCAGGGGTGAACAGGAGGTGATATTTCAGGTGTGAACAGGAGGTGATATTTCAGGTGTGAACAGGAGGTGATATTTCAGGGGTGAACAGGAGGTGATATTTCAGGTGTGAAAAGGAGGTGATATTTCAGGTGTGAACAGGAGGTGATATTTCAGGTGTGAACAGGAGGTGATATTTCAGGTGTGAACAGGAGGTGATATTTCAGGTGTGAACAGGAGGTGATATTTCAGGTGTGAACAGGAGGTGATATTTCAGGGGTGAACAGGAGGTGATATTTCATGGGTGAACAGGAGTTGATATTTCAGGTGTGAACAGGAGATGATATTTCAGGTGTGAACAGGAGGTCATATTTCAGGTGTGAACAGGAGGTGATATTTCAGGTGTGAACAGGGAGTGATATTTAAGGTGTAAACAGGAGGTGATATTTCAGGTTTGAACAGGGGGTGAAATTGTAGGTGTGAACAGGAGGTGATATTTCAGGTGTGAACAGGTGGTGATATTTCAGGGGTGCACAGGAGTTGATATTTCAGGTGTGAACAGGAGGTGATATTTCAGGTGTGAACAGGAGGTGATATTTCAGGTGTGAACAGGAGGTGATATTTCAGGTGTGAACAGGGGGTGATATTTCAGGTGTGAACAGGAGGTGATATTTCAGATGTGAACAGGAGGAGATATTTCAGGTGTGAACAGGGGGTGATATTTCATGTGTGAACAGGAGGTGATATTTCAGGGGTGCACAGGAGTTGATATTTCAGGTGTGAAATGGAGGTGATATTTCAGGGGTGCAGAGGAGGTGTTATTTCAGGGGTGCAGAGGAGGTGTTATTTCAGGTGTGAACAGGAGGTGATATTTCAGGTGTGAACAGGAGGTGATATTTCAGGTGTGAACAGAAGGTGATATTTCAGGTGTGAACAGGAGGTGATATTTCAGGTGTGAACAGGAGGTGATATTTCAGGTGTGAACAGGAGGTGATATTTCAGGTGTGAACAGGAGGTGATATTTCAGGTGTGAACAGGGAGTGATATTTCAGGTGTTATCAGGAGGTGATATTTCAGGTGTGAACAGGAGGTGATGTTTGAGGTGTGAACAGGAGGTGATATTTCAGGTGTGAACAGGGGGTGATATTTCAGGTGTGAACCGGAGGTGATATTTCAGGTGTGAACAGGAGGTGATATTTCAGGTGTGAACAGGAGGTGATATTTCAGGGGTGAACAGGAGGTGATATTTCAGGGGTGAACAGGAGGTGATATTTCAGGGGTGAACAGGAGGTGATATTTCAGGGGTGAACAGGGGGTGATATTTCAGGTGTGAACCGGAGGTGATATTTCAGGTGTGAACAGGAGGTGATATTTCAGGTGTGAACAGGAGGTGATATTTCAGGGGTGAACAGGAGGTGATTTTTCAGGTGTGAACAGGAGGTGATATTTCAGGTGTGAACAGGAGGTGATATTTCAGGGGTGAACAGGAGGTGATATTTCAGGTGTGAACAGGAGGTGATATTTCAGGTGTGAACAGGAGGTGATATTTCAGGTGTGAACAGGAGGTGATATTTCAGGTGTGAACAGGAGGTGATATTTCAGGTGTGAACAGGAGGTGATATTTCAGGTGTGAACAGGAGGTGATATTTCAGGGGTGAACAGGAGGTGATATTTCATGGGTGAACAGGAGTTGATATTTCAGGGGTGAACAGGAGGTGATATTTCAGGGGTGAACAGGAGGTGATATTTCAGGGGTGAACAGGAGGTGATATTTCAGGTGTGAAAAGGAGGTGATATTTCAGGTGTGAACAGGAGGTGATATTTCAGGTGTGAACAGGAGGTGATATTTCAGGTGTGAACAGGAGGTGATATTTCAGTTGTGAACAGGAGGTGATATTTCAGGTGTGAACAGGAGGTGATATTTCAGGGGTGAACAGGAGGTGATATTTCATGGGTGAACAGGAGTTGATATTTCAGGTGTGAACAGGAGATGATATTTCAGGTGTGAACAGGAGGTCATATTTCAGGTGTGAACAGGAGGTGATATTTCGGGTGTGAACAGGAGGTGATATTTCAGGTGCGAACAGGAGGTGATATTTCAGGTGCGAACAGGGGGTGATATTTCAGGTGCGAACAGGGGGTGATATTTCAGGTGTGAACAGGAGGTGATATTTCAGATGTGAACAGGAGGAGATATTTCAGGTGTGAACAGGGGGTGATATTTCATGTGTGAACAGGAGGTGATATTTCAGGGGTGCACAGGAGTTGATATTTCAGGTGTGAAATGGAGGTGATATTTCAGGGGTGCAGAGGAGGTGTTATTTCAGGTGTGAACAGGAGGTGATATTTCAGGTGTGAACAGGAGGTGATATTTCAGGTGTGAACAGGAGGTGATATTTCAGGTGTGAACAGGAGGTGATATTTCAGGTGTGAACAGGAGGTGATATTTCAGGTGTGAACAGGAGGTGATATTTCAGGTGTGAACAGGGGGTGATATTTCAGGTGTGAACAGGAGGTGATATTTCAGATGTGAACAGGAGGAGATATTTCAGGTGTGAACAGGGGGTGATATTTCATGTGTGAACAGGAGGTGATATTTCAGGGGTGCACAGGAGTTGATATTTCAGGTGTGAAATGGAGGTGATATTTCAGGGGTGCAGAGGAGGTGTTATTTCAGGTGTGAACAGGAGGTGATATTTCAGGTGTGAACAAGAGGTGATAATTCAGGTGTGAACAGGAGGTGATATTTCAGGTGTGAACAGGAGGTGATATTTCAGGTGTGAACAGGAGGTGATATTTCAGGTGTGAACAGGAGGTGATATTTCAGGTGTGAACAGGAGGTGATATTTCAGGTGTGAACAGGAGGTGATATTTCAGGTGTGAACAGGAGGTGATATTTCAGGTGTGAACAGGAGATGATATTTCAGGTGTGAACAGGAGATGATATATCAGGTGTGAACAGGAGGTGATATTTCAGGTGTGAACAGGAGGTGATATTTCAGTTGTGAACAGGAGGTGATATTTCAGGTGTGAACAGGAGGTGATATTTCAGGTGTGAACAGGAGGTGATATTTCAGGTGTGAACAGGAGGTGATATTTCAGGGGTGAACAGGAGGTGATAATTCAGGGGTGAACAGGAGGTGATATTTCAGGGGTGAACAGGAGGTGATATTTCAGGTGTGAACAGGAGGTGATATTTCAGGGGTGAACAGGAGGTGATATTTCAGGTGTGAACAGGAGGTGATATATCAGGTGTGAACAGGAGGTGATATTTCAGTTGTGAACAGGAGGTGATATTTCAGGTGTGAACATGAGGTGATATTTCAGGTGTGAACAGGAGGTGATATTTCAGGTGTGAACAGGAGATGATATTTCAGGTGTGAACAGGGGGTGATATTTCAGGGGTGAACAGGAGGTGATAATTCAGGTGTGAACAGGAGGTGATATTTCAGGTGTGAACAGGAGGTGATATTTCAGGTGTGAACAGGAGGTGATATTTCAGGTGTGAACAGGAGGTGATATTTCAGGTGTGAACAGTGGGTGATATTTCAGGTGTGAACAGGAGGTGATATTTCAGGTGTGAACAGGAGGTGATATTTCAGGTGTGAACAGGAGGTGATATTTCAGGTGTGAACAGGAGGTGATATTTCAGGTGTGAACAGGAGGTGATATTTCAGGTGTGAACAGGGGGTGATATTTCAGGTGTGAACAGGAGGTGATATTTCAGGTGTGAACAGGAGGTGATATTGTCGGGGTCGTCACGACAATACCCTTCATCCACCATTCATTCCAAATCAGATTAGGAGCATGTTGGTACCGGATAAGAATGAGTCAGACACAATGCTGGTTCAAACTCATTGCACGCTCGTGTGTAACGTCACAGCAACTGAACTGTTTATTTCATATACATAACATTATATAGTCCATTGGGGGAAGGTGTGCAGAGGGCGGGGTAAGGCGGGGTTTAAGCAATGTATCTAGTATTCAGTCCCTCTGATTGGCTATGACATCATCTGATGAATCTTCCTTTGTCCACATCTTGTTAAGTTGCCATTTCTCCAGAAACGATACTTTAGCTTCAGAAACGAAAGTAGATTCTTGGCAAGTACAAAAACTAAGGCAAAAGTGAATACTGGCAGCCATCTTAAATACAGTTAAATTTGCATTTGGCAAGCAAAGGGGAAAAACTTATTGTTTCACAGCATAAGAATATATAAAAGTACAAAAGGGTATAAAAACGTATATTTTTACCTTGACAATCCCCCCTAAACACTAAGTTTTTCCCTAAAAAGAAAGATCCTTCGAGACTGTCCATGTGATGGGGAAAGGGGAGGTGGATTTCTTCATCCAGACACCTCAGAAGCTCTCCCCTTGCGAGAGGCCTCCAGGCAGCTGAACCCTTCACTAGCTTCACATGGAGTTCTCCTGCTGTCCCTAAACTAGATCTCTTAGCACCTGAGAGTAAGGGGTATTGTCTATCTTCTTGAGGGGGACGTACTTAGGGATTTCCCCCGGATCAGTGCCATTGTACTCTAGTGGGTCTACTTCTTGGTTGAGGAAGGTGCCAGTCGGAGTTGCCTTAGTGATAACCTTTTTACACAGGGGTATAACACAACAGAGAATTATCGATCCAACTACAAGAAGGGCAATCAGTACCAGACAAGCTTGTTGGAGGAATCCTTTGAGCCCACCCAACCAACCGGAAAAGAAAGATGTGTCTACTCCTGCATTAGTTTTTAATTCTGCTGCTAACCCATTTAACTTTTTAAGGGCTATCATGGTCTTTCCATTTACCCCAGAGTTCTGAGGGATATAGGTACAACACTCCTCTCGCACCATCCCACAGACTCCTCCTTTCTCAGCTAAGATCATATCAAGGGCTAGTCGGTTCTGGAGGGTCATTCTAGTGTTAGGTCCCAATTCCTCAACTATACCTTGGAAAGCATCACAGATAAAATTGACAAACCTTTGTTCACTGTAATATGTGTAATTGATCCCATCAACATTTTTATTAATCTGCACCTGTGGATTAAAGAAGCAAAGCCAACATAGATCTGGTTCTGGGCTTTAAATTGGTCAGGCACCCCCCTTGGCACTCCAACGCCATCGACATATAACAATGGATCTTCTTCATAACTCATGTGGAGCTGATCAAGGCTTCTCCTCATTCTGGTATATTCATCAGGTGTCTCTGGATCCCAAGGTAGAATCTTGAACTGCACAGCTAGTTTAACAAGGGTGCATTGACCTATCCAGGCATTAGGCAACCTAGGACGGAGCTTACCATCTCCACATAACCGATAAATGTCGTACATATACTGTGTATGATTAGCTAGCAAGTCAGTATCCAGGGAACTGTTCTCTTTGCAGAAACCTGTCTCGAAGACCCCTACTGGTGTACCTGTAGTGTCATGGGAATTATAACAGGTATAATTATCAGCTAACACAGTTATCCCTCCTGGGACCTTTAATTTAGGTGCTTCATGAATTAGTGAGACATAATCTGAGCAATCAGTGGGCTTTAGACCCTTCAACAGATTCATAATACAGACAGTAGTATTGTCATCAGGAAAAGACAATGCATATGTGTATAGATGTGTATTCGCTGCAGCACAAGCAACACATCCTACAGAGATACTCTGAACTCTTACATTGTATCTTACCCATTCTAACCATAAATTTTTCCTTGGGGCTGTTTGTGTTTCTATGGAGAAGACTGCTTGCCAACTAAGACCTGGAATGGGGATTACTTCGTTAACTATATTTTGCAAACGTTCACCTGGGCCTGTTTTAGCTGTACTGGTAACGGGGGCCTTGGTTGGTCTGAAACTAATATCCTGGAGCTGTATATGGCCTAAATTCCCATAGTATCCACTATTAAACACATTATGAAAATATCTTCCCAGCACAATTGTTATCTCTGGTAACACATATATAATATTGAATGATTCCCTCTACCACCCGCTGAGTCTCGGGGCACTTGACTACATTGCAGAAATCAAATCACCAGATATTTACCGGGGCCGTTAGGTTTACCCAGAGAATAGTGGCACCGGAATTCTTATTTACAATAGGGGCCGAGGAGGTAGGGGCGAGGATGGCCCCCAGCCTCAGGACCAAAAACAACAGCAACATTTTCCTTCGATCACCACTGTGACTAAACGCTGGTCCGGTCTCTTTTGCAGTGTGAAGCTTGGATTCAGGTGCTCTTTCCTTCAAGTTTTACTGACATAGCTTTTCACGACCATAAAACCACCAGGCTTCAAATTGTGACCAGTGTCGGTTCCTGCTGAACCTGGAAGGGAAGAAAAAACTAAAACATGGGTGTTAGCAACATTTTTACTAAGCTGAATAACATATTGAACAGCACGGTCAGTTTCTTTTGACAACTACTGAGACTGAAAATTTACAACTGAGAACCTAGCACCAAACAATATCTCATATGGGGACAGGCCATATTTTGCAATAGGGGTAGTACGAATGTGTAAGAGCCCTGGCCATGGAGCCGTAGTCTCCTGCATCATTTTGGTCAATTGTCCCTTCAGTGTGCCGTTCAGCCTCTTAACTTTCCCACTGGATTGTGGAGAGTATGGAGTATGGAGGGCTACAGTGGATCCAAGCATTGTCAGAACCTCCTGATACACATGAGAAGAAAAGTCCGGGCCTTGGTCACTTTCAGCAACTTCTGGAACCCCATATCTGCATATAACTTCCATCACCAGTTTCTTTGCTGTGGTCTTTGCAGTCACGTTGGTAACGGGGAATGCTTCTGGCCAACTGGAGAACATGTCGACAACCACCAGACAATATTCATACCTTCCAGACTTCGGCAACGTGATGAGGTCCACCTGGAGCTTTTGGAAATGATAATCGGGCTTAGCAAGATGCTTCGGGGGTACACGTTGAAGTTGACCGGGTTAGCAGGTCTGACAGATACCTCGATGTGTGGGCCCATGCGCCCACGTGACAATAGCAGGGTACATCTGCTTAGGGAGACACACAAGTTGGTCCTTTTTCCAGCGACCATGTCTATACATGCTCCATCAGCTTTCCACTGCTTCACTTCTTCCTTTGGAGACATTCTCTGCATCGTCATTAAGCGGTCTTGCGGGGTCCGGTAGAAAACCTCAGTCTGGCATAGATCATCAGGTTCCTGTATAGTCAGTGTTTCTTGTAACTGTTTACGCAGAGAGCGTGTGGTCACCATAGCTGGTATGGGCTGTTCAACAGGTAGGAGAGCCGCGGCTTTTGCTTGCATATCCGCAAAGGCATTACCAACAGTCTGTGGACTGTTCCATGGTACCGTGCTCCTTAACTTTGATAATGGCCACCTGGGTAGGTAATTCGATTGAGTCCATGAGGGCTTTAACAGCTTCAACATTCTTCACTGAGTCCCGGCAGTAGTAACAAATCCTTGATTGGCCCATAGGGCTCCGAAATCATGAGCAATACCAAATGTATACTGTGAGTCCGTGTATTTATTAGCCCGCCTGTCCTTGGCCAAAATACATGCAGTAGACAGATCCTGACATTCTGCTTCTTGTGCTGACAGGGAGGGAGGGAGTGCAGCTCCGTGCACTACAGTGTCTTCCGTAGTAACAGCGTATCATGTGTGAAATCTGCCAAAATCATCACCATATCTTGAACAGTCTTTCAGGGCCTTGTAGAGAGGTAACATTATGCGGGATGCGTCCGGTATCCACTGACAACAATAAGTACATAGTCCAAGAAAACGCTGGAGTTCAGTCTCATCTTTTGGAAATGGAAGGGAGCTGATGGCTATTTTTTTCTTTCTTCTGTGAGGTGTCTGGCACCCTGAAGGAGACAGTGACCCAAAAATATCACTTGACCAAGGCAGAACCGAAGTTTCGAGGCCGAAGCCCGACAGTTCAGATCTGCCAGATACTTGTGAAAACTAACAGTGGCAACAATGGCTTCCTGCTCTGTCTGTATACACAACAAAAAACAAAAAAATTACCCACATACTGAAGTAACGTGACATAGGCATATTCTAACTGACAGGGTTAGAGACACTATCCCCCCTATTTTTTTTTTTTTCAAACTGATTGGGAAAGGACATGTGAGATACACATCTCATTATACTCATCTGCATAGGGGTTATATAACATAAATACCATCTGACCATCATCTTGGCTCACCAACTCTCTAGGTCTGCTCAGGTGCACTTATACGTCCATCATATTCTCTTTGTCTGTATAATGGGAAAGGTTTGTTCTCAGGGTCAGCCAATTATTTTAGCGTAGCTAGCTAGTCAGAGGGCTTCCAGGGATAATACTCCTGTATCTGTCTTACACTACCTGGTGTGGTTGGTTCTCTGGTGGTGGGGGTGACTAGATGACCGGTTGGGGGTGACATGACATGCTGGTCTACAGCTCCTTCCCAAAAGGATTACTGTCAGCCTACTCCCAAAATTAATGTCCCCACTACCCACAATCCTGTGTCAGCTTCTTATATCACTACATCACTACATGTGATCTTATCTGGACAGGAATCAGTGTAATTCACTTAGGTTGCAGCACAGATTATACAAGCATTTCTCCCGTCTGGGTTTGTCTGACCGCAAAATTTACAAATCCATCTGTCCTGTCTTGGTCTGAGAATTAACATGGTGAGAGAGATTTCCGGACACAGGGTTAAAATGAATATTGGAGCGTAAGACTGGATTTGTGTAAGGGAGGGGGAGCTGGAGCTGAAGTCTTCTGCTTCTTGGGCCACTGATAAGGAAGCGAGCTGCGAGTTGTGTCCTTGAAGCTGCGAGGGGAGGGGGACTAGAGAGCGAGTGAGGATCGCTGCAGCTGCTGATACAGACTGGGTTAAGTTCTTCTGGAAACTTTGGCCCCCCTTTCTCTGCCCGGCAGCACAAAGAGGAGAAGTCAAAAAAAAAACAAAAAAACAATTCGCGCAGGGGTTCACCCCTCCCATCGGCCACAGACACACAGACAAGAATTTACAGCATTCCTTAACACAAAAGAAAACAATAACGCAGCTATTTGACTCCACCCTCCCATTGGGTGTCTCGGAAAACCACACAGAGTGACAAAATACAGCAGTTCTCAGACTCAATTAATTTCTACAAAACCTTCACACAACTCATTTGCCAGAACACCCTAGAAAAACTAATGATTGAGGTATTTTATAGCCAAACACGGGCTCTGCATCCTTTCATCTTTCCTCTCCATCAACCTTTTTGCTCGTTCTTTATGAGATGGTGCCATGTAGACAGCTGCAATCTCCCTGTCGAGGGCAATCCTACATACTCGTACACCTTCTCGACATTCTTGACTGCCTTCTTGCCCTCCCGTGACTCTACTATTGTCTTGACTTCCACAGCATCCTCATCTAACTCATGGGGCACGGACTTCTTCTTTAAGAGACGTAACATGACTCACAGAATACTACGCCCTTCTGCAGTAGGCCGCTGACAGCGACAGCAACACGTGTGTCCTAACACGGAGCCTCGCGCTCCACGTGTTCTGAATAAAGAGCTTCGCGCTCAATATTTTTCCCTAACCTGAACACCAGTGATTACAGTCTGTCCTGTCACGATATTCTAAACGTTGGGAGGCTGTCTCCTAGTGAGACCCCTCCACTGTGTTTCTGGTGGTCCCCCTCTTGGGACGTCTTCATTACCGATATGTGCAAGTGTGTGCAAGTGTTTCTGGTGGTCCCCCTCTTGGGACGTCTTAATTACCGATACGTGCAAGTGTGTGCAAGTGTTTCTGGTGGTCCCCCTCTTGGGACGTCTTAATTACCGATGTATGTGCGTGCAATATCACAGAGGCTACGTCTCCTATCCCAATCCACAAACGTCTCAATCTTTCACTCTATCACTACTAGGCAACAGTCACGGGTAGGGTGGTTGAATGGAGTACAATGACCGGTGGAGGAGGTGTGGTGTACACGAGGACGCGCAGAGTGCGACGTCTCTCAGTTGCTGGTTCGAAGCATGGCACGGGATCGCGCTCGGTCTCACCACTCGACCAGTCACTCCCCAGACCCAAGGAGACCACAGACTAACCAATAATGGCTGAAACACTAGCAAGTGTGACACATACATAGTATGTGATCTCCACTTACCGTGTTTGGAGGGTGATCAGTCCTCGAGGTCAGCCACTACGGGTGTCGTCCACGGACATCCAGGTATGGGTCCAGGGGGTCTCGGATCTCGCGGGCCACGCCCCACGTTGGGCGCCAAATTGTCGGGGTCGTCACGACAATACCCTTCATCCAAAAGTCATTCCAAATCAGATTAGGAGCATGTTGGTACCGGATAAGAATGAGTCAGACACAATGCTGGTTCAAACTCATTGCACGCTCGTGTGTAACGTCACAGCAACTGAACTGTTTATTTCATATACATAACATTATATAGTCCATTGGGGGAAGGTGTGCAGAGGGCGGGGTTAGGTGGGGTTTAAGCGATGTATCTAGTATTCAGTCCCTCTGATTGGCTATGACATCATCTGATGAATCTTCCTTTGTCCACATCTTGTTAAGTTTCCATTTCTCCAGAAACGATACTTTAGCTTCAGAAACGAAAGTAGATTCTTGGCAAGTACAAAAACTAAGGCAAAAGTGAATACTGGCAGCCATCTTAAATACAGTTAAATTTGCATTTGGCAAGCAAAGGGGAAAAACTTATTGTTTCACAGCATAAGAATATATAAAAGTACAAAAGGGTATAAAAACGTATATTTTTACCTTGACAATATTTCAGGTGTGAACAGGAGGTGATATTTCAGGTGTGAACAGGGGGTGATATTGTAGGTGTGAACAGGAGGTGATATTTCAGGTGTGAACAGGAGGTGATATTTCAGGTGTGAACAGAAGGTGATATTTCAGGGGTGAACAGGAGGTGATATTTCAGGTGTGAACAGGAGGTGATATTTCAGGTGTGAACAGGGGGTGATATTGTAGGTGTGAACAGGAGGTGATATTTCAGGTGTGAACAGGGGGTGATATTGTAGGTGTGAACAGGAGGTGATATTTCAGGGGTGAACAGGAGGTGATATTTCAGGTGTGAACAGGGAGTGATATTTAAGGTGTAAACAGGAGGTGATATTTCAGGTTTGAACAGGGGGTGAAATTGTAGGTGTGAACAGGAGGTGATATTTCAGGTGTGAACAGGTGGTGATATTTCAGGTGTGAACAGGAGGTGATATTTCAAGGGTGAACAAGAGGTGATATTTCAGGTGTGAACAGGAGGTGATATTTCATGTGTGAACAGGAGGTGATATTTCAGGGGTGCACAGGAGGTGATATTTCAGGTGTGAACAGGAGGTGATATTTCAGGTGTGAACAGGAGGTGATATTTCAGGTGTGAACAGGAGGTGATATTTCTGGTGTGAACAGGAGGTGATATTTCAGGTGTGAATAGGAGGTGATATTTCAAGTGTGAACAGGAGGTGATATTTCAGGTGTGAACAGGGGGTGATATTTCAGGTGTGAACAGGAGGTGATATTTCAGGTGTGAACAGGGGGTGATATTTCAGGTGTGAACAGGGGGTGATATTTCAGGTGTGAACAGGACATGATATTTCAGGTGTGAACAGGGGGTGATATTTCAGGTGTGATATTTCAGGTGTGAACAGGAGGTGATATTTCAGGTGTGGACAGGAGGTGATATTTCAGGTGTGAACAGGAGGTGATATTTCAGGTGTGAACAGGGGGTGATATTTCAGGTGTGAACAGGGGGTGATATTTCAGGTGTGAACAGGGGGTGATATTTCAGGTGTAAACAGGAGGTGATATTTCAGGTGTGAACAGGAGGTGATATTTCAGGTGTGAACAGGGGGTGATATTTCAGGTGTGAACAGGAGGTGATATTTCAGGTGTGAACAGGAGGTGATATTTCAGGTGTGAACAGGGGGTGATATTTCAGGTGTGAACAGGAGGTGATATTTCAGGGGTGAACAGGAGGTGACATTTCAGGTGTGAACAGGAGGTGACATTTCAGGTGTGAACAGGAGGTGATATTTCAGGTGTGAACAGGAGGTGATATTTCAGGTGTGAACAGGAGGTGATATTTCAGGGGTGAACAGGAGGTGATATTTCAGGGGTGAACAGGAGGTGATATTTCAGGTGTGAACAGGAGGTGATATTTCAGGGATGAACAGGAGGTGATATTTCAGGGGTGAACAGGAGGTGATACTTCAGGTGTGAACAGAAGGTGATATTTCAGGTGTGAACAGGAGGTGATATTTCAGGTGTGAACAGGAGGTGATATTTCAGGTGTGAACAGGAGGTGATATTTCAGGTGTGAACAGGGGTGATATTTCATGTGTGAACAGGAGGTGATATTTCAGGGGTGCACAGGAGTTGATATTTCAGGTGTGAAATGGAGGTGATATTTCAGGGGTGCAGAGGAGGTGTTATTTCAGGGGTGCAGAGGAGGTGTTATTTCAGGTGTGAACAGGAGGTGATATTTCAGGTGTGAACAGAAGGTGATATTTCAGGTGTGAACAGGAGGTGATATTTCAGGTGTGAACAGGAGGTGATATTTCAGGTGTGAACAGGAGGTGATATTTCAGGTGTGAACAGGAGGTGATATTTCAGGTGTGAACAGGGAGTGATATTTCAGGTGTGAACAGGAGGTGATATTTCAGGTGTGAACAGGAGGTGATGTTTGAGGTGTGAACAGGAAGTGATATTTCAGGTGTGAACAGGGGGTGATATTTCAGGTGTGAACCGGGGGTGATATTTCAGGTGTGAACAGGAGGTGATATTTCAGGTGTGAACAGGAGGTGATATTTCAGGTGTGAACAGGAGGTGATATTTCAGGGGTGAACAGGAGGTGATATTTCAGGGGTGAACAGGAGGTGATATTTCAGGGGTGAACAGGAGGTGATATTTCAGGGGTGAACAGGAGGTGATATTTCAGGTGTGAACAGGAGGTGATATTTCAGGGGTGAACAGGAGGTGATATTTCAGGGGTGAACAGGAGGTGATATTTCAGGGGTGAACAGGAGGTGATATTTCAGGGGTGAACAGGAGGTGATATTTCAGGGGTGAACAGGAGGTGATATTTCAGGGGTGAACAGGAGGTGATATTTCAGGGGTGAACAGGAGGTGATATTTCAGGGGTGAACAGGAGGTGATATTTCAGGTGTGAACAGGAGGTGATATTTCAGGGGTGAACAGGAGGTGATATTTCAGGGGTGAACAGGAGGTGATATTTCAGGGGTGAACAGGAGGTGATATTTCAGGGGTGAACAGGAGGTGATATTTCAGGGGTGAACAGGAGGTGATATTTCAGGTGTGAACAGGAGGTGATATTTCAGGGGTGAACAGGAGGTGATATTTCAGGGGTGAACAGGAGGTGATATTTCAGGGGTGAACAGGAGGTGATATTTCAGGTGTGAACAGGAGGTGATATTTCAGGTGTGAACAGGAGGTGATATTTCAGGGGTGAACAGGAGGTGATATTTCAGGTGTGAAAAGGAGGTGATATTTCAGGTGTGAACAGGAGGTGATATTTCAGGTGTGAACAGGAGGTGATATTTCAGGTGTGAACAGGAGGTGATATTTCAGGTGTGAACAGGAGGTGATATTTCAGGTGTGAACAGGAGGTGATATTTCAGGGGTGAACAGGAGGTGATATTTCATGGGTGAACAGGAGTTGATATTTCAGGTGTGAACAGGAGATGATATTTCAGGTGTGAACAGGAGGTCATATTTCAGGTGTGAACAGGAGGTGATATTTCGGGTGTGAACAGGAGGTGATATTTCAGGTGTGAACAGGAGGTGATATTTCAGGTGTGAACAGGAGGTGATATTTCAGGTGTGAACAGGGGGTGATATTTCAGGTGTGAACAGGAGGTGATATTTCAGATGTGAACAGGAGGAGATATTTCAGGTGTGAACAGGGGGTGATATTTCATGTGTGAACAGGAGGTGATATTTCAGGGGTGCACAGGAGTTGATATTTCAGGTGTGAAATGGAGGTGATATTTCAGGGGTGCAGAGGAGGTGTTATTTCAGGTGTGAACAGGAGGTGATATTTCAGGTGTGAACAGGAGGTGATATTTCAGGTGTGAACAGGAGGTGATATTTCAGGTGTGAACAGGAGGTGATATTTCAGGTGTGAACAGGAGGTGATATTTCAGGTGTGAACAGGGAGTGATATTTCAGGTGTGAACAGGAGGTGATATTTCAGGTGTGAACAGAAGGTGATGTTTGAGGTGTGAACAGGAGGTGATATTTCAGGTGTGAACAGGGGGTGATATTTCAGGTGTGAACCGGAGGTGATATTTCAGGTGTGAACAGGAGGTGATATTTCAGGTGTGAACAGGAGGTGATATTTCAGGTGTGAACAGGGGTCATACTTCAGGTGTGAACAGGAGGTGATATTTCAGGTGTGAACAGGAGGTGATATTTCAGGTGTGAACAGGAGGTGATATTTCAGGTTTGAACAGGAGGTGATATTTCAGGTGTGAACAGGGGTCAAATTTCAGGTGTGAACAGGAGGTGATATTTCAGGTGTGAACAGGAGGTGATATTTCAGGTGTGAACAGGAGGTGATATTTCAGGTGTGAACAGGAGGTGATATTTCAGGTGTGAACAGGAGGTGATATTTCAGGGGTGAACAGGAGGTGATATTTCAGGGGTGAACAGGAGGTGATATTTCAGGGGTGAACAGGAGGTGATATTTCAGGTGTGAACAGGAGGTGATATTTCAGGGGTGAACAGGAGGTGATATTTCAGGGGTGAACAGGAGGTGATATTTCAGGTGTGAACAGGAGGTGATATTTCAGGTGTGAACAGGAGGTGATATTTCAGGTGTGAACAGGAGGTGATATTTCAGGTGTGAACAGGAGATGATATTTCAGGTGTGAACAGGAGGTGATATTTCAGGTGTGAACAGGAGGTGATATTTCAGGTGTGAACAGGAGGTGATATTTCAGGTGTGAACAGGGAGTGATATTTAAGGTGTAAACAGGAGGTGATATTTCAGGTTTGAACAGGGGGTGAAATTGTAGGTGTGAACAGGAGGTGATATTTCAGGTGTGAACAGGTGGTGATATTTCAGGGGTGCACAGGAGTTGATATTTCAGGTGTGAACAGGAGGTGATATTTCAGGTGTGAACAGGAGGTGATATTTCAGGTGTGAACAGGAGGTGATATTTCAGGTGTGAACAGGGGGTGATATTTCAGGTGTGAACAGGAGGTGATATTTCAGATGTGAACAGGAGGAGATATTTCAGGTGTGAACAGGGGGTGATATTTCATGTGTGAACAGGAGGTGATATTTCAGGGGTGCACAGGAGTTGATATTTCAGGTGTGAAATGGAGGTGATATTTCAGGGGTGCAGAGGAGGTGTTATTTCAGGGGTGCAGAGGAGGTGTTATTTCAGGTGTGAACAGGAGGTGATATTTCAGGTGTGAACAGGAGGTGATATTTCAGGTGTGAACAGAAGGTGATATTTCAGGTGTGAACAGGAGGTGATATTTCAGGTGTGAACAGGAGGTGATATTTCAGGTGTGAACAGGAGGTGATATTTCAGGTGTGAACAGGAGGTGATATTTCAGGTGTGAACAGGGAGTGATATTTCAGGTGTTATCAGGAGGTGATATTTCAGGTGTGAACAGGAGGTGATGTTTGAGGTGTGAACAGGAGGTGATATTTCAGGTGTGAACAGGGGGTGATATTTCAGGTGTGAACCGGAGGTGATATTTCAGGTGTGAACAGGAGGTGATATTTCAGGTGTGAACAGGAGGTGATATTTCAGGGGTGAACAGGAGGTGATATTTCAGGGGTGAACAGGAGGTGATATTTCAGGGGTGAACAGGAGGTGATATTTCAGGGGTGAACAGGGGGTGATATTTCAGGTGTGAACCGGAGGTGATATTTCAGGTGTGAACAGGAGGTGATATTTCAGGTGTGAACAGGAGGTGATATTTCAGGTGTGAACAGGAGGTGATTTTTCAGGTGTGAACAGGAGGTGATATTTCAGGTGTGAACAGGAGGTGATATTTCAGGGTGTGAACAGGAGGTGATATTTCAGGTGTGAACAGGAGGTGATATTTCAGGTGTGAACAGGAGGTGATATTTCAGGTGTGAACAGGAGGTGATATTTCAGGTGTGAACAGGAGGTGATATTTCAGGTGTGAACAGGAGGTGATATTTCAGGTGTGAACAGGAGGTGATATTTCAGGGGTGAACAGGAGGTGATATTTCATGGGTGAACAGGAGTTGATATTTCAGGTGTGAACAGGAGGTGATATTTCAGGGGTGAACAGGAGGTGATATTTCAGGGGTGAACAGGAGGTGATATTTCAGGTGTGAAAAGGAGGTGATATTTCAGGTGTGAACAGGAGGTGATATTTCAGGTGTGAACAGGAGGTGATATTTCAGGTTGAACAGGAGGTGATATTTCAGTTGTGAACAGGAGGTGATATTTCAGGTGTGAACAGGAGGTGATATTTCAGGGGTGAACAGGAGGTGATATTTCATGGGTGAACAGGAGTTGATATTTCAGGTGTGAACAGGAGATGATATTTCAGGTGTGAACAGGAGGTCATATTTCAGGTGTGAACAGGAGGTGATATTTCGGGTGTGAACAGGAGGTGATATTTCAGGTGCGAACAGGAGGTGATATTTCAGGTGCGAACAGGGGGTGATATTTCAGGTGTGAACAGGGGGTGATATTTCAGGTGTGAACAGGAGGTGATATTTCAGATGTGAACAGGAGGAGATATTTCAGGTGTGAACAGGGGGTGATATTTCATGTGTGAACAGGAGGTGATATTTCAGGGGTGCACAGGAGTTGATATTTCAGGTGTGAAATGGAGGTGATATTTCAGGGGTGCAGAGGAGGTGTTATTTCAGGTGTGAACAGGAGGTGATATTTCAGGTGTGAACAGGAGGTGATATTTCAGGTGTGAACAGGAGGTGATATTTCAGGTGTGAACAGGAGGTGATATTTCAGGTGTGAACAGGAGGTGATATTTCAGGTGTGAACAGGAGATGATATTTCAGGTGTGAACAGGAGATGATATATCAGGTGTGAACAGGAGGTGATATTTCAGGTGTGAACAGGAGGTGATATTTCAGTTGTGAACAGGAGGTGATATTTCAGGTGTGAACAGGAGGTGATATTTCAGGTGTGAACAGGAGGTGATATTTCAGGTGTGAACAGGAGGTGATATTTCAGGGGTGAACAGGAGGTGATAATTCAGGGGTGAACAGGAGGTGATATTTCAGGGGTGAACAGGAGGTGATATTTCAGGTGTGAACAGGAGGTGATATTTCAGGGGTGAACAGGAGGTGATATTTCAGGTGTGAACAGGAGGTGATATATCAGGTGTGAACAGGAGGTGATATTTCAGTTGTGAACAGGAGGTGATATTTCAGGTGTGAACAGGAGGTGATATTTCAGGTGTGAACAGGAGGTGATATTTCAGGTGTGAACAGGAGGTGATATTTCAGGTGTGAACAGGGGGTGATATTTCAGGGGTGAACAGGAGGTGATAATTCAGGTGTGAACAGGAGGTGATATTTCAGGTGTGAACAGGAGGTGATATTTCAGGTGTGAACAGGAGGTGATATTTCAGGTGTGAACAGGAGGTGATATTTCAGGTGTGAACAGTGGGTGATATTTCAGGTGTGAACAGGAGGTGATATTTCAGGTGTGAACAGGAGGTGATATTTCAGGTGTGAACAGGAGGTGATATTTCAGGTGTGAACAGGAGGTGATATTTCAGGTGTGAACAGGAGGTGATATTTCAGGTGTGAACAGGGGGTGATATTTCAGGTGTGAACAGGAGGTGATATTTCAGGTGTGAACAGGAGGTGATATTGTCGGGGTCGTCACGACAATACCCTTCATCCACCATTCATTCCAAATCAGATTAGGAGCATGTTGGTACCGGATAAGAATGAGTCAGACACAATGCTGGTTCAAACTCATTGCACGCTCGTGTGTAACGTCACAGCAACTGAACTGTTTATTTCATATACATAACATTATATAGTCCATTGGGGGAAGGTGTGCAGAGGGCGGGGTTAGGCGGGGTTTAAGCAATGTATCTAGTATTCAGTCCCTCTGATTGGCTATGACATCATCTGATGAATCTTCCTTTGTCCACATCTTGTTAAGTTGCCATTTCTCCAGAAACGATACTTTAGCTTCAGAAACGAAAGTAGATTCTTGGCAAGTACAAAAACTAAGGCAAAAGTGAATACTGGCAGCCATCTTAAATACAGTTAAATTTGCATTTGGCAAGCAAAGGGGAAAAACTTATTGTTTCACAGCATAAGAATATATAAAAGTACAAAAGGGTATAAAAACGTATATTTTTACCTTGACAATCCCCCCTAAACACTAAGTTTTTCCCTAAAAAGAAAGATCCTTCGAGACTGTCCATGTGATGGGGAAAGGGGAGGTGGATTTCTTCATCCAGACACCTCAGAAGCTCTCCCCTTGCGAGAGGCCTCCAGGCAGCTGAACCCTTCACTAGCTTCACATGGAGTTCTCCTGCTGTCCCTAAACTAGATCTCTTAGCACCTGAGAGTAAGGGGTATTGTCTATCTTCTTGAGGGGGACGTACTTAGGGATTTCCCCCGGATCAGTGCCATTGTACTCTAGTGGGTCTACTTCTTGGTTGAGGAAGGTGCCAGTCGGAGTTGCCTTAGTGATAACCTTTTTACACAGGGGTATAACACAACAGAGAATTATCGATCCAACTACAAGAAGGGCAATCAGTACCAGACAAGCTTGTTGGAGGAATCCTTTGAGCCCACCCAACCAACCGGAAAAGAAAGATGTGTCTACTCCTGCATTAGTTTTTAATTCTGCTGCTAACCCATTTAACTTTTTAAGGGCTATCATGGTCTTTCCATTTACCCCAGAGTTCTGAGGGATATAGGTACAACACTCCTCTCGCACCATCCCACAGACTCCTCCTTTCTCAGCTAAGATCATATCAAGGGCTAGTCGGTTCTGGAGGGTCATTCTAGTGTTAGGTCCCAATTCCTCAACTATACCTTGGAAAGCATCACAGATAAAATTGACAAACCTTTGTTCACTGTAATATGTGTAATTGATCCCATCAACATTCTTATTAATCTGCACCTGTGGATTAAAGAAGCAAAGCCAACATAGATCTGGTTCTGGGCTTTAAATTGGTCAGGCACCCCCCTTGGCACTCCAACGCCATCGACATATAACAATGGATCTTCTTCATAACTCATGTGGAGCTGATCAAGGCTTCTCCTCATTCTGGTATATTCATCAGGTGTCTCTGGATCCCAAGGTAGAATCTTGAACTGCACAGCTAGTTTAACAAGGGTGCATTGACCTATCCAGGCATTAGGCAACCTAGGACGGAGCTTACCATCTCCACATAACCGATAAATGTCGTACATATACTGTGTATGATTAGCTAGCAAGTCAGTATCCAGGGAACTGTTCTCTTTGCAGAAACCTGTCTCGAAGACCCCTACTGGTGTACCTGTAGTGTCGTGGGAATTATAGCAGGTATAATTATCAGCTAACACAGTTATCCCTCCTGGGACCTTTAATTTAGGTGCTTCATGAATTAGTGAGACATAATCTGAGCAATCAGTGGGCTTTAGACCCTTCAACAGATTCATAACACAGGCAGTGGTATTGTCATCAGGAAAAGACAATGCATGTGTGTGTATAGATGTGTATTCGCTGCAGCACAAGCAACACATCCTACAGAGATACTCTGAACTCTTACATTGTATCTTACCCATTCTAACCATAAATTTTTCCTTGGGGCTGTTTGTGTTTCTATGGAGAAGACTTCTTGCCAACTAAGACCTGGAATGGGGATTACTTCGTTAACTATATTTTGCAAACGTTCACCTGGGCCTGTTTTAGCTGTACTGGTAACGGGGGCCTTGGTTGGTCTGAAACTAATATCCTGGAGCTGTATATGGCCTAAATTCCCATAGTATCCACTATTAAACACATTATGAAAATATCTTCCCAGCACAATTGTTATCTCTGGTAACACATATATAATATTGAATGATTCCCTCTACCACCCGCTGAGTCTCGGGGCACTTGACTACATTGCAGAAATCAAATCACCAGATATTTACCGGGGCCGTTAGGTTTACCCAGAGAATAGTGGCACCGGAATTCTTATTTACAATAGGGGCCGAGGAGGTAGGGGCGAGGATGGCCCCCAGCCTCAGGACCAAAAACAACAGCAACATTTTCCTTCGATCACCACTGTGACTAAACGCTGGTCCGGTCTCTTTTGCAGTGTGAAGCGTGGATTCAGGTGCTCTTTCCTTCAAGTTTTACTGACATAGCTTTTCACGACCATAAAACCACCAGGCTTCAAATTGTGACCAGTGTCGGTTCCTGCTGAACCTGGAAGGGAAGAAAAAACTAAAACATGGGTGTTAGCAACATTTTTACTAAGCTGAATAACATATTGAACAGCACGGTCAGTTTCTTTTGACAACTACTGAGACTGAAAATTTACAACTGAGAACCTAGCACCAAACAATATCTCATATGGGGACAGGCCATATTTTGCAATAGGGGTAGTACGAATGTGTAAGAGCCCTGGCCATGGAGCCGTAGTCTCCTGCATCATTTTGGTCAATTGTCCCTTCAGTGTGCCGTTCAGCCTCTTAACTTTCCCACTGGATTGTGGAGAGTATGGAGTATGGAGGGCTACAGTGGATCCAAGCATTGTCAGAACCTCCTGATACACATGAGAAGAAAAGTCCGGGCCTTGGTCACTTTCAGCAACTTCTGGAACCCCATATCTGCATATAACTTCCATCACCAGTTTCTTTGCTGTGGTCTTTGCAGTCACGTTGGTAACGGGGAATGCTTCTGGCCAACTGGAGAACATGTCGACAACCACCAGACAATATTCATACCTTCCAGACTTCGGCAACGTGATGAGGTCCACCTGGAGCTTTTGGAAATGATAATCGGGCTTAGCAAGATGCTTCGGGGGTACACGTTGAAGTTGACCGGGTTAGCAGGTCTGACAGATACCTCGATGTGTGGGCCCATGCGCCCACGTGACAATAGCAGGGTACATCTGCTTAGGGAGACACACAAGTTGGTCCTTTTTCCAGCGACCATGTCCATACGTGCTCCATCAGCTTTCCACTGCTTCATTTCTTCCTTTGGAGACATTCTCTGCATCGTCATTAAGCGGTCTTGCGGGGTCCGGTAGAAAACCTCAGTCTGGCATAGAACATCAGGTTCCTGTAGAGTCAGTGTTTCTTGTAACTGTTTACGCAGAGAGCGTGTGGTCACCATAGCTGGTATGGGCTGTTCAACAGGTAGGAGAGCAGCGGCTTTTGCTTGCATATCCGCAAAGGCATTACCAACAGTCTGTGGACTGTTCCATGGTACCGTGCTCCTTAACTTTGATAATGGCCACCTGGGTAGGTAATTCGATTGAGTCCATGAGGGCTTTAACAGCTTCAACATTCTTCACTGAGTCCCGGCAGTAGTAACAAATCCTTGATTGGCCCATAGGGCTCCGAAATCATGAGCAATACCAAATGCATACTGTGAGTCCGTGTATTTATTAGCCCGCCTGTCCTTGGCCAAAGTACATGCAGTAGACAGATCCTGACATTCTGCTTCTTGTGCTGACAGGGAGGGAGGGAGTGCAGCTCCGTGCACTACAGTGTCTTCCGTAGTAACAGCGTATCATGTGTGAAATCTGCCAAAATCATCACCATATCTTGAACAGTCTTTCAGGGCCTTGTAGAGAGGTAACATTATGCGGGATGCGTCCGGTATCCACTGACAACAATAAGTACATAGTCCAAGAAAACGCTGGAGTTCAGTCTCATCTTTTGGAAATGGAAGGGAGCTGACGGCTTTTTTTTTCTTTCTTCTGTGAGGTGTCTGGCACCCTGAAGGAGACAGTGACCCAAAAATATCACTTGACCAAGGCAGAACCGAAGTTTCGAGGCCGAAGCCCGACAGTTCAGATCTGCCAGATACTTGTGAAAACTAACAGTGGCAACAATGGCTTCCTGCTCTGTCTGTATACACAACAAAAAACAAAAAAATTACCCACATACTGAAGTAACGTGACATAGGCATATTCTAACTGACAGGGTTAGAGACACTATCCCCCCTATTTTTTTTTTTTTTTCAAACTGATTGGGAAAGGACATGTGAGATACACATCTCATTATACTCATCTGCATAGGGGTTATATAACATAAATACCATCTGACCATCATCTTGGCTCACCAACTCTCTAGGTCTGCTCAGGTGCACTTATACGTCCATCATATTCTCTTTGTCTGTATAATGGGAAAGGTTTGTTCTCAGGGTCAGCCAATTATTTTAGCGTAGCTAGCTAGTCAGAGGGATTCCAGGGATAATACTCCTGTATCTGTCTTACACTACCTGGTGTGGTTGGTTCTCTGGTGGTGGGGGTGACTAGATGACCGGTTGGGGGTGACATGACATGCTGGTCTACAGCTCCTTCCCAAAAGGATTACTGTCAGCCTACTCCCAAAATTAATGTCCCCACTACCCACAATCCTGTGTCAGCTTCTTATATCACTACATCACTACATGTGATCTTATCTGGACAGGAATCAGTGTAATTCACTTAGGTTGCAGCACAGATTATACAAGCATTTCTCCCGTCTGGGTTTGTCTGACTGCAAAATTTACAAATCCATCTGTCCTGTCTTGGTCTGAGAATTAACATGGCGAGAGAGATTTCCGGACACAGGGTTAAAATGAATATTGGAGCGTAAGACTGGATTTGTGTAAGGGAGGGGGAGCTGGAGCTGAAGTCTTCTGCTTCTTGGGCCACTGATAAGGAAGCGAGCTGCGAGTTGTGTCCTTGAAGCTGCGAGGGGAGGGGGACTAGAGAGCGAGTGAGGATCGCTGCAGCTGCTGATACAGACTGGGTTAAGTTCTTCTGGAAACTTTGGCCCCCCTTTCTCTGGCCGGCAGCACAAAGAGGAGAAGTAAAAAAAAAAAAAAAAAAAAACAATTCGCGCAGGGGTTCACCCCTCCCATCGGCCACAGACAAGAATTTACAGCATTCCTTAACACAAAAGAAAACAATAACGCAGCTATTTGACTCCACCCTCCCATTGGGTGTCTCGGAAAACCACACAGAGTGACAAAATACAGCAGTTCTCAGACTCAATTGATTTCTACAAAACCTTCACACAACTCATTTGCCAGAACACCCTAGAAAAACTAATGATTGAGGTATTTTATAGCCAAACACGGGCTCTGCATCCTTTCATCTTTCCTCTCCATCAACCTTTTTGCTTGTTCTTTATGAGATGGTGCCATGTAGACAGCTGCAATCTCCCTGTCGAGGGCAATCCTACATACTCGTACACCTTCTCGACATTCTTGACTGCCTTCTTGCCCTCCCGTGACTCTACTATTGTCTTGACTTCCACAGCATCCTCATCTAACTCGTGGGGCACGGACTTCTTCTTTAAGAGACGTAACATGACTCACAGAATACTACGCCCTTCTGCAGTAGGCCGCTGACAGCGACAGCAACACGTGTGTCCTAACACGGAGCCTCGTGCTCCACGTGTTCTGAATAAAGAGCCTCGCGCTCAATATTTTTCCCTAACCTGAACACCAGTGATTACAGTCTGTCCTGTCACGATATTCTAAACGTTGGGAGGCTGTCTCCTAGTGAGACCCCTCCACTGTGTTTCTGGTGGTCCCCCTCTTGGGACGTCTTAATTACCGATGTATGTGCGTGCAATATCACAGAGGCTACGTCTCCTATCCCAATCCACAAACTTCTCAATCTTTCACTCTATCACTACTAGGCAACAGTCACGGGTAGGGTGGTTGAATGGAGTACAATGACCGGTGGAGGAGGTGTGGTGTACACGAGGACGCGCAGAGTGCGACGTCTCTCAGTTGCTGGTTCGAAGCGTGGCACGGGATCGCGCTCGGTCTCACCACTCGACCAGTCACTCCCCAGACCCAAGGAGACCACAGACTAACCAATAATGGCTGAAACACTAGCAAGTGTGACACATACATAGTATGTGATCTCCACTTACCGTGTTTGGAGGGTGATCAGTCCTCGAGGTCAGCCACTACGGGTGTCGTCCACGGACATCCAGGTATGGGTCCAGGGGGTCTCGGATCTCGCGGGCCACGCCCCACGTTGGGCGCCAAATTGTCGGGGTCGTCACGACAATACCCTTCATCCACCAGTCATTCCAAATCAGATTAGGAGCATGTTGGTACCGGATAAGAATGAGTCAGACACAATGCTGGTTCAAACTCATTGCACGCTCGTGTGTAACGTCACAGCAACTGAACTGTTTATTTCATATACATAACATTATATAGTCCATTGGGGGAAGGTGTGCAGAGGGCTGGGTTAGGCGGGGTTTAAGCAATGTATCTAGTATTCAGTCCCTCTGATTGGCTATGACATCATCTGATGAATCTTCCTTTGTCCACATCTTGTTAAGTTTCCATTTCTCCAGAAACAATACTTTAGCTTCAGAAACGAAAGTAGATTCTTGGCAAGTACAAAAACTAAGGCAAAAGTGAATACTGGCAGCCATCTTAAATACAGTTAAATTTGCATTTGGCAAGCAAAGGGGAAAAACTTATTGTTTCACAGCATAGGAATATATAAAAGTACAAAAGGGTATAAAAACGTATATTTTTACCTTGACAATATTTCAGGTGTGAACAGGAGGTGATATTTCAGGTGTGAACAGGGGGTCATATTGTAGGTGTGAACAGGAGGTGATATTTCAGGTGTGAACAGGAGGTGATATTTCAGGTGTGAACAGAAGGTGATATTTCAGGGGTGAACAGGAGGTGATATTTCAGGTGTGAACAGGAGGTGATATTTCAGGTGTGAACAGGGGGTGATATTTAAGGTGTAAACAGGAGGTGATATTTCAGGTTTGAACAGGGGGTGAAATTGTAGGTGTGAACAGGAGGTGATATTTCAGGTGTGAACAGGTGGTGATATTTCAGGTGTGAACAGGAGGTGATATTTCAAGGGTGAACAAGAGGTGATATTTCAGGTGTGAACAGGAGGTGATATTTCATGTGTGAACAGGAGGTGATATTTCATGTGTGAACAGGAGGTGATATTTCAGGTGTGAACAGGAGGTGATATTTCAGGTGTGAACAGGAGGTGATATTTCTGGTGTGAACAGGAGGTGATATTTCAGGTGTGAACAGGAGGTGATATTTCTGGTGTGAACAGGAGGTGATATTTCAGGTGTGAACAGGAGGTGATATTTCAGGTGTGAACAGGAGGTGATATTTCAGGTGTGAACAGGGGGTGATATTTCAGGTGTGAACAGGAGGTGATATTTCAGGTGTGAACAGGAGGTGACATTTCAGGTGTGAACAGGAGGTGACATTTCAGGTGTGAACAGGAGGTGATATTTCAGGTGTGAACAGGAGGTGATATTTCAGATGTGAACAGGAGGTGATATTTCAGGTGTGAACAGGAGGAGATATTTCAGGTGTGAACAGGAGGAGATATTTCAGGTGTGAACAGGAGGTGATATTTCAGGGATGAACAGGAGGTGACATTTCAGGTGTGAACAGGAGGTGACATTTCAGGTGTGAACAGGGGGTGATATTGTAGGTGTGAACAGGAGGTGATATTTCAGGTGTGAACAGGAGGTGATATTTCAGGTGTGAACAGGAGGTGATATTTCAGGTGTGAACAGGAGGTGATATTTCAGGTGTGAACAGGAGGTGATATTTCAGGTGTGAACAGGAGGTGATATTTCAGGGGTGAACAGGAGGTGATATTTCAGGGGTGAACAGGAGGTGATATTTCAGGGGTGAACAGGAGGTGATATTTCAGGGGTGAACAGGAGGTGATATTTCAGGGGTGAACAGGAGGTGATATTTCAGGGGTGAACAGGAGGTGATATTTCAGGGGTGAACAGGAGGTGATATTTCAGGGGTGAACAGGAGGTGATATTTCAGGGGTGAACAGGAGGTGATATTTCAGGTGTGAACAGGAGGTGATATTTCAGGTGTGAACAGGAGGTGATATTTCAGGTTTGAACAGGAGGTGATATTTCAGGTGTGAACAGGGGTCATATTTCAGGTGTGAACAGGAGGTGATATTTCAGGTGTGAACAGGAGGTGATATTTCAGGTGTGAACAGGAGGTGATATTTCAGGTGTGAACAGGAGGTGATATTTCAGGTGTGAACAGGAGGTGATATTTCAGGGGTGAACAGGAGGTGATATTTCAGGTGTCTGTTATGGCTGGCAATCAGGCAACACAGCGTGCAGTAATCAGCGCACATACAGAGATCTGGCAATAACCAAAAACAATAGGACGAGCTCTGAGACGTGGAATCTCTGTAGACTGCAGTACCTGATCTATCCTCACACAACTATAAGCAGCAGTGGATTGCGCCTATCACTACCTATGCAACTCGGCACTGCCTGAGGAGCTGACTAGCCTGAAGATAGAAATACAAGCCTGACTTGCCTCAGAGAAATACCCCAAAGGAATAGGCAGCCCCCACATATAATGACTGTTAGCAAGATGAAAAGACAAACGTAGGAATGAAATAGATTCAGCAAAGTGAGGCCCGATATTCTAGACAGAGCAAGGATAGCAAAGAGAACTATGCAGTCTACAAAAAACCCTAAAACGAAAACCACGCAAAGGGGCAAAAAGACCCACCGTGCCGAACTAACAGCACGGCGGTGCACCCCTTTGCTTCTCAGAGCTTCCAGCAAAAGTTAATAGCAAGCTGGACAGAAAAAACAGAAAACAAACTAGAAGCACTTATCTAGCAGAGCAGCAGGCCCAAGGAAAGATGCAGTAGCTCAGATCCAACACTGGAACATTGACAAGGAGCAAGGAAGACAGACTCAGGTGGAGCTAAATAGCAAGGCAGCCAACGAGCTCACCAAAACACCTGAGGGAGGAAGCCCAGAGACTGCAATACCACTTGTGACCACAGAAGTGAACTCAGCCACAGAATTCACAACAGTACCCCCCCCTTGAGGAGGGGTCACCGAACCCTCACCAGAACCCCCAGGCCGACCAGGATGAGCCACATGAAAGGCACGAACAAGATCTGGGGCATGGACATCAGAGGCAAAAACCCAGGAATTATCTTCCTGAGCATAACCCTTCCATTTGACCAGATACTGGAGTTTCCGTCTAGAGACACGAGAATCCAAAATCTTCTCCACAATATACTCCAATTCCCCCTCCACCAAAACAGGGGCAGGAGGCTCCACAGATGGAACCATAGGTGCCACGTATCTCCTCAACAACGACCTATGGAATACATTATGTATGGAAAAGGAGTCTGGGAGGATCAGACGAAAAGACACCGGATTGAGAATCTCAGAAATCCTATACGGACCAATAAAACGAGGTTTAAATTTAGGAGAGGAAACCTTCATAGGAATATGACGAGAAGATAACCAAACCAGATCCCCAACACGAAGTCGGGGTCCCACACGGCGTCTGCGATTAGCGAAAAGCTGAGCCTTCTCCTGGGACAAGGTCAAATTGTCCACTACCTGAGTCCAGATCTGCTGCAACCTGTCCACCACAGAATCCACACCAGGACAGTCCGAAGACTCAACCTGTCCTGAAGAGAAACGAGGATGGAACCCAGAATTGCAGAAAAATGGAGAGATCAAGGTAGCCGAGCTGGCCCGATTATTAAGGGCGAACTCAGCCAACGGCAAAAATGACACCCAATCATCCTGGTCAGCAGAAACAAAACATCTCAGATATGTTTCCAAGGTCTGATTGGTTCGTTCGGTCTGGCCATTAGTCTGAGGATGGAAGGCCGAGGAGAAAGATAGGTCAATGCCCATCCTACCACAAAAGGCTCGCGAGAACCTCGAGACAAACTGGGAACCTCTGTCAGAAACAATATTCTCAGGAATGCCATCTAAACGAACCACATGCTGGAAGAACAAAGGCACCAAATCAGAGGAGGAAGGCAATTTAACCAAAGGCACCAGATGGACCATTTTAGAAAAGCGATCACAGACCACCCAAATGACCGACATTTTTTGAGAAACGGGAAGGTCAGAAATGAAATCCATCGAAATATGTGTCCAAGGCCTCTTCGGGACCGGCAAGGGCAAAAGCAACCCACTGGCACGTGAACAGCAGGGCTTAGCCCTAGCACAAATTCCACAGGACTGCACAAAAACACGCACATCCCGTGACAGAGATGGCCACCAGAAGGATCTAGCAACCAACTCCCTGGTACCAAAGATTCCTGGATGACCGGCCAGCACCGAACAATGAAGTTCAGAGATAACTTTACTAGTCCACCTATCAGGGACGAACAGTTTCTCGGCCGGACAACGATCAGGTTTATTAGCCTGAAATTTCTGCAACACTCTCCGCAAATCAGGGGAGATGGCAGACACAATGACTCCTTCCTTGAGGATACTCGCCGGCTCAGATAACCCCGGAGAGTCGGGCACAAAACTCCTAGACAGAGCATCCGCCTTCACATTTTTAGAGCCCGGAAGGTATGAAATCACAAAATCAAAACGAGCAAAAAATAACGACCAACGGGCCTGTCTAGGATTCAAGCGCTTGGCAGACTCAAGATAAGTAAGGTTCTTATGATCAGTCAAAACCACCACGCGATGCTTAGCACCCTCAAGCCAATGACGCCACTCCTCGAATGCCCACTTCATGGCCAGCAACTCTCGGTTGCCCACATCATAATTACGCTCAGCAGCAGAAAATTTCCTGGAAAAGAAAGCACATGGTTTGAACACTGAGCAACCAGAACCTCTCTGTGACAAAACCGCCCCTGCACCAATCTCAGAAGCATCAACCTCGACCTGGAACGGAAGAGAAACATCAGGTTGACACAACACAGGGGCACAGCAAAAACGACGCTTCAACTCCTGAAAAGCTTCCACGGCAGCAGAAGACCAATTAACCAAATCAGCACCCTTCTTGGTCAAATCGGTCAATGGTCTGGCAATGCTAGAAAAATTACAGATGAAGCGACGATAAAAATTAGCAAAGCCCAGGAATTTCTGCAGACTTTTTAGAGATGTCGGCTGAGTCCAATCCTGGATGGCCTGAACCTTAACCGGATCCATCTCGATAGTAGAAGGGGAAAAGATGAACCCCAAAAATGAAACTTTCTGCACACCGAAGAGACACTTTGATCCCTTCACGAACAAGGAATTAGCACGCAGTACCTGGAAAACCATTCTGACTTGCTTCACATGAGACTCCCAATCATCTGAGAAGATCAAAATGTCATCCAAGTAAACAATCAAGAATTTATCCAGATACTCACGGAAAATGTCATGCATAAAAGACTGAAAAACAGATGGAGCATTGGCAAGTCCGAACGGCATCACCAGATACTCAAAATGACCCTCGGGCGTATTAAATGCCGTTTTCCATTCATCTCCCTGCCTGATTCTCACCAGATTATACGCACCACGAAGATCAATCTTAGTAAACCAACTAGCCCCCTTAATCCGAGCAAACAAGTCAGAAATCAATGGCAAGGGATACTGAAACTTAACAGTGATCTTATTAAGAAGGCGGTAATCAATACACGGTCTTAGCGAACCATCCTTCTTGGCTACAAAAAAGAACCCTGCTCCCAATGGTGACGACGATGGGCGAATATGTCCCTTCTCCAGGGACTCCTTCACATAACTGCGCATAGCGGTGTGTTCAGGTACGGACAAATTAAATAAACGACCCTTAGGGAATTTACTACCAGGAATCAAATCGATAGCACAATCACAATTCCTATGCGGAGGTAGGGCATCAGACTTGGACTCTTCAAATACATCCTGAAAGTCCGACAAGAACTCTGGGATGTCAGAAGGAATGGATGACGAAATAGACAAAAATGGAACATCACCATGTACTCCCTGACAACCCCAGCTGGTTACCGACATAGAGTTCCAATCCAATACTGGATTATGGGTTTGTAGCCATGGCAACCCCAACACGACCACATCATGCAAATTATGCAGTACCAGAAAGCGAATAACTTCCTGATGTGCAGGAGCCATGCACATGGTCAGCTGGGCCCAGTACTGAGGCTTATTCTTGGCCAAAGGTGTAGCATCAATTCCTCTCAACGGAATAGGACACCGCAAAGGCTCCAAGAAAAATCCACAACGTTTAGCATAATCCAAATCCATCAGATTCAGGGCAGCGCCTGAATCCACAAACGCCATGACCGAATACGATGACAAAGAGCACATTAAGGTAATGGACAAAAGGAATTTGGACTGTACAGTACCAATAACGGCAGAGCTATCGAACCGCCTAGTGCGTTTAGGACAATTAGAAATAGCATGAGTAGAATCACCACAATAGAAACACAGTCTGTTCAGACGTCTGTGTTCTTGCCGTTCTACTTTAGTCATAGTCCTGTCGCACTGCATAGGCTCAGGTTTACTCTCAGACAATACCGCCAGATGGTGCACAGATTTACGCTCGCGCAAGCGACGACCGATCTGAATGGCCAAGGACATAGACTCATTCAAACCAGCAGGCATAGGAAATCCCACCATTACATCCTTAAGAGCTTCAGAGAGACCCTTTCTGAACAAAGCCGCTAGTGCAGATTCATTCCACAGAGTGAGTACTGACCACTTCCTAAATTTCTGACAATATACTTCTACATCATCCTGACCCTGGCATAAAGCCAGCAGATTTTTCTCAGCCTGATCCACTGAATTAGGCTCATCGTAAAGCAATCCCAGCGCCTGGAAAAATGCATCAACATTACTCAATGCAGAATCTCCTGGTGCAAGAGAAAACGCCCAGTCCTGTGGGTCGCCGCGCAAAAAAGAAATAATAATCAAAACCTGTTGAATAGGATTACCGGAAGAATGAGGTTTCAAGGCCAAATATAGCTTACAATTATTTCTGAAGCTCAGGAACTTAGTTCTGTCACCAAAAAACAAATCAGGAATCGGAATTCTTGGTTCTAGCATCGATTTCTGATCAATAGTATCTTGAATCTTTTGTACATTTACAACGAGATTATCCATTGAGGAGCACAGAGCCTGAATATCCATGTCCACAGCTGTGTCCTGAAGCACTCTAATGTCTAGGGGAAAAAAAAGACTGAAGACAGAGCTAAGAAAAAAAAATGATGTCAGGATTTCTTTTTTCCCTCTATTGGGAATCATTGGTGTGGCTCCTTGTACTGTTATGGCTGGCAATCAGGCAACACAGCGTGCAGTAATCAGCGCACATACAGAGATCTGGCAATAACCAAAAACAATAGGACGAGCTCTGAGACGTGGAATCTCTGTAGACTGCAGTACCTGATCTATCCTCACACAACTATAAGCAGCAGTGGATTGCGCCTATCACTACCTATGCAACTCGGCACTGCCTGAGGAGCTGACTAGCCTGAAGATAGAAATACAAGCCTGACTTACCTCAGAGAAATACCCCAAAGGAATAGGCAGCCCCCCACATATAATGACTGTTAGCAAGATGAAAAGACAAACGTAGGAATGAAATAGATTCAGCAAAGTGAGGCCCGATATTCTAGACAGAGCGAGGATAGCAAAGAGAACTATGCAGTCTACAAAAAACCCTAAAACGAAAACCACGCAAAGGGGCAAAAAGACCCACCGTGCCTAACTAACAGCACGGCGGTGCACCCCTTTGCTTCTCAGAGCTTCCAGCAAAAGTTAATAGCAAGCTGGACAGAAAAAACAGAAAACAAACTAGAAGCACTTATCTAGCAGAGCAGCAGGCCCAAGGAAAGATGCAGTAGCTCAGATCCAACACTGGAACATTGACAAGGAGCAAGGAAGACAGACTCAGGTGGAGCTAAATAGCAAGGCAGCCAACGAGCTCACCAAAACACCTGAGGGAGGAAGCCCAGAGACTGCAATACCACTTGTGACCACAGAAGTGAACTCAGCCACAGAATTCACAACAGGTGTGAACAGGAGGTGATATTTCAGGTGTGAACAGGAGGTGATATTTCACATGTGAACAGGAGGTGATATTTCAGGTGTGAACAGGAGGTGATATTTCAGGGGTGAACAGGAGGTGATATTTCAGGGGTGAACAGGAGGTGATATTTCAGGTGTGAACAGGAGGTGATATTTCAGGGGTGAACAGGAGGTGATATTTCAGGTGTGAACAGGGAGTGATATTTCAGGGGTGAACAGGAGGTGATATTTCAGGTGTGAACAGGGAGTGATATTTCAGGGGTGAACAGGAGGTGATATTTCAGGTGTGAACAGGAGGTGATATTTCAGGGGTGAACAGGAGGTGATATTTCAGGGGTGAACAGGAGTTGATATTTCAGGTGTGAACAGGAGGTGATATTTCAGGTGTGAACAGGAGGTGATATTTCAGGTGTGAACAGGAGGTGATATTTCAGGGGTGAACAGGAGATGATATTTCAGGGGTGAACAGGAGGTGATATTTCAGGGGTGAACAAGAGGTGATATTTCAGGGGTGAACAGGAGGTGATATTTCAGGGGTGAACAGGAGGCGATATTTCAGGGGTGAACAGGAGGTGATATTTCAGGGGTGAACAGGAGGTGATATTTCAGGGGTGAACAGGAGGTGATATTTCAGGTGTGAACAGGAGGTGATATTTCAGGTGTGAACAGGAGGTGATATTTCAGGTGTGAACAGGAGGTGATATTTCAGGTGTGAACAGGAGGTGATAGTTCAGGTGTGAACAGGAGGTGATATTTCAGGTGTGAACAGGAGGTGATATTTCAGGTGTGAACAGGGGGTGATATTTCAGGTGTGAACAGGAGGTGATATTTCAGATGTGAACAGGAGGAGATATTTCAGGTGTGAACAGGTGTGAACAGGAGGTGATATTTCAGGGGTGCACAGGAGTTGATATTTCAGGTGTGAAATGGAGGTGATATTTCAGGGGTGCAGAGGAGGTGTTATTTCAGGGGTGCAGAGGAGGTGTTATTTCAGGTGTGAACAGGAGGTGATATTTCAGGTGTGAACAGGAGGTGATATTTCAGGTGTGAACAGGAGGTGATATTTCAGGGGTGAACAGGAGGTGATATTTCAGGTGAGAACAGGAGGTGATATTTCAGGGGTGAACAGGAGGTGATATTTCAGGTGTGAACAGGAGGTGATATTTCAGGGGTGAACAGGAGGTGATATTTCAGGTGTGACAGGAGGTGATATTTCAGGTGTGAACAGGAGGTGATATTTCAGGTGTGAACAGGAGGTGATATTTCAGGTGTGAACAGGAGGTGATATTTCAGGTGTGAACAGGAGGTGATATTTCAGGTGTGAACAGGGGTGATATTTCAGGTGTGAACAGGAGGTGATATTTCAGGTGTGAACATGAGGTGATATTTCAGGGGTGAACAGGAGATGATATTTCAGGTGTGAACAGGAGGTGATATTTCAGGGGTGAACAGGAGGTGATATTTCAGGTGTGAACAGGAGGTGATATTTCAGGGGTGAACAGGAGGTGATATTTCAGGTGTGAACAGGAGGTGATATTTCAGGGGTGAACAGGAGGTGATATTTCAGGTGTGAACAGGAGGTGATATTTCAGGTGTGAACAGGAGGTGATATTTCAGGTGTGAACATGAGGTGATATTTCAGGGGTGAACAGGAGGTGATATTTCAGGTGTGAACAGGGGGTGATATTTCATGTGTGAACAGGAGGTGATATTTCAGGGGTGAACAGGAGGTGATATTTCAGGTGTGAACAGGAGGTGATATTTCAGGTGTGAACAGGAGGTGATATTTCAGGTGTGAACAGGAGGTGATATTTCAGGTGTGAACAGGAGGTGATATTTCAGGTGTGAACAGGAGGTGATATTTCAGGTGTGAACAGGAGGTGATATTTCAGGTGTGAACAGGAGGTGATATTTCAGGTGTGAACAGGAGGTGATATTTCAGGTGTGAACAGGAGGTGATATTTCAGGGGTGAACAGGAGGTGATATTTCAGGGGTGAACAGGAGGTGATATTTCAGGTGTGAACAGGAGGTGATATTTCAGGTGTGAACAGGAGGTGATATTTCAGGTGTGAACAGGAGGTGATATTTCAGGTGTGAACAGGAGGTGATATTTCAGGTGTGAACAGGAGGTGATATTTCAGGTGTGAACAGGAGGTGATATTTCAGGTGTGAACAGGAGGTGATATTTCAGGTGTGAACAGGAGGTGATATTTCAGGTGTGAACAGGAGGTGATATTTCAGGTGTGAACAGGAGGTGATAGTTCAGGTGTGAACAGGAGGTGATATTTCAGGTGTGAACAGGAGGTGATATTTCAGGTGTGAACAGGGGGTGATATTTCAGGTGTGAACAGGAGGTGATATTTCAGATGTGAACAGGAGGAGATATTTCAGGTGTGAACAGGTGTGAACAGGAGGTGATATTTCAGGGGTGAACAGGAGGTGATATTTCAGGTGTGACAGGAGGTGATATTTCAGGTGTGAACAGGAGGTGATATTTCAGGTGTGAACAGGAGGTGATATTTCAGGTGTGAACAGGAGGTGATATTTCAGGTGTGAACAGGAGGTGATATTTCAGGTGTGAACAGGGGTGATATTTCAGGTGTGAACAGGAGGTGATATTTCAGGTGTGAACATGAGGTGATATTTCAGGGGTGAACAGGAGATGATATTTCAGGTGTGAACAGGAGGTGATATTTCAGGGGTGAACAGGAGGTGATATTTCAGGTGTGAACAGGAGGTGATATTTCAGGGGTGAACAGGAGGTGATATTTCAGGTGTGAACAGGAGGTGATATTTCAGGGGTGAACAGGAGGTGATATTTCAGGTGTGAACAGGAGGTGATATTTCAGGTGTGAACAGGAGGTGATATTTCAGGTGTGAACATGAGGTGATATTTCAGGGGTGAACAGGAGGTGATATTTCAGGTGTGAACAGGGGGTGATATTTCATGTGTGAACAGGAGGTGATATTTCAGGGGTGAACAGGAGGTGATATTTCAGGTGTGAACAGGAGGTGATATTTCAGGTGTGAACAGGAGGTGATATTTCAGGTGTGAACAGGAGGTGATATTTCAGGTGTGAACAGGAGGTGATATTTCAGGTGTGAACAGGAGGTGATATTTCAGGTGTGAACAGGGGTGATATTTCAGGTGTGAACAGGAGGTGATATTTCAGGTGTGAACAGGAGGTGATATTTCAGGTGTGAACAGGAGGTGATATTTCAGGTGTGAACAGGAGGTGATATTTCAGGTGTGAACAGGAGGTGATATTTCAGGGGTGAACAGGAGGTGATATTTCAGGTGTGAACAGGAGGTGATATTTCAGGGGTGAACAGGAGGTGATATTTCAGGTGTGAACAGGAGGTGATATTTCAGGTGTGAACAGGAGGTGATATTTCAGGTGTGAACAGGAGGTGATATTTCAGGGGTGAACAGGAGGTGATATTTCAGGTGTGAACAGGGGGTGATATTTCATGTGTGAACAGGGGGTGATATTTCAGGGGTGAACAGGGGGTGATATTTCATGTGTGAACAGGAGGTGATATTTCAGGGGTGAACAGGAGGTGATATTTCAGGGGTGAACAGGAGGTGATATTTCAGGTGTGAACAGGGAGTGATATTTCAGGGGTGAACAGGAGGTGATATTTCAGGTGTGAACAGGAGGTGATATTTCAGGGGTGAACAGGAGGTGATATTTCAGGTGTGAACAGGAGGTGATATTTCAGGTGTGAACAGGAGGTGATATTTCAGGTGTGAACAGGAGGTGATATTTCAGGGGTGAACAGGAGATGATATTTCAGGGGTGAACAGGAGGTGATATTTCAGGGGTGAACAAGAGGTGATATTTCAGGGGTGAACAGGAGGTGATATTTCAGGGGTGAACAGGAGGTGATATTTCAGGGGTGAACAGGAGGTGATATTTCAGGGGTGAACAGGAGGTGATATTTCAGGGGTGAACAGGAGGTGATATTTCAGGTGTGAACAGGAGGTGATATTTCAGGTGTGAACAGGAGGTGATATTTCAGGTGTGAACAGGAGGTGATATTTCAGGTTTGAACAGGAGGTGATATTTCAGGTGTGAACAGGGGTCATATTTCAGGTGTGAACAGGAGGTGATATTTCAGGTGTGAACAGGAGGTGATATTTCAGGTGTGAACAGGAGGTGATATTTCAGGTGTGAACAGGAGGTGATATTTCAGGTGTGAACAGGAGGTGATATTTCAGGTGTGAACAGGAGGTGATATTGTAGGTGTGAACAGGAGGTGATATTTCAGGTGTGAACAGGAGGTGATATTTCAGGTGTGAACAGGAGGTGATATTTCAGGTGTGAACAGGGGGTGATATTGTAGGTGTGAACAGGAGGTGATATTTCAGGGGTGAACAGGGGGTGATATTGTAGGTGTGAACAGGAGGTGATATTTCAGGTGTGAACAGGGGGTGATATTGTAGGTGTGAACAGGAGGTGATATTTCAGGTGTGAACAGGAGGTGATATTTCAGGTGTGAACAGGAGGTGATATTTCAGATGTGAACAGGAGGAGATATTTCAGGTGTGAACAGGAGGTGATATTGTAGGTGTGAACAGGAGGTGATATTTCAGGTGTGAACAGGAGGTGATATTTCAGGTGTGAACAGGAGGTGATATTTCAGGTGTGAACAGGGGGTGATATTGTAGGTGTGAACAGGAGGTGATATTTCAGGGGTGAACAGGGGGTGATATTGTAGGTGTGAACAGGAGGTGATATTTCAGGTGTGAACAGGGGGTGATATTTCAGATGTGAACAGGAGGAGATATTTCAGGTGTGAACAGGAGGTGATATTGTAGGTGTGAACAGGAGGTGATATTTCAGGTGTGAACAGGAGGTGATATTTCAGGTGTGAACAGGAGGTGATATTTCAGTTGTGAACAGGAGGTGATATTTCAGGTGTGAACAGGAGGTGATATTTCAGGTGTGAACAGGGGGTGATATTGTAGGTGTGAACAGGAGGTGATATTTCAGGGGTGAACAGGGGGTGATATTGTAGGTGTGAACAGGAGGTGATATTTCAGGTGTGAACAGGAGGTGATATTTCAGATGTGAACAGGAGGAGATATTTCAGGTGTGAACAGGGGGTGATATTTCATGTGTGAACAGGAGGTGATATTTCAGGGGTGAACAGGAGGTGATATTTCAGGTGTGAAATGGAGGTGATATTTCAGGGGTGCAGAGGAGGTGTTATTTCAGGGGTGCAGAGGAGGTGTTATTTCAGGTGTGAACAGGAGGTGATATTTCAGGTGTGAACAGGAGGTGATATTTCAGGTGTGAACAGGAGGTGATATTTCAGGTGTGAACAGGAGGTGATATTTCAGGTGTGAACAGGAGGTGATATTTCAGGTGTGAAATGGAGGTGATATTTCAGGGGTGCAGAGGAGGTGTTATTTCAGGGGTGCAGAGGAGGTGTTATTTCAGGTGTGAACAGGAGGTGATATTTCAGGTGTGAACAGGGGGTGATATTTCAGGTGTGAACCGTAGGTGATATTTCAGGTGTGAACAGGAGGTGATATTTCAGGGGTGAACAGGAGGTGATATTTCAGGGGTGAACAGGAGGTGATATTTCAGGGGTGAACAGGAGGTGATATTTCAGGTGTGAACAGGAGGTGATATTTCAGGTGTGAACAGGGGGTGATATTTCAGGTGTGAACCGTAGGTGATATTTCAGGTGTGAACAGGAGGTGATATTTCAGGGGTGAACAGGAGGTGATATTTCAGGGGTGAACAGGAGGTGATATTTCAGGGGTGAACAGGAGGTGATATTTCAGGTGTGAACAGGAGGTGATATTTCAGGTGTGAACAGGAGGTGATATGTCAGGTGTGAACAGGAGGTGATATTTCAGGTGTGAAATGGAGGTGATATTTCAGGGGTGCAGAGGAGGTGTTATTTCAGGGGTGCAGAGGAGGTGTTATTTCAGGTGTGAACAGGAGGTGATATTTCAGGTGTGAACAGGAGGTGATATTTCAGGTGTGAACAGGAGGTGATATTTCAGGTGTGAACAGGAGGTGATATTTCAGGGGTGAACAGGAGGTGATATTTCAGGTGTGAACAGGAGGTGATATTTCAGGGGTGAACAGGAGGTGATATTTCAGGTGTGAACAGGAGGTGATATTTCAGGGGTGAACAGGAGGTGATATTTCAGGTGTGACAGGAGGTGATATTTCAGGTGTGAACAGGAGGTGATATTTCAGGTGTGAACAGGAGGTGATATTTCAGGTGTGAACAGGAGGTGATATTTCAGGTGTGAACAGGAGGTGATATTTCAGGTGTGAACAGGGGTGATATTTCAGGTGTGAACAGGAGGTGATATTTCAGGTGTGAACATGAGGTGATATTTCAGGGGTGAACAGGAGATGATATTTCAGGTGTGAACAGGAGGTGATATTTCAGGGGTGAACAGGAGGTGATATTTCAGGTGTGAACAGGAGGTGATATTTCAGGGGTGAACAGGAGGTGATATTTCAGGTGTGAACAGGAGGTGATATTTCAGGGGTGAACAGGAGGTGATATTTCAGGTGTGAACAGGAGGTGATATTTCAGGTGTGAACAGGAGGTGATATTTCAGGTGTGAACATGAGGTGATATTTCAGGGGTGAACAGGAGGTGATATTTCAGGTGTGAACAGGGGGTGATATTTCATGTGTGAACAGGAGGTGATATTTCAGGGGTGAACAGGAGGTGATATTTCAGGTGTGAACAGGAGGTGATATTTCAGGGGTGAACAGGAGGTGATATTTCAGGTGTGAACAGGAGGTGATATTTCAGGGGTGAACAGGAGGTGATATTTCAGGTGTGAACAGGAGGTGATATTTCAGGTGTGAACAGGAGGTGATATTTCAGGTGTGAACATGAGGTGATATTTCAGGGGTGAACAGGAGGTGATATTTCAGGTGTGAACAGGGGGTGATATTTCATGTGTGAACAGGAGGTGATATTTCAGGGGTGAACAGGAGGTGATATTTCAGGTGTGAACAGGAGGTGATATTTCAGGTGTGAACAGGAGGTGATATTTCAGGTGTGAACAGGAGGTGATATTTCAGGTGTGAACAGGAGGTGATATTTCAGGTGTGAACAGGAGGTGATATTTCAGGTGTGAACAGGGGTGATATTTCAGGTGTGAACAGGAGGTGATATTTCAGGTGTGAACAGGAGGTGATATTTCAGGTGTGAACAGGAGGTGATATTTCAGGTGTGAACAGGAGGTGATATTTCAGGTGTGAACAGGAGGTGATATTTCAGGGGTGAACAGGAGGTGATATTTCAGGTGTGAACAGGAGGTGATATTTCAGGGGTGAACAGGAGGTGATATTTCAGGTGTGAACAGGAGGTGATATTTCAGGTGTGAACAGGAGGTGATATTTCAGGTGTGAACAGGAGGTGATATTTCAGGGGTGAACAGGAGGTGATATTTCAGGTGTGAACAGGGGGTGATATTTCATGTGTGAACAGGGGGTGATATTTCAGGGGTGAACAGGGGGTGATATTTCATGTGTGAACAGGAGGTGATATTTCAGGGGTGAACAGGAGGTGATATTTCAGGGGTGAACAGGAGGTGATATTTCAGGTGTGAACAGGGAGTGATATTTCAGGGGTGAACAGGAGGTGATATTTCAGGTGTGAACAGGAGGTGATATTTCAGGGGTGAACAGGAGGTGATATTTCAGGTGTGAACAGGAGGTGATATTTCAGGTGTGAACAGGAGGTGATATTTCAGGTGTGAACAGGAGGTGATATTTCAGGGGTGAACAGGAGATGATATTTCAGGGGTGAACAGGAGGTGATATTTCAGGGGTGAACAAGAGGTGATATTTCAGGGGTGAACAGGAGGTGATATTTCAGGGGTGAACAGGAGGTGATATTTCAGGGGTGAACAGGAGGTGATATTTCAGGGGTGAACAGGAGGTGATATTTCAGGGGTGAACAGGAGGTGATATTTCAGGTGTGAACAGGAGGTGATATTTCAGGTGTGAACAGGAGGTGATATTTCAGGTGTGAACAGGAGGTGATATTTCAGGTTTGAACAGGAGGTGATATTTCAGGTGTGAACAGGGGTCATATTTCAGGTGTGAACAGGAGGTGATATTTCAGGTGTGAACAGGAGGTGATATTTCAGGTGTGAACAGGAGGTGATATTTCAGGTGTGAACAGGAGGTGATATTTCAGGTGTGAACAGGAGGTGATATTTCAGGTGTGAACAGGAGGTGATATTGTAGGTGTGAACAGGAGGTGATATTTCAGGTGTGAACAGGAGGTGATATTTCAGGTGTGAACAGGAGGTGATATTTCAGGTGTGAACAGGGGGTGATATTGTAGGTGTGAACAGGAGGTGATATTTCAGGGGTGAACAGGGGGTGATATTGTAGGTGTGAACAGGAGGTGATATTTCAGGTGTGAACAGGGGGTGATATTGTAGGTGTGAACAGGAGGTGATATTTCAGGTGTGAACAGGAGGTGATATTTCAGGTGTGAACAGGAGGTGATATTTCAGATGTGAACAGGAGGAGATATTTCAGGTGTGAACAGGAGGTGATATTGTAGGTGTGAACAGGAGGTGATATTTCAGGTGTGAACAGGAGGTGATATTTCAGGTGTGAACAGGAGGTGATATTTCAGGTGTGAACAGGGGGTGATATTGTAGGTGTGAACAGGAGGTGATATTTCAGGGGTGAACAGGGGGTGATATTGTAGGTGTGAACAGGAGGTGATATTTCAGGTGTGAACAGGGGGTGATATTTCAGATGTGAACAGGAGGAGATATTTCAGGTGTGAACAGGAGGTGATATTGTAGGTGTGAACAGGAGGTGATATTTCAGGTGTGAACAGGAGGTGATATTTCAGGTGTGAACAGGAGGTGATATTTCAGTTGTGAACAGGAGGTGATATTTCAGGTGTGAACAGGAGGTGATATTTCAGGTGTGAACAGGGGGTGATATTGTAGGTGTGAACAGGAGGTGATATTTCAGGGGTGAACAGGGGGTGATATTGTAGGTGTGAACAGGAGGTGATATTTCAGGTGTGAACAGGAGGTGATATTTCAGATGTGAACAGGAGGAGATATTTCAGGTGTGAACAGGGGGTGATATTTCATGTGTGAACAGGAGGTGATATTTCAGGGGTGAACAGGAGGTGATATTTCAGGTGTGAAATGGAGGTGATATTTCAGGGGTGCAGAGGAGGTGTTATTTCAGGGGTGCAGAGGAGGTGTTATTTCAGGTGTGAACAGGAGGTGATATTTCAGGTGTGAACAGGAGGTGATATTTCAGGTGTGAACAGGAGGTGATATTTCAGGTGTGAACAGGAGGTGATATTTCAGGTGTGAACAGGAGGTGATATTTCAGGTGTGAAATGGAGGTGATATTTCAGGGGTGCAGAGGAGGTGTTATTTCAGGGGTGCAGAGGAGGTGTTATTTCAGGTGTGAACAGGAGGTGATATTTCAGGTGTGAACAGGGGGTGATATTTCAGGTGTGAACCGTAGGTGATATTTCAGGTGTGAACAGGAGGTGATATTTCAGGGGTGAACAGGAGGTGATATTTCAGGGGTGAACAGGAGGTGATATTTCAGGGGTGAACAGGAGGTGATATTTCAGGTGTGAACAGGAGGTGATATTTCAGGTGTGAACAGGGGGTGATATTTCAGGTGTGAACCGTAGGTGATATTTCAGGTGTGAACAGGAGGTGATATTTCAGGGGTGAACAGGAGGTGATATTTCAGGGGTGAACAGGAGGTGATATTTCAGGGGTGAACAGGAGGTGATATTTCAGGAGTGAACAGGAGGTGATATTTCAGGTGTGAACAGGAGGTGATATGTCAGGTGTGAACAGGAGGTGATATTTCAGGTGTGAACAGGAGGTGATATTTCAGGTGTGAACAGGAGGTGATATTTCAGGTGTGAACAGGAGGTGATATTTCAGGTGTGAACAGGAGGTGATATTTCAGGGGTGAACAGGAGGTGATATTTCAGGGGTGAACAGGAGGTGATATTTCAGGTGTGAACAGGAGGTGATATTTCAGGTGTGAACAGGAGGTGATATTTCAGGTGTGAACAGGAGGTGATATTTCAGGTGTGAACAGGAGGTGATATTTCAGGGGTGAACAGGAGGTGATATTTCAGGTGTGAACAGGAGGTGATAATTCAGGTGTGAACAGGAGGTGATATTTCAGGTGTGAACAGGAGGTGATTTTTCAGGTGTGAACAGGAGGTGATATTTCAGGTGTGAACAGGAGGTGATATTTCAGGTGTGAACAGGAGGTGATATTTCAGGGGTGAACAGGAGGTGATATTTCAGGTGTGAACAGGAGGTGATATTTCAGGTGTGAACAGGAGGTGATATTTCAGGTGTGAACAGGGGGTGATATTTCAGGTGTGAACATGAGGTGATATTTCAGGGGTGAACAGGAGGTGATATTTCAGGTGTGGACAGGAGATGATATTTCAGGGGTGAATAGGAGATGATATTTCAGGTGTGAACAGGAGGTGATATTTCAGGTGTAAACAGGAGGTGATAATTCAGGTGTGAACAGGAGGTGATATTTCAGGTGTGAACAGGGGGTGATATTTCAGGTGTGAACATGAGGTGATATTTCAGGGGTGAACAGGAGGTGATATTTCAGGGGTGAACAGGAGGTGATATTTCAGGTGTGAACAGGAGGTGATATTTCAGGTGTGAACAGGGGGTGATATTTCAGGTGTGAACAGGGGGTGATATTTCAGGTGTGAACAGGAGGTGATATTTCAGGTGTGGACAGGAGATGATATTTCAGGTGTGAACAGGAGGTGATATTTCAGGTGTGAACAGGAGGTGATATTTCAGGTGTGAACAGGAGGTGATATTTCAGGTGTGAACAGGAGGTGATATTTCAGGTGTGAACAGGAGGTGATATTTCAGGTGTGAACAGGAGGTGATATTTCAGGTGTGAACATGAGGTGATATTTCAGGGGTGAACAGGAGATGATATTTCAGGTGTGAACAGGGGGTGATATTTCATGTGTGAACAGGGGGTGATATTTCAGGGGTGAACAGGGGGTGATATTTCAGGTGTGAAAAGGAGGTGATTTTTCAGGTGTGAACAGGAGGTGATATTTCAGGGGTGAACAGGAGGTGATATTTCAGGTGTGAACAGGAGGTGATAATTCAGGTGTGAACAGGAGGTGATATTTCAGGTGTGAACAGGAGGTGATATTTCAGGTGTGAACAGGAGGTGATATTTCAGGTGTGAACAGGAGGTAATATTTCAGGTGTGAACAGTAGATGATATTTCAGGTGTGAACAGGAGGTGATAATTCAGGTGTGAACAGGAGGTGATACTTCAGGTGTGAACAGGAGGTGATACTTCAGGTGTGAACAGGAGGTGATATTTCAGAGGTGAACAGGAGGTGATATTTCAGGTGTGGACAGGAGATGATATTTCAGGTGTGAACAGGAGATGATATTTCAGGTGTGAACAGGAGGTGATATTTCAGGTGTGAACAGGAGGTGATATTTCAGGTGTGAACAGGAGGTGATATTTCAGGTGTGGACAGGAGGTGATATTTCAGGTGTGGACAGGAGATGATATTTCAGGTGTGAACAGGAGATGATATTTCAGGTGTGAACAGGAGGTGATATTTCAGGTGTGAACAGGAGGTGATATTTCAGGTGTGAACAGGGGTGATATTTCAGGTGTGAACAGGAGGTGATATTTCAGGTGTGAACATGAGGTGATATTTCAGGGGTGAACAGGAGATGATATTTCAGGTGTGAACAGGAGGTGATATTTCAGGGGTGAACAGGAGGTGATATTTCAGGTGTGAACAGGAGGTGATATTTCAGGGGTGAACAGGAGGTGATATTTCAGGTGTGAACAGGAGGTGATATTTCAGGGGTGAACAGGAGGTGATATTTCAGGTGTGAACAGGAGGTGATATTTCAGGTGTGAACAGGAGGTGATATTTCAGGTGTGAACATGAGGTGATATTTCAGGGGTGAACAGGAGATGATATTTCAGGTGTGAACAGGGGGTGATATTTCATGTGTGAACAGGAGGTGATATTTCAGGGGTGAACAGGAGGTGATATTTCAGGTGTGAACAGGAGGTGATATTTCAGGTGTGAACAGGAGGTGATATTTCAGGTGTGAACAGGAGGTGATATTTCAGGTGTGAACAGGAGGTGATATTTCAGGTGTGAACAGGAGGTGATATTTCAGGTGAGAACAGGAGGTGATATTTCAGGTGTGAACAGGAGGTGATATTTCAGGTGTGAACAGAAGGTGATATTTCAGGTGTGAACAGGGGTGATATTTCAGGTGTGAACAGGAGGTGATATTTCAGGTGTGAACATGAGGTGATATTTCAGGGGTGAACAGGAGATATTTCAGGTGTGAACAGGAGGTGATATTTCAGGGGTGAACAGGAGGTGATATTTCAGGTGCGAACAGGAGGTGATATTTCAGGGGTGAACAGGAGGTGATATTTCAGGTGTGAACAGGAGGTGATATTTCAGGGGTGAACAGGAGGTGATATTTCAGGTGTGAACAGGAGGTGATATTTCAGGTGTGAACAGGAGGTGATATTTCAGGTGTGAACATGAGGTGATATTTCAGGGGTGAACAGGAGATGATATTTCAGGTGTGAACAGGGGGTGATATTTCATGTGTGAACAGGGGGTGATATTTCAGGGGTGAACAGGAGGTGATATTTCAGGGGTGAACAGGAGGTGATATTTCAGGTGTGAACAGGAGATGATATTTCAGGTGTGAACAGGAGGTGATTTTTCAGGTGTGAACAGGAGGTGATATTTCAGGGGTGAACAGGAGGTGATATTTCAGGGGTGAACAGGAGGTGATATTTCAGGTGTGAACAGGGAGTGATATTTCAGGGGTGAACAGGAGGTGATATTTCAGGTGTGAACAGGAGGTGATATTTCAGGGGTGAACAGGAGGTGATATTTCAGGTGTGAACAGGAGGTGATATTTCAGGTGTGAACAGGAGGTGATATTTCAGGTGTGAACAGGAGGTGATATTTCAGGGGTGAACAGGAGATGATATTTCAGGGGTGAACAGGAGGTGATATTTCAGGGGTGAACAAGAGGTGATATTTCAGGGGTGAACAGGAGGTGATATTTCAGGGGTGAACAGGAGGTGATATTTCAGGGGTGAACAGGAGGTGATATTTCAGGGGTGAACAGGAGGTGATATTTCAGGGGTGAACAGGAGGTGATATTTCAGGGGTGAACAGGAGGTGATATTTCAGGGGTGAACAGGAGGTGATATTTCAGGTGTGAACAGGAGGTGATATTTCAGGTTTGAACAGGAGGTGATATTTCAGGTGTGAACAGGGGTCATATTTCAGGTGTGAACAGGAGGTGATATTTCAGGTGTGAACAGGAGGTGATATTTCAGGTGTGAACAGGAGGTGATATTTCAGGTGTGAACAGGAGGTGATATTTCAGGTGTGAACAGGAGGTGATATTTCAGGTGTGAACAGGAGGTGATATTTCAGGTGTGAACAGGAGGTGATATTGTAGGTGTGAACAGGAGGTGATATTTCAGGTGTGAACAGGGGGTGATATTGTAGGTGTGAACAGGAGGTGATATTTCAGGGGTGAACAGGGGGTGATATTGTAGGTGTGAACAGGAGGTGATATTTCAGGTGTGAACAGGGGGTGATATTGTAGGTGTGAACAGGAGGTGATATTTCAGGGGTGAACAGGAGTTGATATTTCAGGGGTGAACAGGGGGTGATATTGTAGGTGTGAACAGGAGGTGATATTTCAGGTGTGAACAGGGGGTGATATTGTAGGTGTGAACAGGAGGTGATATTTCAGGTGTGAACAGGAGGTGATATTTCAGGTGTGAACAGGAGGTGATATTTCAGATGTGAACAGGAGGAGATATTTCAGGTGTGAACAGGGGGTGATATTTCATGTGTGAACAGGAGGTGATATTTCAGGGGTGAACAGGAGGTGATATTTCAGGTGTGAAATGGAGGTGATATTTCAGGTGTGAACAGGAGGTGATATTTCAGGTGTGAACAGGAGGTGATATTTCAGGTGTGAACAGGAGGTGATATTTCAGGTGTGAACAGGAGGTGATATTTCAGGTGTGAACATGAGGTGATATTTCAGGGGTGAACAGGAGATGATATTTCAGGTGTGAACAGGGGGTGATATTTCATGTGTGAACAGGGGGTGATATTTCAGGGGTGAACAGGAGGTGATATTTCAGGGGTGAACAGGAGGTGATATTTCAGGTGTGAACAGGAGATGATATTTCAGGTGTGAACAGGAGGTGATTTTTCAGGTGTGAACAGGAGGTGATATTTCAGGGGTGAACAGGAGGTGATATTTCAGGTGTGAACAGGAGGTGATATTTCAGGTGTGAACAGGAGGTGATATTTCAGGTGTGAACAGGAGGTGATATTTCAGGGGTGAACAGGAGATGATATTTCAGGGGTGAACAGGAGGTGATATTTCAGGGGTGAACAAGAGGTGATATTTCAGGGGTGAACAGGAGGTGATATTTCAGGGGTGAACAGGAGGTGATATTTCAGGGGTGAACAGGAGGTGATATTTCAGGGGTGAACAGGAGGTGATATTTCAGGGGTGAACAGGAGGTGATATTTCAGGGGTGAACAGGAGGTGATATTTCAGGGGTGAACAGGAGGTGATATTTCAGGTGTGAACAGGAGGTGATATTTCAGGTTTGAACAGGAGGTGATATTTCAGGTGTGAACAGGGGTCATATTTCAGGTGTGAACAGGAGGTGATATTTCAGGTGTGAACAGGAGGTGATATTTCAGGTGTGAACAGGAGGTGATATTTCAGGTGTGAACAGGAGGTGATATTTCAGGTGTGAACAGGAGGTGATATTTCAGGTGTGAACAGGAGGTGATATTTCAGGTGTGAACAGGAGGTGATATTGTAGGTGTGAACAGGAGGTGATATTTCAGGTGTGAACAGGGGGTGATATTGTAGGTGTGAACAGGAGGTGATATTTCAGGGGTGAACAGGGGGTGATATTGTAGGTGTGAACAGGAGGTGATATTTCAGGTGTGAACAGGGGGTGATATTGTAGGTGTGAACAGGAGGTGATATTTCAGGGGTGAACAGGAGTTGATATTTCAGGGGTGAACAGGGGGTGATATTGTAGGTGTGAACAGGAGGTGATATTTCAGGTGTGAACAGGGGGTGATATTGTAGGTGTGAACAGGAGGTGATATTTCAGGTGTGAACAGGAGGTGATATTTCAGGTGTGAACAGGAGGTGATATTTCAGATGTGAACAGGAGGAGATATTTCAGGTGTGAACAGGGGGTGATATTTCATGTGTGAACAGGAGGTGATATTTCAGGGGTGAACAGGAGGTGATATTTCAGGTGTGAAATGGAGGTGATATTTCAGGGGTGCAGAGGAGGTGTTATTTCAGGGGTGCAGAGGAGGTGTTATTTCAGGTGTGAACAGGAGGTGATATTTCAGGTGTGAACAGGAGGTGATATTTCAGGTGTGAACAGGAGGTGATATTTCAGGTGTGAACAGGAGGTGATATTTCAGGTGTGAACAGGAAGTGATATTTCAGGTGTGAACAGGAGGTGATATTTCAGGTGTGAACATGGAGTTATATTTCAGGTGTGAACAGGAGGTGATATTTCAGGTGTGAACAGGAGGTGATGTTTGAGGTGTGAACAGGAGGTGATATTTCAGGGGTGAACAGGAGGTGATATTTCAGGTGTGAACAGGAGGTGATATTTCAGGGGTGAACAGGAGGTGATATTTCAGGGGTGAACAGGAGGTGATATTTCAGGTGTGAACAGGAGGTGATATTTCAGGTGTGAACAGGAGGTGATATTTCAGGTGTGAACAGGAGGTGATATTTCAGGGGTGAACAGGAGATGATATTTCAGGGGTGAACAGGAGGTGATATTTCAGGGGTGAACAAGAGGTGATATTTCAGGGGTGAACAGGAGGTGATATTTCAGGTGTGAACAGGAGGTGATATTTCAGGTGTGAACAGGAGGTGATATTTCAGGTGTGAACAGGAGGTGATATTTCAGGTGTGAACAGGAGGTGATATTGTAGGTGTGAACAGGAGGTGATATTTCAGGTGTGAACAGGGGGTGATATTGTAGGTGTGAACAGGAGGTGATATTTCAGGGGTGAACAGGGGGTGATATTGTAGGTGTGAACAGGAGGTGATATTTCAGGGGTGAACAGGAGATGATATTTCAGGGGTGAACAGGAGGTGATATTTCAGGGGTGAACAAGAGGTGATATTTCAGGGGTGAACAGGAGGTGATATTTCAGGGGTGAACAGGAGGTGATATTTCAGGGGTGAACAGGAGGTGATATTTCAGGTGTGAACAGGAGGTGATATTTCAGGGGTGAACAGGAGGTGATATTTCAGGGGTGAACAGGAGGTGATATTTCAGGTGTGAACAGGAGGTGATATTTCAGGTGTGAACAGGGGGTGATATTTCAGGTGTGAACAGGGGGTGATATTTCAGGTGTGAACAGGAGGTGATATTTCAGGTGTGGACAGGAGATGATATTTCAGGTGTGAACAGGAGGTGATATTTCAGGTGTGAACAGGAGGTGATATTTCAGGTGTGAACAGGAGGTGATATTTCAGGTGTGAACAGGAGGTGATATTTCAGGTGTGAACAGGAGGTGATATTTCAGGTGTGAACAGGAGGTGATATTTCAGGTGTGAACATGAGGTGATATTTCAGGGGTGAACAGGAGATGATATTTCAGGTGTGAACAGGGGGTGATATTTCATGTGTGAACAGGGGGTGATATTTCAGGGGTGAACAGGGGGTGATATTTCAGGTGTGAAAAGGAGGTGATTTTTCAGGTGTGAACAGGAGGTGATATTTCAGGGGTGAACAGGAGGTGATATTTCAGGTGTGAACAGGAGGTGATAATTCAGGTGTGAACAGGAGGTGATATTTCAGGTGTGAACAGGAGGTGATATTTCAGGTGTGAACAGGAGGTGATATTTCAGGTGTGAACAGGAGGTAATATTTCAGGTGTGAACAGTAGATGATATTTCAGGTGTGAACAGGAGGTGATAATTCAGGTGTGAACAGGAGGTGATACTTCAGGTGTGAACAGGAGGTGATATTTCAGAGGTGAACAGGAGGTGATATTTCAGGTGTGGACAGGAGATGATATTTCAGGTGTGAACAGGAGATGATATTTCAGGTGTGAACAGGAGGTGATATTTCAGGTGTGAACAGGAGGTGATATTTCAGGTGTGAACAGGAGGTGATATTTCAGGTGTGGACAGGAGGTGATATTTCAGGTGTGGACAGGAGATGATATTTCAGGTGTGAACAGGAGATGATATTTCAGGTGTGAACAGGAGGTGATATTTCAGGTGTGAACAGGAGGTGATATTTCAGGTGTGAACAGGGGTGATATTTCAGGTGTGAACAGGAGGTGATATTTCAGGTGTGAACATGAGGTGATATTTCAGGGGTGAACAGGAGATGATATTTCAGGTGTGAACAGGAGGTGATATTTCAGGGGTGAACAGGAGGTGATATTTCAGGTGTGAACAGGAGGTGATATTTCAGGGGTGAACAGGAGGTGATATTTCAGGTGTGAACAGGAGGTGATATTTCAGGGGTGAACAGGAGGTGATATTTCAGGTGTGAACAGGAGGTGATATTTCAGGTGTGAACAGGAGGTGATATTTCAGGTGTGAACATGAGGTGATATTTCAGGGGTGAACAGGAGATGATATTTCAGGTGTGAACAGGGGGTGATATTTCATGTGTGAACAGGAGGTGATATTTCAGGGGTGAACAGGAGGTGATATTTCAGGTGTGAACAGGAGGTGATATTTCAGGTGTGAACAGGAGGTGATATTTCAGGTGTGAACAGGAGGTGATATTTCAGGTGTGAACAGGAGGTGATATTTCAGGTGTGAACAGGAGGTGATATTTCAGGTGAGAACAGGAGGTGATATTTCAGGTGTGAACAGGAGGTGATATTTCAGGTGTGAACAGAAGGTGATATTTCAGGTGTGAACAGGGGTGATATTTCAGGTGTGAACAGGAGGTGATATTTCAGGTGTGAACATGAGGTGATATTTCAGGGGTGAACAGGAGATATTTCAGGTGTGAACAGGAGGTGATATTTCAGGGGTGAACAGGAGGTGATATTTCAGGTGCGAACAGGAGGTGATATTTCAGGGGTGAACAGGAGGTGATATTTCAGGTGTGAACAGGAGGTGATATTTCAGGGGTGAACAGGAGGTGATATTTCAGGTGTGAACAGGAGGTGATATTTCAGGTGTGAACAGGAGGTGATATTTCAGGTGTGAACATGAGGTGATATTTCAGGGGTGAACAGGAGATGATATTTCAGGTGTGAACAGGGGGTGATATTTCATGTGTGAACAGGGGGTGATATTTCAGGGGTGAACAGGAGGTGATATTTCAGGGGTGAACAGGAGGTGATATTTCAGGTGTGAACAGGAGATGATATTTCAGGTGTGAACAGGAGGTGATTTTTCAGGTGTGAACAGGAGGTGATATTTCAGGGGTGAACAGGAGGTGATATTTCAGGGGTGAACAGGAGGTGATATTTCAGGTGTGAACAGGGAGTGATATTTCAGGGGTGAACAGGAGGTGATATTTCAGGTGTGAACAGGAGGTGATATTTCAGGGGTGAACAGGAGGTGATATTTCAGGTGTGAACAGGAGGTGATATTTCAGGTGTGAACAGGAGGTGATATTTCAGGTGTGAACAGGAGGTGATATTTCAGGGGTGAACAGGAGATGATATTTCAGGGGTGAACAGGAGGTGATATTTCAGGGGTGAACAAGAGGTGATATTTCAGGGGTGAACAGGAGGTGATATTTCAGGGGTGAACAGGAGGTGATATTTCAGGGGTGAACAGGAGGTGATATTTCAGGGGTGAACAGGAGGTGATATTTCAGGGGTGAACAGGAGGTGATATTTCAGGGGTGAACAGGAGGTGATATTTCAGGGGTGAACAGGAGGTGATATTTCAGGTGTGAACAGGAGGTGATATTTCAGGTTTGAACAGGAGGTGATATTTCAGGTGTGAACAGGGGTCATATTTCAGGTGTGAACAGGAGGTGATATTTCAGGTGTGAACAGGAGGTGATATTTCAGGTGTGAACAGGAGGTGATATTTCAGGTGTGAACAGGAGGTGATATTTCAGGTGTGAACAGGAGGTGATATTTCAGGTGTGAACAGGAGGTGATATTTCAGGTGTGAACAGGAGGTGATATTGTAGGTGTGAACAGGAGGTGATATTTCAGGTGTGAACAGGGGGTGATATTGTAGGTGTGAACAGGAGGTGATATTTCAGGGGTGAACAGGGGGTGATATTGTAGGTGTGAACAGGAGGTGATATTTCAGGTGTGAACAGGGGGTGATATTGTAGGTGTGAACAGGAGGTGATATTTCAGGGGTGAACAGGAGTTGATATTTCAGGGGTGAACAGGGGGTGATATTGTAGGTGTGAACAGGAGGTGATATTTCAGGTGTGAACAGGGGGTGATATTGTAGGTGTGAACAGGAGGTGATATTTCAGGTGTGAACAGGAGGTGATATTTCAGGTGTGAACAGGAGGTGATATTTCAGATGTGAACAGGAGGAGATATTTCAGGTGTGAACAGGGGGTGATATTTCATGTGTGAACAGGAGGTGATATTTCAGGGGTGAACAGGAGGTGATATTTCAGGTGTGAAATGGAGGTGATATTTCAGGTGTGAACAGGAGGTGATATTTCAGGTGTGAACAGGAGGTGATATTTCAGGTGTGAACAGGAGGTGATATTTCAGGTGTGAACAGGAGGTGATATTTCAGGTGTGAACATGAGGTGATATTTCAGGGGTGAACAGGAGATGATATTTCAGGTGTGAACAGGGGGTGATATTTCATGTGTGAACAGGGGGTGATATTTCAGGGGTGAACAGGAGGTGATATTTCAGGGGTGAACAGGAGGTGATATTTCAGGTGTGAACAGGAGATGATATTTCAGGTGTGAACAGGAGGTGATTTTTCAGGTGTGAACAGGAGGTGATATTTCAGGGGTGAACAGGAGGTGATATTTCAGGTGTGAACAGGAGGTGATATTTCAGGTGTGAACAGGAGGTGATATTTCAGGTGTGAACAGGAGGTGATATTTCAGGGGTGAACAGGAGATGATATTTCAGGGGTGAACAGGAGGTGATATTTCAGGGGTGAACAAGAGGTGATATTTCAGGGGTGAACAGGAGGTGATATTTCAGGGGTGAACAGGAGGTGATATTTCAGGGGTGAACAGGAGGTGATATTTCAGGGGTGAACAGGAGGTGATATTTCAGGGGTGAACAGGAGGTGATATTTCAGGGGTGAACAGGAGGTGATATTTCAGGGGTGAACAGGAGGTGATATTTCAGGTGTGAACAGGAGGTGATATTTCAGGTTTGAACAGGAGGTGATATTTCAGGTGTGAACAGGGGTCATATTTCAGGTGTGAACAGGAGGTGATATTTCAGGTGTGAACAGGAGGTGATATTTCAGGTGTGAACAGGAGGTGATATTTCAGGTGTGAACAGGAGGTGATATTTCAGGTGTGAACAGGAGGTGATATTTCAGGTGTGAACAGGAGGTGATATTTCAGGTGTGAACAGGAGGTGATATTGTAGGTGTGAACAGGAGGTGATATTTCAGGTGTGAACAGGGGGTGATATTGTAGGTGTGAACAGGAGGTGATATTTCAGGGGTGAACAGGGGGTGATATTGTAGGTGTGAACAGGAGGTGATATTTCAGGTGTGAACAGGGGGTGATATTGTAGGTGTGAACAGGAGGTGATATTTCAGGGGTGAACAGGAGTTGATATTTCAGGGGTGAACAGGGGGTGATATTGTAGGTGTGAACAGGAGGTGATATTTCAGGTGTGAACAGGGGGTGATATTGTAGGTGTGAACAGGAGGTGATATTTCAGGTGTGAACAGGAGGTGATATTTCAGGTGTGAACAGGAGGTGATATTTCAGATGTGAACAGGAGGAGATATTTCAGGTGTGAACAGGGGGTGATATTTCATGTGTGAACAGGAGGTGATATTTCAGGGGTGAACAGGAGGTGATATTTCAGGTGTGAAATGGAGGTGATATTTCAGGGGTGCAGAGGAGGTGTTATTTCAGGGGTGCAGAGGAGGTGTTATTTCAGGTGTGAACAGGAGGTGATATTTCAGGTGTGAACAGGAGGTGATATTTCAGGTGTGAACAGGAGGTGATATTTCAGGTGTGAACAGGAGGTGATATTTCAGGTGTGAACAGGAAGTGATATTTCAGGTGTGAACAGGAGGTGATATTTCAGGTGTGAACATGGAGTTATATTTCAGGTGTGAACAGGAGGTGATATTTCAGGTGTGAACAGGAGGTGATGTTTGAGGTGTGAACAGGAGGTGATATTTCAGGGGTGAACAGGAGGTGATATTTCAGGTGTGAACAGGAGGTGATATTTCAGGGGTGAACAGGAGGTGATATTTCAGGGGTGAACAGGAGGTGATATTTCAGGTGTGAACAGGAGGTGATATTTCAGGTGTGAACAGGAGGTGATATTTCAGGTGTGAACAGGAGGTGATATTTCAGGGGTGAACAGGAGATGATATTTCAGGGGTGAACAGGAGGTGATATTTCAGGGGTGAACAAGAGGTGATATTTCAGGGGTGAACAGGAGGTGATATTTCAGGTGTGAACAGGAGGTGATATTTCAGGTGTGAACAGGAGGTGATATTTCAGGTGTGAACAGGAGGTGATATTTCAGGTGTGAACAGGAGGTGATATTGTAGGTGTGAACAGGAGGTGATATTTCAGGTGTGAACAGGGGGTGATATTGTAGGTGTGAACAGGAGGTGATATTTCAGGGGTGAACAGGGGGTGATATTGTAGGTGTGAACAGGAGGTGATATTTCAGGGGTGAACAGGAGATGATATTTCAGGGGTGAACAGGAGGTGATATTTCAGGGGTGAACAAGAGGTGATATTTCAGGGGTGAACAGGAGGTGATATTTCAGGGGTGAACAGGAGGTGATATTTCAGGGGTGAACAGGAGGTGATATTTCAGGGGTGAACAGGAGGTGATATTTCAGGGGTGAACAGGAGGTGATATTTCAGGTGTGAACAGGAGGTGATATTTCAGGTGTGAACAGGAGGTGATATTTCAGGTGTGAACAGGAGGTGATATTTCAGGTGTGAACAGGAGGTGATATTTCAGGTGTGAACAGGAGGTGATATTTCAGGTGTGAACAGGAGGTGATATTTCAGGTGTGAACAGGAGGTGATATTTCAGGTGTGAACAGGAGGTGATATTGTAGGTGTGAACAGGAGGTGATATTTCAGGTGTGAACAGGGGGTGATATTGTAGGTGTGAACAGGAGGTGATATTTCAGGGGTGAACAGGGGGTGATATTGTAGGTGTGAACAGGAGGTGATATTTCAGGTGTGAACAGGGGGTGATATTGTAGGTGTGAACAGGAGGTGATATTTCAGGTGTGAACAGGAGGTGATATTTCAGGTGTGAACAGGAGTTGATATTTCAGGGGTGAACAGGGGGTGATATTGTAGGTGTGAACAGGAGGTGATATTTCAGGTGTGAACAGGGGGTGATATTGTAGGTGTGAACAGGAGGTGATATTTCAGGTGTGAACAGGAGGTGATATTTCAGGTGTGAACAGGAGGTGATATTTCAGATGTGAACAGGAGGTGATATTTCAGGTGTGAACATGAGGTGATATTTCAGGTGTGAACATGAGGTGATATTTCAGGGGTGAACAGGAGATGATATTTCAGGTGTGAACAGGGGGTGATATTTCATGTGTGAACAGGGGGTGATATTTCAGGGGTGAACAGGGGGTGATATTTCAGGTGTGAACAGGAGGTGATTTTTCAGGTGTGAACAGGAGGTGATATTTCAGGGGTGAACAGGAGGTGATATTTCAGGTGTGAACAGGAGGTGATAATTCAGGTGTGAACAGGAGGTGATATTTCAGGTGTGAACAGGAGGTGATATTTCAGGTGTGAACAGGAGGTGATATTTCAGGTGTGAACAGGAGGTGATATTTCAGGTGTGAACAGTAGATGATATTTCAGAGGTGAACAGGAGGTGATATTTCAGGTGTGAACAGGAGGTGATATTTCAGGTTTGAACAGGAGGTGATATTTCAGGTGTGAACAGGGGTCATATTTCAGGTGTGAACAGGAGGTGATATTTCAGGTGTGAACAGGAGGTGATATTTCAGGTGTGAACAGGAGGTGATATTTCAGGTGTGAACAGGAGGTGATATTTCAGGTGTGAACAGGAGGTGATATTTCAGGTGTGAACAGGAGGTGATATTTCAGGTGTGAACAGGAGGTGATATTGTAGGTGTGAACAGGAGGTGATATTTCAGGTGTGAACAGGGGGTGATATTGTAGGTGTGAACAGGAGGTGATATTTCAGGGGTGAACAGGGGGTGATATTGTAGGTGTGAACAGGAGGTGATATTTCAGGTGTGAACAGGGGGTGATATTGTAGGTGTGAACAGGAGGTGATATTTCAGGGGTGAACAGGAGTTGATATTTCAGGGGTGAACAGGGGGTGATATTGTAGGTGTGAACAGGAGGTGATATTTCAGGTGTGAACAGGGGGTGATATTGTAGGTGTGAACAGGAGGTGATATTTCAGGTGTGAACAGGAGGTGATATTTCAGGTGTGAACAGGAGGTGATATTTCAGATGTGAACAGGAGGAGATATTTCAGGTGTGAACAGGGGGTGATATTTCATGTGTGAACAGGAGGTGATATTTCAGGGGTGAACAGGAGGTGATATTTCAGGTGTGAAATGGAGGTGATATTTCAGGGGTGCAGAGGAGGTGTTATTTCAGGGGTGCAGAGGAGGTGTTATTTCAGGTGTGAACAGGAGGTGATATTTCAGGTGTGAACAGGAGGTGATATTTCAGGTGTGAACAGGAGGTGATATTTCAGGTGTGAACAGGAGGTGATATTTCAGGTGTGAACAGGAGGTGATATTTCAGGTGTGAACAGGAGGTGATATTTCAGGTGTGAACATGGAGTTATATTTCAGGTGTGAACAGGAGGTGATATTTCAGGTGTGAACAGGAGGTGATGTTTGAGGTGTGAACAGGAGGTGATATTTCAGGTGTGAACAGGGGGTGATATTTCAGGTGTGAACCGTAGGTGATATTTCAGGTGTGAACAGGAGGTGATATTTCAGGGGTGAACAGGAGGTGATATTTCAGGGGTGAACAGGAGGTGATATTTCAGGGGTGAACAGGAGGTGATATTTCAGGTGTGAACAGGAGGTGATATTTCAGGTGTGAACAGGAGGTGATATGTCAGGTGTGAACAGGAGGTGATATTTCAGGTGTGAACAGGAGGTGATATTTCAGGTGTGAACAGGAGGTGATATTTCAGGTGTGAACAGGAGGTGATATTTCAGGTGTGAACAGGAGGTGATATTTCAGGGGTGAACAGGAGGTGATATTTCAGGGGTGAACAGGAGGTGATATTTCAGGTGTGAACAGGAGGTGATATTTCAGGGGTGAACAGGAGGTGATATTTCAGGTGTGAACAGGAGGTGATATTTCAGGTGTGAACAGGAGGTGATATTGTAGGTGTGAACAGGAGGTGATATTTCAGGTGTGAACAGGGGGTGATATTGTAGGTGTGAACAGGAGGTGATATTTCAGGGGTGAACAGGGGGTGATATTGTAGGTGTGAACAGGAGGTGATATTTCAGGTGTGAACAGGGGGTGATATTGTAGGTGTGAACAGGAGGTGATATTTCAGGGGTGAACAGGAGTTGATATTTCAGGGGTGAACAGGGGGTGATATTGTAGGTGTGAACAGGAGGTGATATTTCAGGTGTGAACAGGGGGTGATATTGTAGGTGTGAACAGGAGGTGATATTTCAGGTGTGAACAGGAGGTGATATTTCAGGTGTGAACAGGAGGTGATATTTCAGATGTGAACAGGAGGAGATATTTCAGGTGTGAACAGGGGGTGATATTTCATGTGTGAACAGGAGGTGATATTTCAGGGGTGAACAGGAGGTGATATTTCAGGTGTGAAATGGAGGTGATATTTCAGGGGTGCAGAGGAGGTGTTATTTCAGGGGTGCAGAGGAGGTGTTATTTCAGGTGTGAACAGGAGGTGATATTTCAGGTGTGAACAGGAGGTGATATTTCAGGTGTGAACAGGAGGTGATATTTCAGGTGTGAACAGGAGGTGATATTTCAGGTGTGAACAGGAGGTGATATTTCAGGTGTGAACAGGAGGTGATATTTCAGGTGTGAACATGGAGTTATATTTCAGGTGTGAACAGGAGGTGATATTTCAGGTGTGAACAGGAGGTGATGTTTGAGGTGTGAACAGGAGGTGATATTTCAGGTGTGAACAGGGGGTGATATTTCAGGTGTGAACCGTAGGTGATATTTCAGGTGTGAACAGGAGGTGATATTTCAGGGGTGAACAGGAGGTGATATTTCAGGGGTGAACAGGAGGTGATATTTCAGGGGTGAACAGGAGGTGATATTTCAGGTGTGAACAGGAGGTGATATTTCAGGTGTGAACAGGAGGTGATATGTCAGGTGTGAACAGGAGGTGATATTTCAGGTGTGAACAGGAGGTGATATTTCAGGTGTGAACAGGAGGTGATATTTCAGGTGTGAACAGGAGGTGATATTTCAGGTGTGAACAGGAGGTGATATTTCAGGGGTGAACAGGAGGTGATATTTCAGGGGTGAACAGGAGGTGATATTTCAGGTGTGAACAGGAGGTGATATTTCAGGGGTGAACAGGAGGTGATATTTCAGGTGTGAACAGGAGGTGATATTTCAGGTGTGAACAGGGGTCATATTTCAGGTGTGAACAGGAGGTGATATTTCAGGTGTGAACAGGAGGTGATATTTCAGGTGTGAACAGGAGGTGATATTTCAGGTGTGAACAAGAGGTGATATTTCAGGTGTGAACAGGAGGTGATATTTCAGGGGTGAACAGGAGGTGATATTTCAGGTGTGAACAGGAGGTGATAATTCAGGTGTGAACAGGAGGTGATATTTCAGGTGTGAACAGGAGGTGATATTTCAGGTGTGAACAGGAGGTGATATTTCAGGTGTGAACAGGAGGTGATATTTCAGGTGTGAACAGGAGGTGATATTTCAGGGGTGAACAGGAGGTGATATTTCAGGTGTGAACAGGAGGTGATATTTCAGGTGTGAACAGGAGGTGATATTTCAGGTGTAAACAGGAGGTGATAATTCAGGTGTGAACAGGAGGTGATATTTCAGGTGTGAACAGGGGGTGATATTTCAGGTGTGAACATGAGGTGATATTTCAGGGGTGAACAGGAGGTGATATTTCAGGTGTGGACAGGAGATGATATTTCAGGGGTGAACAGGAGATGATATTTAAGGTGTGAACAGGAGGTGATATTTCAGGTGTAAACAGGAGGTGATAATTCAGGTGTGAACAGGAGGTGATATTTCAGGTGTGAACAGGCGGTGATATTTCAGGTGTGAACATGAGGTGATATTTCAGGGGTGAACAGGAGGTGATATTTCAGGTGTGAACAGGAGGTGATATTTCAGGTGTGAACAGGGGGTGATATTTCAGGTGTGAACAGGGGGTGATATTTCAGGTGTGAACAGGAGGTGATATTTCAGGTGTGGACAGGAGATGATATTTCAGGTGTGAACAGGAGGTGATATTTCAGGTGTGAACAGGAGGTGATATTTCAGGTGTGAACAGGAGGTGATATTTCAGGTGTGAACAGGAGGTGATATTTCAGGTGTGAACAGGAGGTGATATTTCAGGTGTGAACAGGAGGTGATATTGTAGGTGTGAACAGGAGGTGATATTTCAGGTGTGAACAGGAGGTGATATTTCAGGTGTGAACAGGAGGTGATATTTCAGGTGTGAACAGGGGGTGATATTGTAGGTGTGAACAGGAGGTGATATTTCAGGGGTGAACAGGGGGTGATATTGTAGGTGTGAACAGGAGGTGATATTTCAGGTGTGAACAGGGGGTGATATTGTAGGTGTGAACAGGAGGTGATATTTCAGGTGTGAACAGGAGGTGATATTTCAGGTGTGAACAGGAGGTGATATTTCAGATGTGAACAGGAGGAGATATTTCAGGTGTGAACAGGAGGTGATATTGTAGGTGTGAACAGGAGGTGATATTTCAGGTGTGAACAGGAGGTGATATTTCAGGTGTGAACAGGAGGTGATATTTCAGGTGTGAACAGGGGGTGATATTGTAGGTGTGAACAGGAGGTGATATTTCAGGGGTGAACAGGGGGTGATATTGTAGGTGTGAACAGGAGGTGATATTTCAGGTGTGAACAGGGGGTGATATTTCAGATGTGAACAGGAGGAGATATTTCAGGTGTGAACAGGAGGTGATATTGTAGGTGTGAACAGGAGGTGATATTTCAGGTGTGAACAGGAGGTGATATTTCAGGTGTGAACAGGAGGTGATATTTCAGTTGTGAACAGGAGGTGATATTTCAGGTGTGAACAGGAGGTGATATTTCAGGTGTGAACAGGGGGTGATATTGTAGGTGTGAACAGGAGGTGATATTTCAGGGGTGAACAGGGGGTGATATTGTAGGTGTGAACAGGAGGTGATATTTCAGGTGTGAACAGGAGGTGATATTTCAGATGTGAACAGGAGGAGATATTTCAGGTGTGAACAGGGGGTGATATTTCATGTGTGAACAGGAGGTGATATTTCAGGGGTGAACAGGAGGTGATATTTCAGGTGTGAAATGGAGGTGATATTTCAGGGGTGCAGAGGAGGTGTTATTTCAGGGGTGCAGAGGAGGTGTTATTTCAGGTGTGAACAGGAGGTGATATTTCAGGTGTGAACAGGAGGTGATATTTCAGGTGTGAACAGGAGGTGATATTTCAGGTGTGAACAGGAGGTGATATTTCAGGTGTGAACAGGAGGTGATATTTCAGGTGTGAAATGGAGGTGATATTTCAGGGGTGCAGAGGAGGTGTTATTTCAGGGGTGCAGAGGAGGTGTTATTTCAGGTGTGAACAGGAGGTGATATTTCAGGTGTGAACAGGGGGTGATATTTCAGGTGTGAACCGTAGGTGATATTTCAGGTGTGAACAGGAGGTGATATTTCAGGGGTGAACAGGAGGTGATATTTCAGGGGTGAACAGGAGGTGATATTTCAGGGGTGAACAGGAGGTGATATTTCAGGTGTGAACAGGAGGTGATATTTCAGGTGTGAACAGGGGGTGATATTTCAGGTGTGAACCGTAGGTGATATTTCAGGTGTGAACAGGAGGTGATATTTCAGGGGTGAACAGGAGGTGATATTTCAGGGGTGAACAGGAGGTGATATTTCAGGGGTGAACAGGAGGTGATATTTCAGGTGTGAACAGGAGGTGATATTTCAGGTGTGAACAGGAGGTGATATGTCAGGTGTGAACAGGAGGTGATATTTCAGGTGTGAACAGGAGGTGATATTTCAGGTGTGAACAGGAGGTGATATTTCAGGTGTGAACAGGAGGTGATATTTCAGGTGTGAACAGGAGGTGATATTTCAGGGGTGAACAGGAGGTGATATTTCAGGGGTGAACAGGAGGTGATATTTCAGGTGTGAACAGGAGGTGATATTTCAGGTGTGAACAGGAGGTGATATTTCAGGTGTGAACAGGAGGTGATATTTCAGGTGTGAACAGGAGGTGATATTTCAGGGGTGAACAGGAGGTGATATTTCAGGTGTGAACAGGAGGTGATAATTCAGGTGTGAACAGGAGGTGATATTTCAGGTGTGAACAGGAGGTGATTTTTCAGGTGTGAACAGGAGGTGATATTTCAGGTGTGAACAGGAGGTGATATTTCAGGTGTGAACAGGAGGTGATATTTCAGGGGTGAACAGGAGGTGATATTTCAGGTGTGAACAGGAGGTGATATTTCAGGTGTGAACAGGAGGTGATATTTCAGGTGTGAACAGGGGGTGATATTTCAGGTGTGAACATGAGGTGATATTTCAGGGGTGAACAGGAGGTGATATTTCAGGTGTGGACAGGAGATGATATTTCAGGGGTGAATAGGAGATGATATTTCAGGTGTGAACAGGAGGTGATATTTCAGGTGTAAACAGGAGGTGATAATTCAGGTGTGAACAGGAGGTGATATTTCAGGTGTGAACAGGGGGTGATATTTCAGGTGTGAACATGAGGTGATATTTCAGGGGTGAACAGGAGGTGATATTTCAGGGGTGAACAGGAGGTGATATTTCAGGTGTGAACAGGAGGTGATATTTCAGGTGTGAACAGGGGGTGATATTTCAGGTGTGAACAGGGGGTGATATTTCAGGTGTGAACAGGAGGTGATATTTCAGGTGTGGACAGGAGATGATATTTCAGGTGTGAACAGGAGGTGATATTTCAGGTGTGAACAGGAGGTGATATTTCAGGTGTGAACAGGAGGTGATATTTCAGGTGTGAACAGGAGGTGATATTTCAGGTGTGAACAGGAGGTGATATTTCAGGTGTGAACAGGAGGTGATATTTCAGGTGTGAACATGAGGTGATATTTCAGGGGTGAACAGGAGATGATATTTCAGGTGTGAACAGGGGGTGATATTTCATGTGTGAACAGGGGGTGATATTTCAGGGGTGAACAGGGGGTGATATTTCAGGTGTGAAAAGGAGGTGATTTTTCAGGTGTGAACAGGAGGTGATATTTCAGGGGTGAACAGGAGGTGATATTTCAGGTGTGAACAGGAGGTGATAATTCAGGTGTGAACAGGAGGTGATATTTCAGGTGTGAACAGGAGGTGATATTTCAGGTGTGAACAGGAGGTGATATTTCAGGTGTGAACAGGAGGTAATATTTCAGGTGTGAACAGTAGATGATATTTCAGGTGTGAACAGGAGGTGATAATTCAGGTGTGAACAGGAGGTGATACTTCAGGTGTGAACAGGAGGTGATATTTCAGAGGTGAACAGGAGGTGATATTTCAGGTGTGGACAGGAGATGATATTTCAGGTGTGAACAGGAGATGATATTTCAGGTGTGAACAGGAGGTGATATTTCAGGTGTGAACAGGAGGTGATATTTCAGGTGTGAACAGGAGGTGATATTTCAGGTGTGGACAGGAGGTGATATTTCAGGTGTGGACAGGAGATGATATTTCAGGTGTGAACAGGAGATGATATTTCAGGTGTGAACAGGAGGTGATATTTCAGGTGTGAACAGGAGGTGATATTTCAGGTGTGAACAGGGGTGATATTTCAGGTGTGAACAGGAGGTGATATTTCAGGTGTGAACATGAGGTGATATTTCAGGGGTGAACAGGAGATGATATTTCAGGTGTGAACAGGAGGTGATATTTCAGGGGTGAACAGGAGGTGATATTTCAGGTGTGAACAGGAGGTGATATTTCAGGTGTGAACAGGAGGTGATATTTCAGGGGTGAACAGGAGGTGATATTTCAGGTGTGAACAGGAGGTGATATTTCAGGTGTGAACAGGAGGTGATATTTCAGGTGTGAACAGGAGGTGATATTTCAGGTGTGAACATGAGGTGATATTTCAGGGGTGAACAGGAGATGATATTTCAGGTGTGAACAGGGGGTGATATTTCATGTGTGAACAGGAGGTGATATTTCAGGGGTGAACAGGAGGTGATATTTCAGGTGTGAACAGGAGGTGATATTTCAGGTGTGAACAGGAGGTGATATTTCAGGTGTGAACAGGAGGTGATATTTCAGGTGTGAACAGGAGGTGATATTTCAGGTGTGAACAGGAGGTGATATTTCAGGTGAGAACAGGAGGTGATATTTCAGGTGTGAACAGGAGGTGATATTTCAGGTGTGAACAGAAGGTGATATTTCAGGTGTGAACAGGGGTGATATTTCAGGTGTGAACAGGAGGTGATATTTCAGGTGTGAACATGAGGTGATATTTCAGGGGTGAACAGGAGATATTTCAGGTGTGAACAGGAGGTGATATTTCAGGGGTGAACAGGAGGTGATATTTCAGGTGCGAACAGGAGGTGATATTTCAGGGGTGAACAGGAGGTGATATTTCAGGTGTGAACAGGAGGTGATATTTCAGGGGTGAACAGGAGGTGATATTTCAGGTGTGAACAGGAGGTGATATTTCAGGTGTGAACAGGAGGTGATATTTCAGGTGTGAACATGAGGTGATATTTCAGGGGTGAACAGGAGATGATATTTCAGTTGTGAACAGGGGGTGATATTTCATGTGTGAACAGGGGGTGATATTTCAGGGGTGAACAGGAGGTGATATTTCAGGGGTGAACAGGAGGTGATATTTCAGGTGTGAACAGGAGATGATATTTCAGGTGTGAACAGGAGGTGATTTTTCAGGTGTGAACAGGAGGTGATATTTCAGGGGTGAACAGGAGGTGATATTTCAGGGGTGAACAGGAGGTGATATTTCAGGTGTGAACAGGGAGTGATATTTCAGGGGTGAACAGGAGGTGATATTTCAGGTGTGAACAGGAGGTGATATTTCAGGGGTGAACAGGAGGTGATATTTCAGGTGTGAACAGGAGGTGATATTTCAGGTGTGAACAGGAGGTGATATTTCAGGTGTGAACAGGAGGTGATATTTCAGGGGTGAACAGGAGATGATATTTCAGGGGTGAACAGGAGGTGATATTTCAGGGGTGAACAAGAGGTGATATTTCAGGGGTGAACAGGAGGTGATATTTCAGGGGTGAACAGGAGGTGATATTTCAGGGGTGAACAGGAGGTGATATTTCAGGGGTGAACAGGAGGTGATATTTCAGGGGTGAACAGGAGGTGATATTTCAGGGGTGAACAGGAGGTGATATTTCAGGGGTGAACAGGAGGTGATATTTCAGGTGTGAACAGGAGGTGATATTTCAGGTTTGAACAGGAGGTGATATTTCAGGTGTGAACAGGGGTCATATTTCAGGTGTGAACAGGAGGTGATATTTCAGGTGTGAACAGGAGGTGATATTTCAGGTGTGAACAGGAGGTGATATTTCAGGTGTGAACAGGAGGTGATATTTCAGGTGTGAACAGGAGGTGATATTTCAGGTGTGAACAGGAGGTGATATTGTAGGTGTGAACAGGAGGTGATATTTCAGGTGTGAACAGGGGGTGATATTGTAGGTGTGAACAGGAGGTGATATTTCAGGGGTGAACAGGGGGTGATATTGTAGGTGTGAACAGGAGGTGATATTTCAGGTGTGAACAGGGGGTGATATTGTAGGTGTGAACAGGAGGTGATATTTCAGGGGTGAACAGGAGTTGATATTTCAGGGGTGAACAGGGGGTGATATTGTAGGTGTGAACAGGAGGTGATATTTCAGGTGTGAACAGGGGGTGATATTGTAGGTGTGAACAGGAGGTGATATTTCAGGTGTGAACAGGAGGTGATATTTCAGGTGTGAACAGGAGGTGATATTTCAGATGTGAACAGGAGGAGATATTTCAGGTGTGAACAGGGGGTGATATTTCATGTGTGAACAGGAGGTGATATTTCAGGGGTGAACAGGAGGTGATATTTCAGGTGTGAAATGGAGGTGATATTTCAGGTGTGAACAGGAGGTGATATTTCAGGTGTGAACAGGAGGTGATATTTCAGGTGTGAACAGGAGGTGATATTTCAGGTGTGAACAGGAGGTGATATTTCAGGTGTGAACATGAGGTGATATTTCAGGGGTGAACAGGAGATGATATTTCAGGTGTGAACAGGGGGTGATATTTCATGTGTGAACAGGGGGTGATATTTCAGGGGTGAACAGGAGGTGATATTTCAGGGGTGAACAGGAGGTGATATTTCAGGTGTGAACAGGAGATGATATTTCAGGTGTGAACAGGAGGTGATTTTTCAGGTGTGAACAGGAGGTGATATTTCAGGGGTGAACAGGAGGTGATATTTCAGGGGTGAACAGGAGGTGATATTTCAGGTGTGAACAGGGAGTGATATTTCAGGGGTGAACAGGAGGTGATATTTCAGGTGTGAACAGGAGGTGATATTTCAGGGGTGAACAGGAGGTGATATTTCAGGTGTGAACAGGAGGTGATATTTCAGGTGTGAACAGGAGGTGATATTTCAGATGTGAACAGGAGGTGATATTTCAGGGGTGAACAGGAGATGATATTTCAGGGGTGAACAGGAGGTGATATTTCAGGGGTGAACAAGAGGTGATATTTCAGGGGTGAACAGGAGGTGATATTTCAGGGGTGAACAGGAGGTGATATTTCAGGGGTGAACAGGAGGTGATATTTCAGGGGTGAACAGGAGGTGATATTTCAGGGGTGAACAGGAGGTGATATTTCAGGGGTGAACAGGAGGTGATATTTCAGGGGTGAACAGGAGGTGATATTTCAGGTGTGAACAGGAGGTGATATTTCAGGTTTGAACAGGAGGTGATATTTCAGGTGTGAACAGGGGTCATATTTCAGGTGTGAACAGGAGGTGATATTTCAGGTGTGAACAGGAGGTGATATTTCAGGTGTGAACAGGAGGTGATATTTCAGGTGTGAACAGGAGGTGATATTTCAGGTGTGAACAGGAGGTGATATTTCAGGTGTGAACAGGAGGTGATATTTCAGGTGTGAACAGGAGGTGATATTGTAGGTGTGAACAGGAGGTGATATTTCAGGTGTGAACAGGGGGTGATATTGTAGGTGTGAACAGGAGGTGATATTTCAGGGGTGAACAGGGGGTGATATTGTAGGTGTGAACAGGAGGTGATATTTCAGGTGTGAACAGGGGGTGATATTGTAGGTGTGAACAGGAGGTGATATTTCAGGGGTGAACAGGAGTTGATATTTCAGGGGTGAACAGGGGGTGATATTGTAGGTGTGAACAGGAGGTGATATTTCAGGTGTGAACAGGGGGTGATATTGTAGGTGTGAACAGGAGGTGATATTTCAGGTGTGAACAGGAGGTGATATTTCAGGTGTGAACAGGAGGTGATATTTCAGATGTGAACAGGAGGAGATATTTCAGGTGTGAACAGGGGGTGATATTTCATGTGTGAACAGGAGGTGATATTTCAGGGGTGAACAGGAGGTGATATTTCAGGTGTGAAATGGAGGTGATATTTCAGGGGTGCAGAGGAGGTGTTATTTCAGGGGTGCAGAGGAGGTGTTATTTCAGGTGTGAACAGGAGGTGATATTTCAGGTGTGAACAGGAGGTGATATTTCAGGTGTGAACAGGAGGTGATATTTCAGGTGTGAACAGGAGGTGATATTTCAGGTGTGAACAGGAAGTGATATTTCAGGTGTGAACAGGAGGTGATATTTCAGGTGTGAACATGGAGTTATATTTCAGGTGTGAACAGGAGGTGATATTTCAGGTGTGAACAGGAGGTGATGTTTGAGGTGTGAACAGGAGGTGATATTTCAGGGGTGAACAGGAGGTGATATTTCAGGTGTGAACAGGAGGTGATATTTCAGGGGTGAACAGGAGGTGATATTTCAGGGGTGAACAGGAGGTGATATTTCAGGTGTGAACAGGAGGTGATATTTCAGGTGTGAACAGGAGGTGATATTTCAGGTGTGAACAGGAGGTGATATTTCAGGGGTGAACAGGAGATGATATTTCAGGGGTGAACAGGAGGTGATATTTCAGGGGTGAACAAGAGGTGATATTTCAGGGGTGAACAGGAGGTGATATTTCAGGTGTGAACAGGAGGTGATATTTCAGGTGTGAACAGGAGGTGATATTTCAGGTGTGAACAGGAGGTGATATTTCAGGTGTGAACAGGAGGTGATATTGTAGGTGTGAACAGGAGGTGATATTTCAGGTGTGAACAGGGGGTGATATTGTAGGTGTGAACAGGAGGTGATATTTCAGGGGTGAACAGGGGGTGATATTGTAGGTGTGAACAGGAGGTGATATTTCAGGGGTGAACAGGAGATGATATTTCAGGGGTGAACAGGAGGTGATATTTCAGGGGTGAACAAGAGGTGATATTTCAGGGGTGAACAGGAGGTGATATTTCAGGGGTGAACAGGAGGTGATATTTCAGGGGTGAACAGGAGGTGATATTTCAGGGGTGAACAGGAGGTGATATTTCAGGGGTGAACAGGAGGTGATATTTCAGGGGTGAACAGGAGGTGATATTTCAGGTGTGAACAGGAGGTGATATTTCAGGTGTGAACAGGAGGTGATATTTCAGGTGTGAACAGGAGGTGATATTTCAGGTGTGAACAGGAGGTGATATTTCAGGTGTGAACAGGAGGTGATATTTCAGGTGTGAACAGGAGGTGATATTTCAGGTGTGAACAGGAGGTGATATTTCAGGTGTGAACAGGAGGTGATATTGTAGGTGTGAACAGGAGGTGATATTTCAGGTGTGAACAGGGGGTGATATTGTAGGTGTGAACAGGAGGTGATATTTCAGGGGTGAACAGGGGGTGATATTGTAGGTGTGAACAGGAGGTGATATTTCAGGTGTGAACAGGGGGTGATATTGTAGGTGTGAACAGGAGGTGATATTTCAGGTGTGAACAGGAGGTGATATTTCAGGTGTGAACAGGAGTTGATATTTCAGGGGTGAACAGGGGGTGATATTGTAGGTGTGAACAGGAGGTGATATTTCAGGTGTGAACAGGGGGTGATATTGTAGGTGTGAACAGGAGGTGATATTTCAGGTGTGAACAGGAGGTGATATTTCAGGTGTGAACAGGAGGTGATATTTCAGATGTGAACAGGAGGTGATATTTCAGGTGTGAACATGAGGTGATATTTCAGGTGTGAACATGAGGTGATATTTCAGGGGTGAACAGGAGATGATATTTCAGGTGTGAACAGGGGGTGATATTTCATGTGTGAACAGGGGGTGATATTTCAGGGGTGAACAGGGGGTGATATTTCAGGTGTGAACAGGAGGTGATTTTTCAGGTGTGAACAGGAGGTGATATTTCAGGGGTGAACAGGAGGTGATATTTCAGGTGTGAACAGGAGGTGATAATTCAGGTGTGAACAGGAGGTGATATTTCAGGTGTGAACAGGAGGTGATATTTCAGGTGTGAACAGGAGGTGATATTTCAGGTGTGAACAGGAGGTGATATTTCAGGTGTGAACAGTAGATGATATTTCAGGTGTGAACAGGAGGTGATAATTCAGGTGTGAACAGGAGGTGATACTTCAGGTGTGAACAGGAGGTGATATTTCAGAGGTGAACAGGAGGTGATATTTCAGGTGTGAACAGGAGGTGATATTTCAGGTTTGAACAGGAGGTGATATTTCAGGTGTGAACAGGGGTCATATTTCAGGTGTGAACAGGAGGTGATATTTCAGGTGTGAACAGGAGGTGATATTTCAGGTGTGAACAGGAGGTGATATTTCAGGTGTGAACAGGAGGTGATATTTCAGGTGTGAACAGGAGGTGATATTTCAGGTGTGAACAGGAGGTGATATTTCAGGTGTGAACAGGAGGTGATATTGTAGGTGTGAACAGGAGGTGATATTTCAGGTGTGAACAGGGGGTGATATTGTAGGTGTGAACAGGAGGTGATATTTCAGGGGTGAACAGGGGGTGATATTGTAGGTGTGAACAGGAGGTGATATTTCAGGTGTGAACAGGGGCTGATATTGTAGGTGTGAACAGGAGGTGATATTTCAGGGGTGAACAGGAGTTGATATTTCAGGGGTGAACAGGGGGTGATATTGTAGGTGTGAACAGGAGGTGATATTTCAGGTGTGAACAGGGGGTGATATTGTAGGTGTGAACAGGAGGTGATATTTCAGGTGTGAACAGGAGGTGATATTTCAGGTGTGAACAGGAGGTGATATTTCAGATGTGAACAGGAGGAGATATTTCAGGTGTGAACAGGGGGTGATATTTCATGTGTGAACAGGAGGTGATATTTCAGGGGTGAACAGGAGGTGATATTTCAGGTGTGAAATGGAGGTGATATTTCAGGGGTGCAGAGGAGGTGTTATTTCAGGGGTGCAGAGGAGGTGTTATTTCAGGTGTGAACAGGAGGTGATATTTCAGGTGTGAACAGGAGGTGATATTTCAGGTGTGAACAGGAGGTGATATTTCAGGTGTGAACAGGAGGTGATATTTCAGGTGTGAACAGGAGGTGATATTTCAGGTGTGAACAGGAGGTGATATTTCAGGTGTGAACATGGAGTTATATTTCAGGTGTGAACAGGAGGTGATATTTCAGGTGTGAACAGGAGGTGATGTTTGAGGTGTGAACAGGAGGTGATATTTCAGGTGTGAACAGGGGGTGATATTTCAGGTGTGAACCGTAGGTGATATTTCAGGTGTGAACAGGAGGTGATATTTCAGGGGTGAACAGGAGGTGATATTTCAGGGGTGAACAGGAGGTGATATTTCAGGGGTGAACAGGAGGTGATATTTCAGGTGTGAACAGGAGGTGATATTTCAGGTGTGAACAGGAGGTGATATGTCAGGTGTGAACAGGAGGTGATATTTCAGGTGTGAACAGGAGGTGATATTTCAGGTGTGAACAGGAGGTGATATTTCAGGTGTGAACAGGAGGTGATATTTCAGGTGTGAACAGGAGGTGATATTTCAGGGGTGAACAGGAGGTGATATTTCAGGGGTGAACAGGAGGTGATATTTCAGGTGTGAACAGGAGGTGATATTTCAGGGGTGAACAGGAGGTGATATTTCAGGTGTGAACAGGAGGTGATATTTCAGGTGTGAACAGGAGGTGATATTGTAGGTGTGAACAGGAGGTGATATTTCAGGTGTGAACAGGGGGTGATATTGTAGGTGTGAACAGGAGGTGATATTTCAGGGGTGAACAGGGGGTGATATTGTAGGTGTGAACAGGAGGTGATATTTCAGGTGTGAACAGGGGGTGATATTGTAGGTGTGAACAGGAGGTGATATTTCAGGGGTGAACAGGAGTTGATATTTCAGGGGTGAACAGGGGGTGATATTGTAGGTGTGAACAGGAGGTGATATTTCAGGTGTGAACAGGGGGTGATATTGTAGGTGTGAACAGGAGGTGATATTTCAGGTGTGAACAGGAGGTGATATTTCAGGTGTGAACAGGAGGTGATATTTCAGATGTGAACAGGAGGAGATATTTCAGGTGTGAACAGGGGGTGATATTTCATGTGTGAACAGGAGGTGATATTTCAGGGGTGAACAGGAGGTGATATTTCAGGTGTGAAATGGAGGTGATATTTCAGGGGTGCAGAGGAGGTGTTATTTCAGGGGTGCAGAGGAGGTGTTATTTCAGGTGTGAACAGGAGGTGATATTTCAGGTGTGAACAGGAGGTGATATTTCAGGTGTGAACAGGAGGTGATATTTCAGGTGTGAACAGGAGGTGATATTTCAGGTGTGAACAGGAGGTGATATTTCAGGTGTGAACAGGAGGTGATATTTCAGGTGTGAACATGGAGTTATATTTCAGGTGTGAACAGGAGGTGATATTTCAGGTGTGAACAGGAGGTGATGTTTGAGGTGTGAACAGGAGGTGATATTTCAGGTGTGAACAGGGGGTGATATTTCAGGTGTGAACCGTAGGTGATATTTCAGGTGTGAACAGGAGGTGATATTTCAGGGGTGAACAGGAGGTGATATTTCAGGGGTGAACAGGAGGTGATATTTCAGGGGTGAACAGGAGGTGATATTTCAGGTGTGAACAGGAGGTGATATTTCAGGTGTGAACAGGAGGTGATATGTCAGGTGTGAACAGGAGGTGATATTTCAGGTGTGAACAGGAGGTGATATTTCAGGTGTGAACAGGAGGTGATATTTCAGGTGTGAACAGGAGGTGATATTTCAGGTGTGAACAGGAGGTGATATTTCAGGGGTGAACAGGAGGTGATATTTCAGGGGTGAACAGGAGGTGATATTTCAGGTGTGAACAGGAGGTGATATTTCAGGGGTGAACAGGAGGTGATATTTCAGGTGTGAACAGGAGGTGATATTTCAGGTGTGAACAGGGGTCATATTTCAGGTGTGAACAGGAGGTGATATTTCAGGTGTGAACAGGAGGTGATATTTCAGGTGTGAACAAGAGGTGATATTTCAGGTGTGAACAGGAGGTGATATTTCAGGGGTGAACAGGAGGTGATATTTCAGGTGTGAACAGGAGGTGATAATTCAGGTGTGAACAGGAGGTGATATTTCAGGTGTGAACAGGAGGTGATATTTCAGGTGTGAACAGGAGGTGATATTTCAGGTGTGAACAGGAGGTGATATTTCAGGTGTGAACAGGAGGTGATATTTCAGGGGTGAACAGGAGGTGATATTTCAGGTGTGAACAGGAGGTGATATTTCAGGTGTGAACAGGAGGTGATATTTCAGGTGTAAACAGGAGGTGATAATTCAGGTGTGAACAGGAGGTGATATTTCAGGTGTGAACAGGAGGTGATAATTCAGGTGTGAACAGGAGGTGATATTTCAGGTGTGAACAGGAGATGATATTTCAGGTGTGAACAGGGGGTGATATTTCAGGTGTAAACAGGAGGTGATAATTCAGGTGTGAACAGGAGGTGATATTTCAGGTGTGAACAGGAGATGATATTTCAGGTGTGAACAGGGGGTGATATTTCAGGTGTGAACATGAGGTGATATTTCAGGGGTGAACAGGAGGTGATATTTCAGGTGTGGACAGGAGATGATATTTCAGGGGTGAACAGGAGATGATATTTAAGGTGTGAACAGGAGGTGATATTTCAGGTGTAAACAGGAGGTGATAATTCAGGTGTGAACAGGAGGTGATATTTCAGGTGTGAACAGGGGGTGATATTTCAGGTGTGAACATGAGGTGATATTTCAGGGGTGAACAGGAGGTGATATTTCAGGTGTGAACAGGAGGTGATATTTCAGGTGTGAACAGGGGGTGATATTTCAGGTGTGAACAGGGGGTGATATTTCAGGTGTGAACAGGAGGTGATATTTCAGGTGTGGACAGGAGATGATATTTCAGGTGTGAACAGGAGGTGATATTTCAGGTGTGAACAGGAGGTGATATTTCAGGTGTGAACAGGAGGTGATATTTCAGGTGTGAACAGGAGGTGATATTTCAGGTGTGAACAGGAGGTGATATTTCAGGTGTGAACAGGAGGTGATATTTCAGGTGTGAACAGGAGGTGATATTTCAGGTGTGAACATGAGGTGATATTTCAGGGGTGAACAGGAGGTGATATTTCAGGTGTGAACAGGGGGTGATATTTCATGTGTGAACAGGGGGTGATATTTCAGGGGTGAACAGGGGGTGATATTTCAGGTGTGAACAGGAGGTGATTTTTCAGGTGTGAACAGGAGGTGATATTTCAGGGGTGAACAGGAGGTGATATTTCAGGTGTGAACAGGAGGTGATAATTCAGGTGTGAACAGGAGGTGATATTTCAGGTGTGAACAGGAGGTGATATTTCAGGTGTGAACAGGAGGTGATATTTCAGGTGTGAACAGGAGGTGATATTTCAGGTGTGAACAGTAGATGATATTTCACGTGTGAACAGGAGGTGATAATTCAGGTGTGAACAGGAGGTGATACTTCAGGTGTGAACAGGAGGTGATATTTCAGAGGTGAACAGGAGGTGATATTTCAGGTGTGGACAGGAGATGATATTTCAGGTGTGAACAGGAGATGATATTTCAGGTGTGAACAGGAGGTGATATTTCAGGTGTGAACAGGAGGTGAAATTTCAGGTGTGAACAGGAGGTGATATTTCAGGTGTTAACAGGAGGTGATATTTCAGGTGTGGACAGGAGATGATATTTCAGGTGTGAACAGGAGATGATATTTCAGGTGTGAACAGGAGGTGATATTTCAGGTGTGAACAGGAGGTGATATTTCAGGTGTGAACAGGAGGTGATATTTCAGGTGTGAACAGGAGGTGATATTTCAGGTGTGAACAGGAGGTGATATTTCAGGTGTGAACAGGAGGTGATATTTCAGGTGTGAACAGGAGGTGATATTTCAGGTGTGAACAGGAGGTGATATTTCAGGTGTGAACAGGAGGTGATATTTCAGGTGTGAACAGGAGGTGATATTTCAGGTGTGAACAGGAGGTGATATTTCAGGTGTGAACAGGAGGTGATATTTCAGGTGTGGACAGGAGATGATATTTCAGGTGTGAACAGGAGATGATATTTCAGGTGTGAACAGGAGGTGATATTTCAGGTGTGAACAGGAGGTGATATTTCAGGTGTGAACAGGAGGTGATATTTCAGGTGTGAACAGGAGGTGATATTTCAGGTGTGGACAGGAGATGATATTTCAGGTGTGAACAGGAGATGATATTTCAGGTGTGAACAGGAGGTGATATTTCAGGTGTGAACAGGAGGTGATATTTCAGGTGTGAACAGGAGGTGATATTTCAGGTGTGAACAGGAGGTGATATTTCAGGTGTGAACAGGAGGTGATATTTCAGGTGTGAACAGGAGGTGATATTTCAGGTGTGAACAGGAGGTGATATTTCAGGTGTGAACAGGAGGTGATATTTCAGGTGTGAACAGGAGGTGATATTTCAGGTGTGAACAGGAGGTGATATTTCAGGTGTAAACAGGAGGTGATAATTCAGGTGTGAACAGGAGGTGATATTTCAGGTGTGAACAGGGGGTGATATTTCAGGTGTGAACATGAGGTGATATTTCAGGGGTGAACAGGAGGTGATATTTCAGGTGTGGACAGGAGATGATATTTCAGGGGTGAACAGGAGATGATATTTAAGGTGTGAACAGGAGGTGATATTTCAGGTGTAAACAGGAGGTGATAATTCAGGTGTGAACAGGAGGTGATATTTCAGGTGTGAACAGGGGGTGATATTTCAGGTGTGAACATGAGGTGATATTTCAGGGGTGAACAGGGGGTGATATGTCAGGTGTGAACAGGAGGTGATATTTCAGGGGTGAACAGGAGGTGATATTTCAGGTGTGAACAGGAGGTGATATTTCAGGTGTGAACAGGAGGTGATATTTCAGGTGTGAACAGGAGGTGATATTTCAGGGGTGAACAGGAGATGATATTTCAGGGGTGAACAGGAGGTGATATTTCAGGGGTGAACAAGAGGTGATATTTCAGGGGTGAACAGGAGGTGATATTTCAGGTGTGAACAGGAGGTGATATTTCAGGTGTGAACAGGAGGTGATATTTCAGGTGTGAACAGGAGGTGATATTTCAGGTGTGAACAGGAGGTGATATTGTAGGTGTGAACAGGAGGTGATATTTCAGGTGTGAACAGGGGGTGATATTGTAGGTGTGAACAGGAGGTGATATTTCAGGGGTGAACAGGGGGTGATATTGTAGGTGTGAACAGGAGGTGATATTTCAGGGGTGAACAGGAGATGATATTTCAGGGGTGAACAGGAGGTGATATTTCAGGGGTGAACAAGAGGTGATATTTCAGGGGTGAACAGGAGGTGATATTTCAGGGGTGAACAGGAGGTGATATTTCAGGGGTGAACAGGAGGTGATATTTCAGGGGTGAACAGGAGGTGATATTTCAGGGGTGAACAGGAGGTGATATTTCAGGTGTGAACAGGAGGTGATATTTCAGGTGTGAACAGGAGGTGATATTTCAGGTGTGAACAGGAGGTGATATTTCAGGTTTGAACAGGAGGTGATATTTCAGGTGTGAACAGGGGTCATATTTCAGGTGTGAACAGGAGGTGATATTTCAGGTGTGAACAGGAGGTGATATTTCAGGTGTGAACAGGAGGTGATATTTCAGGTGTGAACAGGAGGTGATATTTCAGGTGTGAACAGGAGGTGATATTTCAGGTGTGAACAGGAGGTGATATTTCAGGTGTGAACAGGAGGTGATATTTCAGGTGTGAACAGGAGGTGATATTTCAGGTGTGAACAGGAGGTCATATTGTAGGTGTGAACAGGAGGTGATATTTCAGGTGTGAACAGGGGGTGATATTGTAGGTGTGAACAGGAGGTGATATTTCAGGGGTGAACAGGGGGTGATATTGTAGGTGTGAACAGGAGGTGATATTTCAGGTGTGAACAGGGGGTGATATTGTAGGTGTGAACAGGAGGTGATATTTCAGGGGTGAACAGGAGTTGATATTTCAGGGGTGAACAGGGGGTGATATTGTAGGTGTGAACAGGAGGTGATATTTCAGGTGTGAACAGGGGGTGATATTGTAGGTGTGAACAGGAGGTGATATTTCAGGTGTGAACAGGAGGTGATATTTCAGGTGTGAACAGGAGGTGATATTTCAGATGTGAACAGGAGGTGATATTTCAGGTGTGAACATGAGGTGATATTTCAGGTGTGAACATGAGGTGATATTTCAGGGGTGAACAGGAGATGATATTTCAGGTGTGAACAGGGGGTGATATTTCATGTGTGAACAGGGGGTGATATTTCAGGGGTGAACAGGGGGTGATATTTCAGGTGTGAACAGGAGGTGATTTTTCAGGTGTGAACAGGAGGTGATATTTCAGGGGTGAACAGGAGGTGATATTTCAGGTGTGAACAGGAGGTGATAATTCAGGTGTGAACAGGAGGTGATATTTCAGGTGTGAACAGGAGGTGATATTTCAGGTGTGAACAGGAGGTGATATTTCAGGTGTGAACAGGAGGTGATATTTCAGGTGTGAACAGGAGGTGATATTTCAGGTGTGAACAGTAGATGATATTTCAGGTGTGAACAGGAGGTGATAATTCAGGTGTGAACAGGAGGTGATACTTCAGGTGTGAACAGGAGGTGATATTTCAGAGGTGAACAGGAGGTGATATTTCAGGTGTGAACAGGAGGTGATATTTCAGGTTTGAACAGGAGGTGATATTTCAGGTGTGAACAGGGGTCATATTTCAGGTGTGAACAGGAGGTGATATTTCAGGTGTGAACGGGAGGTGATATTTCAGGTGTGAACAGGAGGTGATATTTCAGGTGTGAACAGGAGGTGATATTTCAGGTGTGAACAGGAGGTGATATTTCAGGTGTGAACAGGAGGTGATATTTCAGGTGTGAACAGGAGGTGATATTGTAGGTGTGAACAGGAGGTGATATTTCAGGTGTGAACAGGGGGTGATATTGTAGGTGTGAACAGGAGGTGATATTTCAGGGGTGAACAGGGGGTGATATTGTAGGTGTGAACAGGAGGTGATATTTCAGGTGTGAACAGGGGGTGATATTGTAGGTGTGAACAGGAGGTGATATTTCAGGGGTGAACAGGAGTTGATATTTCAGGGGTGAACAGGGGGTGATATTGTAGGTGTGAACAGGAGGTGATATTTCAGGTGTGAACAGGGGGTGATATTGTAGGTGTGAACAGGAGGTGATATTTCAGGTGTGAACAGGAGGTGATATTTCAGGTGTGAACAGGAGGTGATATTTCAGATGTGAACAGGAGGAGATATTTCAGGTGTGAACAGGGGGTGATATTTCATGTGTGAACAGGAGGTGATATTTCAGGGGTGAACAGGAGGTGATATTTCAGGTGTGAAATGGAGGTGATATTTCAGGGGTGCAGAGGAGGTGTTATTTCAGGGGTGCAGAGGAGGTGTTATTTCAGGTGTGAACAGGAGGTGATATTTCAGGTGTGAACAGGAGGTGATATTTCAGGTGTGAACAGGAGGTGATATTTCAGGTGTGAACAGGAGGTGATATTTCAGGTGTGAACAGGAGGTGATATTTCAGGTGTGAACAGGAGGTGATATTTCAGGTGTGAACAGGAGGTGATATTTCAGGTGTGAACAGGAGGTGATATTTCAGGTGTGAACAGGAGGTGATATTTCAGGTGTGAACAGGAGGTGATATTTCAGGGGTGAACAGGAGGTGATATTTCAGGGGTGAACAGGAGGTGATATTTCAGGGGTGAACAGGAGGTGATATTTCAGGTGTGAACAGGAGGTGATATTTCAGGTGTGAACAGGAGGTGATATTTCAGGGGTGAACAGGAGGTGATATTTCAGGTGTGAAAAGGAGGTGATATTTCAGGTGTGAACAGGAGGTGATATTTCAGGTGTGAACAGAAGGTGATATTTCAGGTGTGAACAGGAGGTGATATTTCAGGTGTGAACAGGAGGTGATATTTCAGGTGTGAACAGGAGGTGATATTTCAGGGGTGAACAGGAGGTGATATTTCATGGGTGAACAGGAGTTGATATTTCAGGTGTGAACAGGAGATGATATTTCAGGTGTGAACAGGAGGTCATATTTCAGGTGTGAACAGGAGGTGATATTTCGGGTGTGAACAGGAGGTGATATTTCAGGTGTGAACAGGAGGTGATATTTCAGGTGTGAACAGGAGGTGATATTTCAGGTGTGAACAGGGGGTGATATTTCAGGTGTGAACAGGAGGTGATATTTCAGATGTGAACAGGAGGAGATATTTCAGGTGTGAACAGGGGGTGATATTTCATGTGTGAACAGGAGGTGATATTTCAGGGGTGCACAGGAGTTGATATTTCAGGTGTGAAATGGAGGTGATATTTCAGGGGTGCAGAGGAGGTGTTATTTCAGGTGTGAACAGGAGGTGATATTTCAGGTGTGAACAGGAGGTGATATTTCAGGTGTGAACAGGAGGTGATATTTCAGGTGTGAACAGGAGGTGATATTTCAGGTGTGAACAGGAGGTGATATTTCAGGTGTGAACAGGGAGTGATATTTCAGGTGTGAACAGGAGGTGATATTTCAGGTGTGAACAGAAGGTGATGTTTGAGGTGTGAACAGGAGGTGATATTTCAGGTGTGAACAGGGGGTGATATTTCAGGTGTGAACCGGAGGTGATATTTCAGGTGTGAACAGGAGGTGATATTTCAGGTGTGAACAGGAGGTGATATTTCAGGTGTGAACAGGGGTCATACTTCAGGTGTGAACAGGAGGTGATATTTCAGGTGTGAACAGGAGGTGATATTTCAGGTGTGAACAGGAGGTGATATTTCAGGTTTGAACAGGAGGTGATATTTCAGGTGTTAACAGGGGTCAAATTTCAGGTGTGAACAGGAGGTGATATTTCAGGTGTGAACAGGAGGTGATATTTCAGGTGTGAACAGGAGGTGATATTTCAGGTGTGAACAGGAGGTGATATTTCAGGTGTGAACAGGAGGTGATATTTCAGGTGTGAACAGGAGGTGATATTTCAGGGGTGAACAGGAGGTGATATTTCAGGGGTGAACAGGAGGTGATATTTCAGGTGTGAACAGGAGGTGATATTTCAGGGGTGAACAGGAGGTGATATTTCAGGGGTGAACAGGAGGTGATATTTCAGGTGTGAACAGGAGGTGATATTTCAGGTGTGAACAGGAGGTGATATTTCAGGTGTGAACAGGAGGTGATATTTCAGGTGTGAACAGGAGATGATATTTCAGGTGTGAACAGGAGGTGATATTTCAGGTGTGAACAGGAGGTGATATTTCAGGTGTGAACAGGAGGTGATATTTCAGGTGTGAACAGGGAGTGATATTTAAGGTGTAAACAGGAGGTGATATTTCAGGTTTGAACAGGGGGTGAAATTGTAGGTGTGAACAGGAGGTGATATTTCAGGTGTGAACAGGTGGTGATATTTCAGGGGTGCACAGGAGTTGATATTTTAGGTGTGAACAGGAGGTGATATTTCAGGTGTGAACAGGAGGTGATATTTCAGGTGTGAACAGGAGGTGATATTTCAGGTGTGAACAGGGGGTGATATTTCAGGTGTGAACAGGAGGTGATATTTCAGATGTGAACAGGAGGAGATATTTCAGGTGTGAACAGGGGGTGATATTTCATGTGTGAACAGGAGGTGATATTTCAGGGGTGCACAGGAGTTGATATTTCAGGTGTGAAATGGAGGTGATATTTCAGGGGTGCAGAGGAGGTGTTATTTCAGGGGTGCAGAGGAGGTGTTATTTCAGGTGTGAACAGGAGGTGATATTTCAGGTGTGAACAGGAGGTGATATTTCAGGTGTGAACAGAAGGTGATATTTCAGGTGTGAACAGGAGGTGATATTTCAGGTGTGAACAGGAGGTGATATTTCAGGTGTGAACAGGAGGTGATATTTCAGGTGTGAACAGGAGGTGATATTTCAGGTGTGAACAGGGAGTGATATTTCAGGTGTTATCAGGAGGTGATATTTCAGGTGTGAACAGGAGGTGATGTTTGAGGTGTGAACAGGAGGTGATATTTCAGGTGTGAACAGGGGGTGATATTTCAGGGGTGAACAGGAGGTGATATTTCAGGGGTGAACAGGAGGTGATATTTCAGGGGTGAACAGGGGGTGATATTTCAGGTGTGAACCGGAGGTGATATTTCAGGTGTGAACAGGAGGTGATATTTCAGGTGTGAACAGGAGGTGATATTTCAGGGGTGAACAGGAGGTGATATTTCAGGTGTGAACAGGAGGTGATATTTCAGGTGTGAACAGGAGGTGATATTTCAGGGGTGAACAGGAGGTGATATTTCAGGTGTGAACAGGAGGTGATATTTCAGGTGTGAACAGGAGGTGATATTTCAGGTGTGAACAGGAGGTGATATTTCAGGTGTGAACAGGAGGTGATATTTCAGGTGTGAACAGGAGGTGATATTTCAGGTGTGAACAGGAGGTGATATTTCAGGGGTGAACAGGAGGTGATATTTCATGGGTGAACAGGAGTTGATATTTCAGGTGTGAACAGGAGGTGATATTTCAGGGGTGAACAGGAGGTGATATTTCAGGGGTGAACAGGAGGTGATATTTCAGGTGTGAAAAGGAGGTGATATTTCAGGTGTGAACAGGAGGTGATATTTCAGGTGTGAACAGGAGGTGATATTTCAGGTGTGAACAGGAGGTGATATTTCAGTTGTGAACAGGAGGTGATATTTCAGGTGTGAACAGGAGGTGATATTTCAGGGGTGAACAGGAGGTGATATTTCATGGGTGAACAGGAGTTGATATTTCAGGTGTGAACAGGAGATGATATTTCAGGTGTGAACAGGAGGTCATATTTCAGGTGTGAACAGGAGGTGATATTTCGGGTGTGAACAGGAGGTGATATTTCAGGTGCGAACAGGAGGTGATATTTCAGGTGTGAACAGGGGGTGATATTTCAGGTGTGAACAGGGGGTGATATTTCAGGTGTGAACAGGAGGTGATATTTCAGATGTGAACAGGAGGAGATATTTCAGGTGTGAACAGGGGGTGATATTTCATGTGTGAACAGGAGGTGATATTTCAGGGGTGCACAGGAGTTGATATTTCAGGTGTGAAATGGAGGTGATATTTCAGGGGTGCAGAGGAGGTGTTATTTCAGGTGTGAACAGGAGGTGATATTTCAGGTGTGAACAGGAGGTGATATTTCAGGTGTGAACAGGAGGTGATATTTCAGGTGTGAACAGGAGGTGATATTTCAGGTGTGAACAGGAGGTGATATTTCAGGTGTGAACAGGGGGTGATATTTCAGGTGTGAACAGGAGGTGATATTTCAGATGTGAACAGGAGGAGATATTTCGGGGGTGATATTTCATGTGTGAACAGGAGGTGATATTTCAGGGGTGCACAGGAGTTGATATTTCAGGTGTGAAATGGAGGTGATATTTCAGGGGTGCAGAGGAGGTGTTATTTCAGGTGTGAACAGGAGGTGATATTTCAGGTGTGAACAAGAGGTGATAATTCAGGTGTGAACAGGAGGTGATATTTCAGGTGTGAACAGGAGGTGATATTTCAGGTGTGAACAGGAGGTGATATTTCAGGTGTGAACAGGAGGTGATATTTCAGGTGTGAACAGGAGGTGATATTTCAGTTGTGAACAGGAGGTGATATTTCAGGTGTGAACAGGAGGTGATATTTCAGGTGTGAACAGGAGGTGATATTTCAGGTGTGAACAGGAGGTGATATTTCAGGGGTGAACAGGAGGTGATAATTCAGGGGTGAACAGGAGGTGATATTTCAGTGGTGAACAGGAGGTGATATTTCAGGTGTGAACAGGAGGTGATATTTCAGGGGTGAACAGGAGGTGATATTTCAGGTGTGAACAGGAGGTGATATATCAGGTGTGAACAGGAGGTGATATTTCAGTTGTGAACAGGAGGTGATATTTCAGGTGTGAACAGGAGGTGATATTTCAGGTGTGAACAGGAGGTGATATTTCAGGTGTGAACAGGAGATGATATTTCAGGTGTGAACAGGGGGTGATATTTCAGGGGTGAACAGGAGGTGATAATTCAGGTGTGAACAGGAGGTGATATTTCAGGTGTGAACAGGAGGTGATATTTCAGGTGTGAACAGGAGGTGATATTTCAGGTGTGAACAGGAGGTGATATTTCAGGTGTGAACAGTGGGTGATATTTCAGGTGTGAACAGGAGGTGATATTTCAGGTGTGAACAGGAGGTGATATTTCAGGTGTGAACAGGAGGTGATATTTCAGGTGTGAACAGGAGGTGATATTTCAGGTGTGAACAGGAGGTGATATTTCAGGTGTGAACAGGGGGTGATATTTCAGGTGTGAACAGGAGGTGATATTTCAGGTGTGAACAGGAGGTGATATTGTCGGGGTCGTCACGACAATACCCTTCATCCACCATTCATTCCAAATCAGATTAGGAGCATGTTGGTACCGGATAAGAATGAGTCAGACACAATGCTGGTTCAAACTCATTGCACGCTCGTGTGTAACGTCACAGCAACTGAACTGTTTATTTCATATACATAACATTATATAGTCCATTGGGGGAAGGTGTGCAGAGGGCGGGGTAAGGCGGGGTTTAAGCAATGTATCTAGTATTCAGTCCCTCTGATTGGCTATGACATCATCTGATGAATCTTCCTTTGTCCACATCTTGTTAAGTTGCCATTTCTCCAGAAACGATACTTTAGCTTCAGAAACGAAAGTAGATTCTTGGCAAGTACAAAAACTAAGGCAAAAGTGAATACTGGCAGCCATCTTAAATACAGTTAAATTTGCATTTGGCAAGCAAAGGGGAAAAACTTATTGTTTCACAGCATAAGAATATATAAAAGTACAAAAGGGTATAAAAACGTATATTTTTACCTTGACAATCCCCCCTAAACACTAAGTTTTTCCCTAAAAAGAAAGATCCTTCGAGACTGTCCATGTGATGGGGAAAGGGGAGGTGGATTTCTTCATCCAGACACCTCAGAAGCTCTCCCCTTGCGAGAGGCCTCCAGGCAGCTGAACCCTTCACTAGCTTCACATGGAGTTCTCCTGCTGTCCCTAAACTAGATCTCTTAGCACCTGAGAGTAAGGGGTATTGTCTATCTTCTTGAGGGGGACGTACTTAGGGATTTCCCCCGGATCAGTGCCATTGTACTCTAGTGGGTCTACTTCTTGGTTGAGGAAGGTGCCAGTCGGAGTTGCCTTAGTGATAACCTTTTTACACAGGGGTATAACACAACAGAGAATTATCGATCCAACTACAAGAAGGGCAATCAGTACCAGACAAGCTTGTTGGAGGAATCCTTTGAGCCCACCCAACAAACCGGAAAAGAAAGATGTGTCTACTCCTGCATTAGTTTTTAATTCTGCTGCTAACCCATTTAACTTTTTAAGGGCTATCATGGTCTTTCCATTTACCCCAGAGTTCTGAGGGATATAGGTACAACACTCCTCTCGCACCATCCCACAGACTCCTCCTTTCTCAGCTAAGATCATATCAAGGGCTAGTCGGTTCTGGAGGGTCATTCTAGTGTTAGGTCCCAATTCCTCAACTATACCTTGGAAAGCATCACAGATAAAATTGACAAACCTTTGTTCACTGTAATATGTGTAATTGATCCCATCAACATTTTTATTAATCTGCACCTGTGGATTAAAGAAGCAAAGCCAACATAGATCTGGTTCTGGGCTTTAAATTGGTCAGGCACCCCCCTTGGCACTCCAACGCCATCGACATATAACAATGGATCTTCTTCATAACTCATGTGGAGCTGATCAAGGCTTCTCCTCATTCTGGTATATTCATCAGGTGTCTCTGGATCCCAAGGTAGAATCTTGAACTGCACAGCTAGTTTAACAAGGGTGCATTGACCTATCCAGGCATTAGGCAACCTAGGACGGAGCTTACCATCTCCACATAACCGATAAATGTCGTACATATACTGTGTATGATTAGCTAGCAAGTCAGTATCCAGGGAACTGTTCTCTTTGCAGAAACCTGTCTCGAAGACCCCTACTGGTGTACCTGTAGTGTCGTGGGAATTATAGCAGGTATAATTATCAGCTAACACAGTTATCCCTCCTGGGACCTTTAATTTAGGTGCTTCATGAATTAGTGAGACATAATCTGAGCAATCAGTGGGCTTTAGACCCTTCAACAGATTCATAACACAGGCAGTGGTATTGTCATCAGGAAAAGACAATGCATGTGTGTGTATAGATGTGTATTCGCTGCAGCACAAGCAACACATCCTACAGAGATACTCTGAACTCTTACATTGTATCTTACCCATTCTAACCATAAATTTTTCCTTGGGGCTGTTTGTGTTTCTATGGAGAAGACTTCTTGCCAACTAAGACCTGGAATGGGGATTACTTCGTTAACTATATTTTGCAAACGTTCACCTGGGCCTGTTTTAGCTGTACTGGTAACGGGGGCCTTGGTTGGTCTGAAACTAATATCCTGGAGCTGTATATGGCCTAAATTCCCATAGTATCCACTATTAAACACATTATGAAAATATCTTCCCAGCACAATTGTTATCTCTGGTAACACATATATAATATTGAATGATTCCCTCTACCACCCGCTGAGTCTCGGGGCACTTGACTACATTGCAGAAATCAAATCACCAGATATTTACCGGGGCCGTTAGGTTTACCCAGAGAATAGTGGCACCGGAATTCTTATTTACAATAGGGGCCGAGGAGGTAGGGGCGAGGATGGCCCCCAGCCTCAGGACCAAAAACAACAGCAACATTTTCCTTCGATCACCACTGTGACTAAACGCTGGTCCGGTCTCTTTTGCAGTGTGAAGCGTGGATTCAGGTGCTCTTTCCTTCAAGTTTTACTGACATAGCTTTTCACGACCATAAAACCACCAGGCTTCAAATTGTGACCAGTGTCGGTTCCTGCTGAACCTGGAAGGGAAGAAAAAACTAAAACATGGGTGTTAGCAACATTTTTACTAAGCTGAATAACATATTGAACAGCACGGTCAGTTTCTTTTGACAACTACTGAGACTGAAAATTTACAACTGAGAACCTAGCACCAAACAATATCTCATATGGGGACAGGCCATATTTTGCAATAGGGGTAGTACGAATGTGTAAGAGCCCTGGCCATGGAGCCGTAGTCTCCTGCATCATTTTGGTCAATTGTCCCTTCAGTGTGCCGTTCAGCCTCTTAACTTTCCCACTGGATTGTGGAGAGTATGGAGTATGGAGGGCTACAGTGGATCCAAGCATTGTCAGAACCTCCTGATACACATGAGAAGAAAAGTCCGGGCCTTGGTCACTTTCAGCAACTTCTGGAACCCCATATCTGCATATAACTTCCATCACCAGTTTCTTTGCTGTGGTCTTTGCAGTCACGTTGGTAACGGGGAATGCTTCTGGCCAACTGGAGAACATGTCGACAACCACCAGACAATATTCATACCTTCCAGACTTCGGCAACGTGATGAGGTCCACCTGGAGCTTTTGGAAATGATAATCGGGCTTAGCAAGATGCTTCGGGGGTACACGTTGAAGTTGACCGGGTTAGCAGGTCTGACAGATACCTCGATGTGTGGGCCCATGCGCCCACGTGACAATAGCAGGGTACATCTGCTTAGGGAGACACACAAGTTGGTCCTTTTTCCAGCGACCATGTCCATACGTGCTCCATCAGCTTTCCACTGCTTCATTTCTTCCTTTGGAGACATTCTCTGCATCGTCATTAAGCGGTCTTGCGGGGTCCGGTAGAAAACCTCAGTCTGGCATAGAACATCAGGTTCCTGTAGAGTCAGTGTTTCTTGTAACTGTTTACGCAGAGAGCGTGTGGTCACCATAGCTGGTATGGGCTGTTCAACAGGTAGGAGAGCAGCGGCTTTTGCTTGCATATCCGCAAAGGCATTACCAACAGTCTGTGGACTGTTCCATGGTACCGTGCTCCTTAACTTTGATAATGGCCACCTGGGTAGGTAATTCGATTGAGTCCATGAGGGCTTTAACAGCTTCAACATTCTTCACTGAGTCCCGGCAGTAGTAACAAATCCTTGATTGGCCCATAGGGCTCCGAAATCATGAGCAATACCAAATGCATACTGTGAGTCCGTGTATTTATTAGCCCGCCTGTCCTTGGCCAAAGTACATGCAGTAGACAGATCCTGACATTCTGCTTCTTGTGCTGACAGGGAGGGAGGGAGTGCAGCTCCGTGCACTACAGTGTCTTCCGTAGTAACAGCGTATCATGTGTGAAATCTGCCAAAATCATCACCATATCTTGAACAGTCTTTCAGGGCCTTGTAGAGAGGTAACATTATGCGGGATGCGTCCGGTATCCACTGACAACAATAAGTACATAGTCCAAGAAAACGCTGGAGTTCAGTCTCATCTTTTGGAAATGGAAGGGAGCTGACGGCTTTTTTTTTCTTTCTTCTGTGAGGTGTCTGGCACCCTGAAGGAGACAGTGACCCAAAAATATCACTTGACCAAGGCAGAACCGAAGTTTCGAGGCCGAAGCCCGACAGTTCAGATCTGCCAGATACTTGTGAAAACTAACAGTGGCAACAATGGCTTCCTGCTCTGTCTGTATACACAACAAAAAACAAAAAAATTACCCACATACTGAAGTAACGTGACATAGGCATATTCTAACTGACAGGGTTAGAGACACTATCCCCCCTATTTTTTTTTTTTTTTCAAACTGATTGGGAAAGGACATGTGAGATACACATCTCATTATACTCATCTGCATAGGGGTTATATAACATAAATACCATCTGACCATCATCTTGGCTCACCAACTCTCTAGGTCTGCTCAGGTGCACTTATACGTCCATCATATTCTCTTTGTCTGTATAATGGGAAAGGTTTGTTCTCAGGGTCAGCCAATTATTTTAGCGTAGCTAGCTAGTCAGAGGGATTCCAGGGATAATACTCCTGTATCTGTCTTACACTACCTGGTGTGGTTGGTTCTCTGGTGGTGGGGGTGACTAGATGACCGGTTGGGGGTGACATGACATGCTGGTCTACAGCTCCTTCCCAAAAGGATTACTGTCAGCCTACTCCCAAAATTAATGTCCCCACTACCCACAATCCTGTGTCAGCTTCTTATATCACTACATCACTACATGTGATCTTATCTGGACAGGAATCAGTGTAATTCACTTAGGTTGCAGCACAGATTATACAAGCATTTCTCCCGTCTGGGTTTGTCTGACTGCAAAATTTACAAATCCATCTGTCCTGTCTTGGTCTGAGAATTAACATGGCGAGAGAGATTTCCGGACACAGGGTTAAAATGAATATTGGAGCGTAAGACTGGATTTGTGTAAGGGAGGGGGAGCTGGAGCTGAAGTCTTCTGCTTCTTGGGCCACTGATAAGGAAGCGAGCTGCGAGTTGTGTCCTTGAAGCTGCGAGGGGAGGGGGACTAGAGAGCGAGTGAGGATCGCTGCAGCTGCTGATACAGACTGGGTTAAGTTCTTCTGGAAACTTTGGCCCCCCTTTCTCTGGCCGGCAGCACAAAGAGGAGAAGTCAAAAAAAAAAAAAAAAAAAACAATTCGCGCAGGGGTTCACCCCTCCCATCGGCCACAGACAAGAATTTACAGCATTCCTTAACACAAAAGAAAACAATAACGCAGCTATTTGACTCCACCCTCCCATTGGGTGTCTCGGAAAACCACACAGAGTGACAAAATACAGCAGTTCTCAGACTCAATTGATTTCTACAAAACCTTCACACAACTCATTTGCCAGAACACCCTAGAAAAACTAATGATTGAGGTATTTTATAGCCAAACACGGGCTCTGCATCCTTTCATCTTTCCTCTCCATCAACCTTTTTGCTTGTTCTTTATGAGATGGTGCCATGTAGACAGCTGCAATCTCCCTGTCGAGGGCAATCCTACATACTCGTACACCTTCTCGACATTCTTGACTGCCTTCTTGCCCTCCCGTGACTCTACTATTGTCTTGACTTCCACAGCATCCTCATCTAACTCGTGGGGCACGGACTTCTTCTTTAAGAGACGTAACATGACTCACAGAATACTACGCCCTTCTGCAGTAGGCCGCTGACAGCGACAGCAACACGTGTGTCCTAACACGGAGCCTCGTGCTCCACGTGTTCTGAATAAAGAGCCTCGCGCTCAATATTTTTCCCTAACCTGAACACCAGTGATTACAGTCTGTCCTGTCACGATATTCTAAACGTTGGGAGGCTGTCTCCTAGTGAGACCCCTCCACTGTGTTTCTGGTGGTCCCCCTCTTGGGACGTCTTCATTACCGATATGTGCAAGTGTGTGCAAGTGTTTCTGGTGGTCCCCCTCTTGGGACGTCTTAATTACCGATATGTGCAAGTGTGTGCAAGTGTTTCTGGTGGTCCCCCTCTTGGGACGTCTTAATTACCGATGTATGTGCGTGCAATATCACAGAGGCTACGTCTCCTATCCCAATCCACAAACTTCTCAATCTTTCACTCTATCACTACTAGGCAACAGTCACGGGTAGGGTGGTTGAATGGAGTACAATGACCGGTGGAGGAGGTGTGGTGTACACGAGGACGCGCAGAGTGCGACGTCTCTCAGTTGCTGGTTCGAAGCGTGGCACGGGATCGCGCTCGGTCTCACCACTCGACCAGTCACTCCCCAGACCCAAGGAGACCACAGACTAACCAATAATGGCTGAAACACTAGCAAGTGTGACACATACATAGTATGTGATCTCCACTTACCGTGTTTGGAGGGTGATCAGTCCTCGAGGTCAGCCACTACGGGTGTCGTCCACGGACATCCAGGTATGGGTCCAGGGGGTCTCGGATCTCGCGGGCCACGCCCCACGTTGGGCGCCAAATTGTCAGGGTCGTCACGACAATACCCTTCATCCACCAGTCATTCCAAATCAGATTAGGAGCATGTTGGTACCGGATAAGAATGAGTCAGACACAATGCTGGTTCAAACTCATTGCACGCTCGTGTGTAACGTCACAGCAACTGAACTGTTTATTTCATATACATAACATTATATAGTCCATTGGGGGAAGGTGTGCAGAGGGCTGGGTTAGGCGGGGTTTAAGCAATGTATCTAGTATTCAGTCCCTCTGATTGGCTATGACATCATCTGATGAATCTTCCTTTGTCCACATCTTGTTAAGTTTCCATTTCTCCAGAAACAATACTTTAGCTTCAGAAACGAAAGTAGATTCTTGGCAAGTACAAAAACTAAGGCAAAAGTGAATACTGGCAGCCATCTTAAATACAGTTAAATTTGCATTTGGCAAGCAAAGGGGAAAAACTTATTGTTTCACAGCATAGGAATATATAAAAGTACAAAAGGGTATAAAAACGTATATTTTTACCTTGACAATATTTCAGGTGTGAACAGGAGGTGATATTTCAGGTGTGAACAGGGGGTCATATTGTAGGTGTGAACAGGAGGTGATATTTCAGGTGTGAACAGGAGGTGATATTTCAGGTGTGAACAGAAGGTGATATTTCAGGGGTGAACAGGAGGTGATATTTCAGGTGTGAACAGGAGGTGATATTTCAGGTGTGAACAGGGGGTGATATTTAAGGTGTAAACAGGAGGTGATATTTCAGGTTTGAACAGGGGGTGAAATTGTAGGTGTGAACAGGAGGTGATATTTCAGGTGTGAACAGGTGGTGATATTTCAGGTGTGAACAGGAGGTGATATTTCAAGGGTGAACAAGAGGTGATATTTCAGGTGTGAACAGGAGGTGATATTTCATGTGTGAACAGGAGGTGATATTTCATGTGTGAACAGGAGGTGATATTTCAGGTGTGAACAGGAGGTGATATTTCAGGTGTGAACAGGAGGTGATATTTCTGGTGTGAACAGGAGGTGATATTTCAGGTGTGAACAGGAGGTGATATTTCTGGTGTGAACAGGAGGTGATATTTCAGGTGTGAACAGGAGGTGATATTTCAGGTGTGAACAGGAGGTGATATTTCAGGTGTGAACAGGGGGTGATATTTCAGGTGTGAACAGGAGGTGATATTTCAGGTGTGAACAGGAGGTGACATTTCAGGTGTGAACAGGAGGTGACATTTCAGGTGTGAACAGGAGGTGATATTTCAGGTGTGAACAGGAGGTGATATTTCAGATGTGAACAGGAGGAGATATTTCAGGTGTGAACAGGAGGAGATATTTCAGGTGTGAACAGGAGGTGATATTTCAGGGATGAACAGGAGGTGACATTTCAGGTGTGAACAGGAGGTGATATTTCAGGTGTGAACAGGGGGTGATATTGTAGGTGTGAACAGGAGGTGATATTTCAGGTGTGAACAGGAGGTGATATTTCAGGTGTGAACAGGAGGTGATATTTCAGGTGTGAACAGGAGGTGATATTTCAGGTGTGAACAGGAGGTGATATTTCAGGGGTGAACAGGAGGTGATATTTCAGGGGTGAACAGGAGGTGATATTTCAGGGGTGAACAGGAGGTGATATTTCAGGGGTGAACAGGAGGTGATATTTCAGGGGTGAACAGGAGGTGATATTTCAGGGGTGAACAGGAGGTGATATTTCAGGGGTGAACAGGAGGTGATATTTCAGGGGTGAACAGGAGGTGATATTTCAGGGGTGAACAGGAGGTGATATTTCAGGGGTGAACAGGAGGTGATATTTCAGGTGTGAACAGGAGGTGATATTTCAGGTGTGAACAGGAGGTGATATTTCAGGTTTGAACAGGAGGTGATATTTCAGGTGTGAACAGGGGTCATATTTCAGGTGTGAACAGGAGGTGATATTTCAGGTGTGAACAGGAGGTGATATTTCAGGTGTGAACAGGAGGTGATATTTCAGGTGTGAACAGGAGGTGATATTTCAGGTGTGAACAGGAGGTGATATTTCAGGGGTGAACAGGAGGTGATATTTCAGGTGTCTGTTATGGCTGGCAATCAGGCAACACAGCGTGCAGTAATCAGCGCACATACAGAGATCTGGCAATAACCAAAAACAATAGGACGAGCTCTGAGACGTGGAATCTCTGTAGACTGCAGTACCTGATCTATCCTCACACAACTATAAGCAGCAGTGGATTGCGCCTATCACTACCTATGCAACTCGGCACTGCCTGAGGAGCTGACTAGCCTGAAGATAGAAATACAAGCCTGACTTGCCTCAGAGAAATACCCCAAAGGAATAGGCAGCCCCCACATATAATGACTGTTAGCAAGATGAAAAGACAAACGTAGGAATGAAATAGATTCAGCAAAGTGAGGCCCGATATTCTAGACAGAGCAAGGATAGCAAAGAGAACTATGCAGTCTACAAAAAACCCTAAAACGAAAACCACGCAAAGGGGCAAAAAGACCCACCGTGCCGAACTAACAGCACGGCGGTGCACCCCTTTGCTTCTCAGAGCTTCCAGCAAAAGTTAATAGCAAGCTGGACAGAAAAAACAGAAAACAAACTAGAAGCACTTATCTAGCAGAGCAGCAGGCCCAAGGAAAGATGCAGTAGCTCAGATCCAACACTGGAACATTGACAAGGAGCAAGGAAGACAGACTCAGGTGGAGCTAAATAGCAAGGCAGCCAACGAGCTCACCAAAACACCTGAGGGAGGAAGCCCAGAGACTGCAATACCACTTGTGACCACAGAAGTGAACTCAGCCACAGAATTCACAACAGTACCCCCCCCTTGAGGAGGGGTCACCGAACCCTCACCAGAACCCCCAGGCCGACCAGGATGAGCCACATGAAAGGCACGAACAAGATCTGGGGCATGGACATCAGAGGCAAAAACCCAGGAATTATCTTCCTGAGCATAACCCTTCCATTTGACCAGATACTGGAGTTTCCGTCTAGAGACACGAGAATCCAAAATCTTCTCCACAATATACTCCAATTCCCCCTCCACCAAAACAGGGGCAGGAGGCTCCACAGATGGAACCATAGGTGCCACGTATCTCCTCAACAACGACCTATGGAATACATTATGTATGGAAAAGGAGTCTGGGAGGATCAGACGAAAAGACACCGGATTGAGAATCTCAGAAATCCTATACGGACCAATAAAACGAGGTTTAAATTTAGGAGAGGAAACCTTCATAGGAATATGACGAGAAGATAACCAAACCAGATCCCCAACACGAAGTCGGGGTCCCACACGGCGTCTGCGATTAGCGAAAAGCTGAGCCTTCTCCTGGGACAAGGTCAAATTGTCCACTACCTGAGTCCAGATCTGCTGCAACCTGTCCACCACAGAATCCACACCAGGACAGTCCGAAGACTCAACCTGTCCTGAAGAGAAACGAGGATGGAACCCAGAATTGCAGAAAAATGGAGAGACCAAGGTAGCCGAGCTGGCCCGATTATTAAGGGCGAACTCAGCCAACGGCAAAAATGACACCCAATCATCCTGGTCAGCGGAAACAAAACATCTCAGATATGTTTCCAAGGTCTGATTGGTTCGTTCGGTCTGGCCATTAGTCTGAGGATGGAAGGCCGAGGAGAAAGATAGGTCAATGCCCATCCTACCACAAAAGGCTCGCGAGAACCTCGAGACAAACTGGGAACCTCTGTCAGAAACAATATTCTCAGGAATGCCATCTAAACGAACCACATGCTGGAAGAACAAAGGCACCAAATCAGAGGAGGAAGGCAATTTAACCAAAGGCACCAGATGGACCATTTTAGAAAAGCGATCACAGACCACCCAAATGACCGACATTTTTTGAGAAACGGGAAGGTCAGAAATGAAATCCATCGAAATATGTGTCCAAGGCCTCTTCGGGACCGGCAAGGGCAAAAGCAACCCACTGGCACGTGAACAGCAGGGCTTAGCCCTAGCACAAATTCCACAGGACTGCACAAAAACACGCACATCCCGTGACAGAGATGGCCACCAGAAGGATCTAGCAACCAACTCCCTGGTACCAAAGATTCCTGGATGACCGGCCAGCACCGAACAATGAAGTTCAGAGATAACTTTACTAGTCCACCTATCAGGGACGAACAGTTTCTCGGCCGGACAACGATCAGGTTTATTAGCCTGAAATTTCTGCAACACTCTCCGCAAATCAGGGGAGATGGCAGACACAATGACTCCTTCCTTGAGGATACTCGCCGGCTCAGATAACCCCGGAGAGTCGGGCACAAAACTCCTAGACAGAGCATCCGCCTTCACATTTTTAGAGCCCGGAAGGTATGAAATCACAAAATCAAAACGAGCAAAAAATAACGACCAACGGGCCTGTCTAGGATTCAAGCGCTTGGCAGACTCAAGATAAGTAAGGTTCTTATGATCAGTCAAAACCACCACGCGATGCTTAGCACCCTCAAGCCAATGACGCCACTCCTCGAATGCCCACTTCATGGCCAGCAACTCTCGGTTGCCCACATCATAATTACACTCAGCAGCAGAAAATTTCCTGGAAAAGAAAGCACATGGTTTGAACACTGAGCAACCAGAACCTCTCTGTGACAAAACCGCCCCTGCACCAATCTCAGAAGCATCAACCTCGACCTGGAACGGAAGAGAAACATCAGGTTGACACAACACAGGGGCACAGCAAAAACGACGCTTCAACTCCTGAAAAGCTTCCACGGCAGCAGAAGACCAATTAACCAAATCAGCACCCTTCTTGGTCAAATCGGTCAATGGTCTGGCAATGCTAGAAAAATTACAGATGAAGCGACGATAAAAATTAGCAAAGCCCAGGAATTTCTGCAGACTTTTTAGAGATGTCGGCTGAGTCCAATCCTGGATGGCCTGAACCTTAACCGGATCCATCTCGATAGTAGAAGGGGAAAAGATGAACCCCAAAAATGAAACTTTCTGCACACCGAAGAGACACTTTGATCCCTTCATGAACAAGGAATTAGCACGCAGTACCTGGAAAACCATTCTGACTTGCTTCACATGAGACTCCCAATCATCTGAGAAGATCAAAATGTCATCCAAGTAAACAATCAAGAATTTATCCAGATACTCACGGAAAATGTCATGCATAAAAGACTGAAAAACAGATGGAGCATTGGCAAGTCCGAACGGCATCACCAGATACTCAAAATGACCCTCGGGCGTATTAAATGCCGTTTTCCATTCATCTCCCTGCCTGATTCTCACCAGATTATACGCACCACGAAGATCAATCTTAGTAAACCAACTAGCCCCCTTAATCCGAGCAAACAAGTCAGAAATCAATGGCAAGGGATACTGAAACTTAACAGTGATCTTATTAAGAAGGCGGTAATTAATACACGGTCTTAGCGAACCATCCTTCTTGGCTACAAAAAAGAACCCTGCTCCCAATGGTGACGACGATGGGCGAATATGTCCCTTCTCCAGGGACTCCTTCACATAACTGCGCATAGCGGTGTGTTCAGGTACGGACAAATTAAATAAACGACCCTTAGGGAATTTACTACCAGGAATCAAATCGATAGCACAATCACAATTCCTATGCGGAGGTAGGGCATCAGACTTGGACTCTTCAAATACATCCTGAAAGTCCGACAAGAACTCTGGGATGTCAGAAGGAATGGATGACGAAATAGACAAAAATGGAACATCACCATGTACTCCCTGACAACCCCAGCTGGTTACCGACATAGAGTTCCAATCCAATACTGGATTATGGGTTTGTAGCCATGGCAACCCCAACACGACCACATCATGCAAATTATGCAGTACCAGAAAGCGAATAACTTCCTGATGTGCAGGAGCCATGCACATGGTCAGCTGGGCCCAGTACTGAGGCTTATTCTTGGCCAAAGGTGTAGCATCAATTCCTCTCAACGGAATAGGACACCGCAAAGGCTCCAAGAAAAATCCACAACGTTTAGCATAATCCAAATCCATCAGATTCAGGGCAGCGCCTGAATCCACAAACGCCATGACAGAATACGATGACAAAGAGCACATTAAGGTAATGGACAAAAGGAATTTGGACTGTACAGTACCAATAACGGCAGAGCTATCGAACCGCCTAGTGCGTTTAGGACAATTAGAAATAGCATGAGTAGAATCACCACAATAGAAACACAGTCTGTTCAGACGTCTGTGTTCTTGCCGTTCTACTTTAGTCATAGTCCTGTCGCACTGCATAGGCTCAGGTTTACTCTCAGACAATACCGCCAGATGGTGCACAGATTTACGCTCGCGCAAGCGACGACCGATCTGAATGGCCAAGGACATAGACTCATTCAAACCAGCAGGCATAGGAAATCCCACCATTACATCCTTAAGAGCTTCAGAGAGACCCTTTCTGAACAAAGCCGCTAGTGCAGATTCATTCCACAGAGTGAGTACTGACCACTTCCTAAATTTCTGACAATATACTTCTACATCATCCTGACCCTGGCATAAAGCCAGCAGATTTTTCTCAGCCTGATCCACTGAATTAGGCTCATCGTAAAGCAATCCCAGCGCCTGGAAAAATGCATCAACATTACTCAATGCAGAATCTCCTGGTGCAAGAGAAAACGCCCAGTCCTGTGGGTCGCCGCGCAAAAAAGAAATAATAATCAAAACCTGTTGAATAGGATTACCGGAAGAATGAGGTTTCAAGGCCAAAAATAGCTTACAATTATTTCTGAAGCTCAGGAACTTAGTTCTGTCACCAAAAAACAAATCAGGAATCGGAATTCTTGGTTCTAGCATCGATTTCTGATCAATAGTATCTTGAATCTTTTGTACATTTACAACGAGATTATCCATTGAGGAGCACAGAGCCTGAATATCCATGTCCACAGCTGTGTCCTGAAGCACTCTAATGTCTAGGGGAAAAAAAAGACTGAAGACAGAGCTAAGAAAAAAAAATGATGTCAGGATTTCTTTTTTCCCTCTATTGGGAATCATTGGTGTGGCTCCTTGTACTGTTATGGCTGGCAATCAGGCAACACAGCGTGCAGTAATCAGCGCACATACAGAGATCTGGCAATAACCAAAAACAATAGGACGAGCTCTGAGACGTGGAATCTCTGTAGACTGCAGTACCTGATCTATCCTCACACAACTATAAGCAGCAGTGGATTGCGCCTATCACTACCTATGCAACTCGGCACTGCCTGAGGAGCTGACTAGCCTGAAGATAGAAATACAAGCCTGACTTACCTCAGAGAAATACCCCAAAGGAATAGGCAGCCCCCCACATATAATGACTGTTAGCAAGATGAAAAGACAAACGTAGGAATGAAATAGATTCAGCAAAGTGAGGCCCGATATTCTAGACAGAGCGAGGATAGCAAAGAGAACTATGCAGTCTACAAAAAACCCTAAAACGAAAACCACGCAAAGGGGCAAAAAGACCCACCGTGCCTAACTAACAGCACGGCGGTGCACCCCTTTGCTTCTCAGAGCTTCCAGCAAAAGTTAATAGCAAGCTGGACAGAAAAAACAGAAAACAAACTAGAAGCACTTATCTAGCAGAGCAGCAGGCCCAAGGAAAGATGCAGTAGCTCAGATCCAACACTGGAACATTGACAAGGAGCAAGGAAGACAGACTCAGGTGGAGCTAAATAGCAAGGCAGCCAACGAGCTCACCAAAACACCTGAGGGAGGAAGCCCAGAGACTGCAATACCACTTGTGACCACAGAAGTGAACTCAGCCACAGAATTCACAACAGGTGTGAACAGGAGGTGATATTTCAGGTGTGAACAGGAGGTGATATTTCACATGTGAACAGGAGGTGATATTTCAGGTGTGAACAGGAGGTGATATTTCAGGGGTGAACAGGAGGTGATATTTCAGGGGTGAACAGGAGGTGATATTTCAGGTGTGAACAGGAGGTGATATTTCAGGTGTGAACAGGAGGTGATATTTCAGGTGTGAACAGGAGGTGATATTTCAGGTGTGAACAGGAGGTGATATTTCAGGGGTGAACAGGAGGTGATATTTCAGGGGTGAACAGGAGGTGATATTTCAGGTGTGAACAGAAGGTGATATTTCAGGTGTGAACAGGGGTGATATTTCAGGTGTGAACAGGAGGTGATATTTCAGGTGTGAACATGAGGTGATATTTCAGGGGTGAACAGGAGATATTTCAGGTGTGAACAGGAGGTGATATTTCAGGGGTGAACAGGAGGTGATATTTCAGGTGCGAACAGGAGGTGATATTTCAGGGGTGAACAGGAGGTGATATTTCAGGTGTGAACAGGAGGTGATATTTCAGGGGTGAACAGGAGGTGATATTTCAGGTGTGAACAGGAGGTGATATTTCAGGTGTGAACAGGAGGTGATATTTCAGGTGTGAACATGAGGTGATATTTCAGGGGTGAACAGGAGATGATATTTCAGGTGTGAACAGGGGGTGATATTTCATGTGTGAACAGGGGGTGATATTTCAGGGGTGAACAGGAGGTGATATTTCAGGGGTGAACAGGAGGTGATATTTCAGGTGTGAACAGGAGATGATATTTCAGGTGTGAACAGGAGGTGATTTTTCAGGTGTGAACAGGAGGTGATATTTCAGGGGTGAACAGGAGGTGATATTTCAGGGGTGAACAGGAGGTGATATTTCAGGTGTGAACAGGGAGTGATATTTCAGGGGTGAACAGGAGGTGATATTTCAGGTGTGAACAGGAGGTGATATTTCAGGGGTGAACAGGAGGTGATATTTCAGGTGTGAACAGGAGGTGATATTTCAGGTGTGAACAGGAGGTGATATTTCAGGTGTGAACAGGAGGTGATATTTCAGGGGTGAACAGGAGATGATATTTCAGGGGTGAACAGGAGGTGATATTTCAGGGGTGAACAAGAGGTGATATTTCAGGGGTGAACAGGAGGTGATATTTCAGGGGTGAACAGGAGGTGATATTTCAGGGGTGAACAGGAGGTGATATTTCAGGGGTGAACAGGAGGTGATATTTCAGGGGTGAACAGGAGGTGATATTTCAGGGGTGAACAGGAGGTGATATTTCAGGGGTGAACAGGAGGTGATATTTCAGGTGTGAACAGGAGGTGATATTTCAGGTTTGAACAGGAGGTGATATTTCAGGTGTGAACAGGGGTCATATTTCAGGTGTGAACAGGAGGTGATATTTCAGGTGTGAACAGGAGGTGATATTTCAGGTGTGAACAGGAGGTGATATTTCAGGTGTGAACAGGAGGTGATATTTCAGGTGTGAACAGGAGGTGATATTTCAGGTGTGAACAGGAGGTGATATTTCAGGTGTGAACAGGAGGTGATATTGTAGGTGTGAACAGGAGGTGATATTTCAGGTGTGAACAGGGGGTGATATTGTAGGTGTGAACAGGAGGTGATATTTCAGGGGTGAACAGGGGGTGATATTGTAGGTGTGAACAGGAGGTGATATTTCAGGTGTGAACAGGGGGTGATATTGTAGGTGTGAACAGGAGGTGATATTTCAGGGGTGAACAGGAGTTGATATTTCAGGGGTGAACAGGGGGTGATATTGTAGGTGTGAACAGGAGGTGATATTTCAGGTGTGAACAGGGGGTGATATTGTAGGTGTGAACAGGAGGTGATATTTCAGGTGTGAACAGGAGGTGATATTTCAGGTGTGAACAGGAGGTGATATTTCAGATGTGAACAGGAGGAGATATTTCAGGTGTGAACAGGGGGTGATATTTCATGTGTGAACAGGAGGTGATATTTCAGGGGTGAACAGGAGGTGATATTTCAGGTGTGAAATGGAGGTGATATTTCAGGTGTGAACAGGAGGTGATATTTCAGGTGTGAACAGGAGGTGATATTTCAGGTGTGAACAGGAGGTGATATTTCAGGTGTGAACAGGAGGTGATATTTCAGGTGTGAACATGAGGTGATATTTCAGGGGTGAACAGGAGATGATATTTCAGGTGTGAACAGGGGGTGATATTTCATGTGTGAACAGGGGGTGATATTTCAGGGGTGAACAGGAGGTGATATTTCAGGGGTGAACAGGAGGTGATATTTCAGGTGTGAACAGGAGATGATATTTCAGGTGTGAACAGGAGGTGATTTTTCAGGTGTGAACAGGAGGTGATATTTCAGGGGTGAACAGGAGGTGATATTTCAGGGGTGAACAGGAGGTGATATTTCAGGTGTGAACAGGGAGTGATATTTCAGGGGTGAACAGGAGGTGATATTTCAGGTGTGAACAGGAGGTGATATTTCAGGGGTGAACAGGAGGTGATATTTCAGGTGTGAACAGGAGGTGATATTTCAGGTGTGAACAGGAGGTGATATTTCAGGTGTGAACAGGAGGTGATATTTCAGGGGTGAACAGGAGATGATATTTCAGGGGTGAACAGGAGGTGATATTTCAGGGGTGAACAAGAGGTGATATTTCAGGGGTGAACAGGAGGTGATATTTCAGGGGTGAACAGGAGGTGATATTTCAGGGGTGAACAGGAGGTGATATTTCAGGTGTGAACAGGAGGTGATATTTCAGGTGTGAACAGGAGGTGATATTTCAGGGGTGAACAGGAGGTGATATTTCAGGGGTGAACAGGAGGTGATATTTCAGGTGTGAACAGGAGGTGATATTTCAGGTTTGAACAGGAGGTGATATTTCAGGTGTGAACAGGGGTCATATTTCAGGTGTGAACAGGAGGTGATATTTCAGGTGTGAACAGGAGGTGATATTTCAGGTGTGAACAGGAGGTGATATTTCAGGTGTGAACAGGAGGTGATATTTCAGGTGTGAACAGGAGGTGATATTTCAGGTGTGAACAGGAGGTGATATTTCAGGTGTGAACAGGAGGTGATATTGTAGGTGTGAACAGGAGGTGATATTTCAGGTGTGAACAGGGGGTGATATTGTAGGTGTGAACAGGAGGTGATATTTCAGGGGTGAACAGGGGGTGATATTGTAGGTGTGAACAGGAGGTGATATTTCAGGTGTGAACAGGGGGTGATATTGTAGGTGTGAACAGGAGGTGATATTTCAGGGGTGAACAGGAGTTGATATTTCAGGGGTGAACAGGGGGTGATATTGTAGGTGTGAACAGGAGGTGATATTTCAGGTGTGAACAGGGGGTGATATTGTAGGTGTGAACAGGAGGTGATATTTCAGGTGTGAACAGGAGGTGATATTTCAGGTGTGAACAGGAGGTGATATTTCAGATGTGAACAGGAGGAGATATTTCAGGTGTGAACAGGGGGTGATATTTCATGTGTGAACAGGAGGTGATATTTCAGGGGTGAACAGGAGGTGATATTTCAGGTGTGAAATGGAGGTGATATTTCAGGGGTGCAGAGGAGGTGTTATTTCAGGGGTGCAGAGGAGGTGTTATTTCAGGTGTGAACAGGAGGTGATATTTCAGGTGTGAACAGGAGGTGATATTTCAGGTGTGAACAGGAGGTGATATTTCAGGTGTGAACAGGAGGTGATATTTCAGGTGTGAACAGGAAGTGATATTTCAGGTGTGAACAGGAGGTGATATTTCAGGGGTGAACAGGAGGTGATATTTCAGGGGTGAACAGGAGGTGATATTTCAGGTGTGAACAGGGAGTGATATTTCAGGGGTGAACAGGAGGTGATATTTCAGGTGTGAACAGGAGGTGATATTTCAGGGGTGAACAGGAGGTGATATTTCAGGTGTGAACAGGAGGTGATATTTCAGGTGTGAACAGGAGGTGATATTTCAGGTGTGAACAGGAGGTGATATTTCAGGGGTGAACAGGAGATGATATTTCAGGGGTGAACAGGAGGTGATATTTCAGGGGTGAACAAGAGGTGATATTTCAGGGGTGAACAGGAGGTGATATTTCAGGGGTGAACAGGAGGTGATATTTCAGGGGTGAACAGGAGGTGATATTTCAGGGGTGAACAGGAGGTGATATTTCAGGGGTGAACAGGAGGTGATATTTCAGGGGTGAACAGGAGGTGATATTTCAGGGGTGAACAGGAGGTGATATTTCAGGGGTGAACAGGAGGTGATATTTCAGGTTTGAACAGGAGGTGATATTTCAGGTGTGAACAGGGGTCATATTTCAGGTGTGAACAGGAGGTGATATTTCAGGTGTGAACAGGAGGTGATATTTCAGGTGTGAACAGGAGGTGATATTTCAGGTGTGAACAGGAGGTGATATTTCAGGTGTGAACAGGAGGTGATGTTTGAGGTGTGAACAGGAGGTGATATTGTAGGTGTGAACAGGAGGTGATATTTCAGGTGTGAACAGGGGGTGATATTGTAGGTGTGAACAGGAGGTGATATTTCAGGGGTGAACAGGAGGTGATATTGTAGGTGTGAACAGGAGGTGATATTTCAGGTGTGAACAGGGGGTGATATTGTAGGTGTGAACAGGAGGTGATATTTCAGGGGTGAACAGGAGTTGATATTTCAGGGGTGAACAGGGGGTGATATTGTAGGTGTGAACAGGAGGTGATATTTCAGGTGTGAACAGGGGGTGATATTGTAGGTGTGAACAGGAGGTGATATTTCAGGTGTGAACAGGAGGTGATATTTCAGGTGTGAACAGGAGGTGATATTTCAGGGGTGAACAGGAGATGATATTTCAGGGGTGAACAGGAGGTGATATTTCAGGGGTGAACAAGAGGTGATATTTCAGGGGTGAACAGGAGGTGATATTTCAGGGGTGAACAGGAGGTGATATTTCAGGGGTGAACAGGAGGTGATATTTCAGGGGTGAACAGGAGGTGATATTTCAGGGGTGAACAGGAGGTGATATTTCAGGGGTGAACAGGAGGTGATATTTCAGGTGTGAACAGGAGGTGATATTTCAGGTGTGAACAGGAGGTGATATTTCAGGTGTGAACAGGAGGTGATAGTTCAGGTGTGAACAGGAGGTGATATTTCAGGTGTGAACAGGAGGTGATATTTCAGGTGTGAACAGGGGGTGATATTTCAGGTGTGAACAGGAGGTGATATTTCAGATGTGAACAGGAGGAGATATTTCAGGTGTGAACAGGTGTGAACAGGAGGTGATATTTCAGGGGTGCACAGGAGTTGATATTTCAGGTGTGAAATGGAGGTGATATTTCAGGGGTGCAGAGGAGGTGTTATTTCAGGGGTGCAGAGGAGGTGTTATTTCAGGTGTGAACAGGAGGTGATATTTCAGGTGTGAACAGGAGGTGATATTTCAGGTGTGAACAGGAGGTGATATTTCAGGTGTGAACAGGAGGTGATATTTCAGGGGTGAACAGGAGGTGATATTTCAGGTGAGAACAGGAGGTGATATTTCAGGGGTGAACAGGAGGTGATATTTCAGGTGTGAACAGGAGGTGATATTTCAGGGGTGAACAGGAGGTGATATTTCAGGTGTGACAGGAGGTGATATTTCAGGTGTGAACAGGAGGTGATATTTCAGGTGTGAACAGGAGGTGATATTTCAGGTGTGAACAGGAGGTGATATTTCAGGTGTGAACAGGGGTCATATTTCAGGTGTGAACAGGAGGTGATATTTCAGGTGTGAACAGGAGGTGATATTTCAGGTGTGAACAGGAGGTGATATTTCAGGTGTGAACAGGAGGTGATATTTCAGGGGTGAACAGGAGGTGATATTTCAGGTGTGAACAGGAGGTGATAATTCAGGTGTGAACAGGAGGTGATATTTCAGGTGTGAACAGGAGGTGATATTTCAGGTGTGAACAGGAGGTGATATTTCAGGTGTGAACAGGAGGTGATATTTCAGGTGTGAACAGGAGGTGATATTTCATGTGTGAACAGGAGGTGATATTTCAGGGGTGCACAGGAGTTGATATTTCAGGTGTGAAATGGAGGTGATATTTCAGGGGTGCAGAGGAGGTGTTATTTCAGGGGTGCAGAGGAGGTGTTATTTCAGGTGTGAACAGGAGGTGATATTTCAGGTGTGAACAGGAGGTGATATTTCAGGTGTGAACAGAAGGTGATATTTCAGGTGTGAACAGGAGGTGATATTTCAGGTGTGAACAGGAGGTGATATTTCAGGTGTGAACAGGAGGTGATATTTCAGGTGTGAACAGGAGGTGATATTTCAGGTGTGAACAGGGAGTGATATTTCAGGTGTTATCAGGAGGTGATATTTCAGGTGTGAACAGGAGGTGATGTTTGAGGTGTGAACAGGAGGTGATATTTCAGGTGTGAACAGGGGGTGATATTTCAGGTGTGAACCGGAGGTGATATTTCAGGTGTGAACAGGAGGTGATATTTCAGGTGTGAACAGGAGGTGATATTTCAGGGGTGAACAGGAGGTGATATTTCAGGGGTGAACAGGAGGTGATATTTCAGGGGTGAACAGGAGGTGATATTTCAGGGGTGAACAGGGGGTGATATTTCAGGTGTGAACCGGAGGTGATATTTCAGGTGTGAACAGGAGGTGATATTTCAGGTGTGAACAGGAGGTGATATTTCAGGGGTGAACAGGAGGTGATATTTCAGGTGTGAACAGGAGGTGATATTTCAGGTGTGAACAGGAGGTGATATTTCAGGGGTGAACAGGAGGTGATATTTCAGGTGTGAACAGGAGGTGATATTTCAGGTGTGAACAGGAGGTGATATTTCAGGTGTGAACAGGAGGTGATATTTCAGGTGTGAACAGGAGGTGATATTTCAGGGGTGAACAGGAGGTGATATTTCAGGTGTGAACAGGAGGTGATATTTCAGGGGTGAACAGGAGGTGATATTTCATGGGTGAACAGGAGTTGATATTTCAGGTGTGAACAGGAGGTGATATTTCAGGGGTGAACAGGAGGTGATATTTCAGGGGTGAACAGGAGGTGATATTTCAGGTGTGAAAAGGAGGTGATATTTCAGGTGTGAACAGGAGGTGATATTTCAGGTGTGAACAGGAGGTGATATTTCAGGTGTGAACAGGAGGTGATATTTCAGTTGTGAACAGGAGGTGATATTTCAGGTGTGAACAGGAGGTGATATTTCAGGGGTGAACAGGAGGTGATATTTCATGGGTGAACAGGAGTTGATATTTCAGGTGTGAACAGGAGATGATATTTCAGGTGTGAACAGGAGGTCATATTTCAGGTGTGAACAGGAGGTGATATTTCAGGTGTGAACAGGAGGTGATATTTCAGGTGTGAACAGGAGGTGATATTTCAGGTGTGAACAGGAGGTGATATTTCAGGTGTGAACAGGGAGTGATATTTCAGGTGTTATCAGGAGGTGATATTTCAGGTGTGAACAGGAGGTGATGTTTGAGGTGTGAACAGGAGGTGATATTTCAGGTGTGAACAGGGGGTGATATTTCAGGTGTGAACCGGAGGTGATATTTCAGGTGTGAACAGGAGGTGATATTTCAGGTGTGAACAGGAGGTGATATTTCAGGGGTGAACAGGAGGTGATATTTCAGGGGTGAACAGGAGGTGATATTTCAGGGGTGAACAGGAGGTGATATTTCAGGGGTGAACAGGGGGTGATATTTCAGGTGTGAACCGGAGGTGATATTTCAGGTGTGAACAGGAGGTGATATTTCAGGTGTGAACAGGAGGTGATATTTCAGGGGTGAACAGGAGGTGATATTTCAGGTGTGAACAGGAGGTGATATTTCAGGTGTGAACAGGAGGTGATATTTCAGGGGTGAACAGGAGGTGATATTTCAGGTGTGAACAGGAGGTGATATTTCAGGTGTGAACAGGAGGTGATATTTCAGGTGTGAACAGGAGGTGATATTTCAGGTGTGAACAGGAGGTGATATTTCAGGTGTGAACAGGAGGTGATATTTCAGGTGTGAACAGGAGGTGATATTTCAGGGGTGAACAGGAGGTGATATTTCATGGGTGAACAGGAGTTGATATTTCAGGTGTGAACAGGAGGTGATATTTCAGGGGTGAACAGGAGGTGATATTTCAGGGGTGAACAGGAGGTGATATTTCAGGTGTGAAAAGGAGGTGATATTTCAGGTGTGAACAGGAGGTGATATTTCAGGTGTGAACAGGAGGTGATATTTCAGGTGTGAACAGGAGGTGATATTTCAGTTGTGAACAGGAGGTGATATTTCAGGTGTGAACAGGAGGTGATATTTCAGGGGTGAACAGGAGGTGATATTTCATGGGTGAACAGGAGTTGATATTTCAGGTGTGAACAGGAGATGATATTTCAGGTGTGAACAGGAGGTCATATTTCAGGTGTGAACAGGAGGTGATATTTCGGGTGTGAACAGGAGGTGATATTTCAGGTGCGAACAGGAGGTGATATTTCAGGTGTGAACAGGGGGTGATATTTCAGGTGTGAACAGGGGGTGATATTTCAGGTGTGAACAGGAGGTGATATTTCAGATGTGAACAGGAGGAGATATTTCAGGTGTGAACAGGGGGTGATATTTCATGTGTGAACAGGAGGTGATATTTCAGGGGTGCACAGGAGTTGATATTTCAGGTGTGAAATGGAGGTGATATTTCAGGGGTGCAGAGGAGGTGTTATTTCAGGTGTGAACAGGAGGTGATATTTCAGGTGTGAACAGGAGGTGATATTTCAGGTGTGAACAGGAGGTGATATTTCAGGTGTGAACAGGAGGTGATATTTCAGGTGTGAACAGGGGGTGATATTTCAGGTGTGAACAGGAGGTGATATTTCAGATGTGAACAGGAGGAGATATTTCGGGGGTGATATTTCATGTGTGAACAGGAGGTGATATTTCAGGGGTGCACAGGAGTTGATATTTCAGGTGTGAAATGGAGGTGATATTTCAGGGGTGCAGAGGAGGTGTTATTTCAGGTGTGAACAGGAGGTGATATTTCAGGTGTGAACAAGAGGTGATAATTCAGGTGTGAACAGGAGGTGATATTTCAGGTGTGAACAGGAGGTGATATTTCAGGTGTGAACAGGAGGTGATATTTCAGGTGTGAACAGGAGGTGATATTTCAGGTGTGAACAGGAGGTGATATTTCAGTTGTGAACAGGAGGTGATATTTCAGGTGTGAACAGGAGGTGATATTTCAGGTGTGAACAGGAGGTGATATTTCAGGTGTGAACAGGAGGTGATATTTCAGGGGTGAACAGGAGGTGATAATTCAGGGGTGAACAGGAGGTGATATTTCAGTGGTGAACAGGAGGTGATATTTCAGGTGTGAACAGGAGGTGATATTTCAGGGGTGAACAGGAGGTGATATTTCAGGTGTGAACAGGAGGTGATATATCAGGTGTGAACAGGAGGTGATATTTCAGTTGTGAACAGGAGGTGATATTTCAGGTGTGAACAGGAGGTGATATTTCAGGTGTGAACAGGAGGTGATATTTCAGGTGTGAACAGGAGATGATATTTCAGGTGTGAACAGGGGGTGATATTTCAGGGGTGAACAGGAGGTGATAATTCAGGTGTGAACAGGAGGTGATATTTCAGGTGTGAACAGGAGGTGATATTTCAGGTGTGAACAGGAGGTGATATTTCAGGTGTGAACAGGAGGTGATATTTCAGGTGTGAACAGTGGGTGATATTTCAGGTGTGAACAGGAGGTGATATTTCAGGTGTGAACAGGAGGTGATATTTCAGGTGTGAACAGGAGGTGATATTTCAGGTGTGAACAGGAGGTGATATTTCAGGTGTGAACAGGAGGTGATATTTCAGGTGTGAACAGGGGGTGATATTTCAGGTGTGAACAGGAGGTGATATTTCAGGTGTGAACAGGAGGTGATATTGTCGGGGTCGTCACGACAATACCCTTCATCCACCATTCATTCCAAATCAGATTAGGAGCATGTTGGTACCGGATAAGAATGAGTCAGACACAATGCTGGTTCAAACTCATTGCACGCTCGTGTGTAACGTCACAGCAACTGAACTGTTTATTTCATATACATAACATTATATAGTCCATTGGGGGAAGGTGTGCAGAGGGCGGGGTAAGGCGGGGTTTAAGCAATGTATCTAGTATTCAGTCCCTCTGATTGGCTATGACATCATCTGATGAATCTTCCTTTGTCCACATCTTGTTAAGTTGCCATTTCTCCAGAAACGATACTTTAGCTTCAGAAACGAAAGTAGATTCTTGGCAAGTACAAAAACTAAGGCAAAAGTGAATACTGGCAGCCATCTTAAATACAGTTAAATTTGCATTTGGCAAGCAAAGGGGAAAAACTTATTGTTTCACAGCATAAGAATATATAAAAGTACAAAAGGGTATAAAAACGTATATTTTTACCTTGACAATCCCCCCTAAACACTAAGTTTTTCCCTAAAAAGAAAGATCCTTCGAGACTGTCCATGTGATGGGGAAAGGGGAGGTGGATTTCTTCATCCAGACACCTCAGAAGCTCTCCCCTTGCGAGAGGCCTCCAGGCAGCTGAACCCTTCACTAGCTTCACATGGAGTTCTCCTGCTGTCCCTAAACTAGATCTCTTAGCACCTGAGAGTAAGGGGTATTGTCTATCTTCTTGAGGGGGACGTACTTAGGGATTTCCCCCGGATCAGTGCCATTGTACTCTAGTGGGTCTACTTCTTGGTTGAGGAAGGTGCCAGTCGGAGTTGCCTTAGTGATAACCTTTTTACACAGGGGTATAACACAACAGAGAATTATCGATCCAACTACAAGAAGGGCAATCAGTACCAGACAAGCTTGTTGGAGGAATCCTTTGAGCCCACCCAACAAACCGGAAAAGAAAGATGTGTCTACTCCTGCATTAGTTTTTAATTCTGCTGCTAACCCATTTAACTTTTTAAGGGCTATCATGGTCTTTCCATTTACCCCAGAGTTCTGAGGGATATAGGTACAACACTCCTCTCGCACCATCCCACAGACTCCTCCTTTCTCAGCTAAGATCATATCAAGGGCTAGTCGGTTCTGGAGGGTCATTCTAGTGTTAGGTCCCAATTCCTCAACTATACCTTGGAAAGCATCACAGATAAAATTGACAAACCTTTGTTCACTGTAATATGTGTAATTGATCCCATCAACATTTTTATTAATCTGCACCTGTGGATTAAAGAAGCAAAGCCAACATAGATCTGGTTCTGGGCTTTAAATTGGTCAGGCACCCCCCTTGGCACTCCAACGCCATCGACATATAACAATGGATCTTCTTCATAACTCATGTGGAGCTGATCAAGGCTTCTCCTCATTCTGGTATATTCATCAGGTGTCTCTGGATCCCAAGGTAGAATCTTGAACTGCACAGCTAGTTTAACAAGGGTGCATTGACCTATCCAGGCATTAGGCAACCTAGGACGGAGCTTACCATCTCCACATAACCGATAAATGTCGTACATATACTGTGTATGATTAGCTAGCAAGTCAGTATCCAGGGAACTGTTCTCTTTGCAGAAACCTGTCTCGAAGACCCCTACTGGTGTACCTGTAGTGTCGTGGGAATTATAGCAGGTATAATTATCAGCTAACACAGTTATCCCTCCTGGGACCTTTAATTTAGGTGCTTCATGAATTAGTGAGACATAATCTGAGCAATCAGTGGGCTTTAGACCCTTCAACAGATTCATAACACAGGCAGTGGTATTGTCATCAGGAAAAGACAATGCATGTGTGTGTATAGATGTGTATTCGCTGCAGCACAAGCAACACATCCTACAGAGATACTCTGAACTCTTACATTGTATCTTACCCATTCTAACCATAAATTTTTCCTTGGGGCTGTTTGTGTTTCTATGGAGAAGACTTCTTGCCAACTAAGACCTGGAATGGGGATTACTTCGTTAACTATATTTTGCAAACGTTCACCTGGGCCTGTTTTAGCTGTACTGGTAACGGGGGCCTTGGTTGGTCTGAAACTAATATCCTGGAGCTGTATATGGCCTAAATTCCCATAGTATCCACTATTAAACACATTATGAAAATATCTTCCCAGCACAATTGTTATCTCTGGTAACACATATATAATATTGAATGATTCCCTCTACCACCCGCTGAGTCTCGGGGCACTTGACTACATTGCAGAAATCAAATCACCAGATATTTACCGGGGCCGTTAGGTTTACCCAGAGAATAGTGGCACCGGAATTCTTATTTACAATAGGGGCCGAGGAGGTAGGGGCGAGGATGGCCCCCAGCCTCAGGACCAAAAACAACAGCAACATTTTCCTTCGATCACCACTGTGACTAAACGCTGGTCCGGTCTCTTTTGCAGTGTGAAGCGTGGATTCAGGTGCTCTTTCCTTCAAGTTTTACTGACATAGCTTTTCACGACCATAAAACCACCAGGCTTCAAATTGTGACCAGTGTCGGTTCCTGCTGAACCTGGAAGGGAAGAAAAAACTAAAACATGGGTGTTAGCAACATTTTTACTAAGCTGAATAACATATTGAACAGCACGGTCAGTTTCTTTTGACAACTACTGAGACTGAAAATTTACAACTGAGAACCTAGCACCAAACAATATCTCATATGGGGACAGGCCATATTTTGCAATAGGGGTAGTACGAATGTGTAAGAGCCCTGGCCATGGAGCCGTAGTCTCCTGCATCATTTTGGTCAATTGTCCCTTCAGTGTGCCGTTCAGCCTCTTAACTTTCCCACTGGATTGTGGAGAGTATGGAGTATGGAGGGCTACAGTGGATCCAAGCATTGTCAGAACCTCCTGATACACATGAGAAGAAAAGTCCGGGCCTTGGTCACTTTCAGCAACTTCTGGAACCCCATATCTGCATATAACTTCCATCACCAGTTTCTTTGCTGTGGTCTTTGCAGTCACGTTGGTAACGGGGAATGCTTCTGGCCAACTGGAGAACATGTCGACAACCACCAGACAATATTCATACCTTCCAGACTTCGGCAACGTGATGAGGTCCACCTGGAGCTTTTGGAAATGATAATCGGGCTTAGCAAGATGCTTCGGGGGTACACGTTGAAGTTGACCGGGTTAGCAGGTCTGACAGATACCTCGATGTGTGGGCCCATGCGCCCACGTGACAATAGCAGGGTACATCTGCTTAGGGAGACACACAAGTTGGTCCTTTTTCCAGCGACCATGTCCATACGTGCTCCATCAGCTTTCCACTGCTTCATTTCTTCCTTTGGAGACATTCTCTGCATCGTCATTAAGCGGTCTTGCGGGGTCCGGTAGAAAACCTCAGTCTGGCATAGAACATCAGGTTCCTGTAGAGTCAGTGTTTCTTGTAACTGTTTACGCAGAGAGCGTGTGGTCACCATAGCTGGTATGGGCTGTTCAACAGGTAGGAGAGCAGCGGCTTTTGCTTGCATATCCGCAAAGGCATTACCAACAGTCTGTGGACTGTTCCATGGTACCGTGCTCCTTAACTTTGATAATGGCCACCTGGGTAGGTAATTCGATTGAGTCCATGAGGGCTTTAACAGCTTCAACATTCTTCACTGAGTCCCGGCAGTAGTAACAAATCCTTGATTGGCCCATAGGGCTCCGAAATCATGAGCAATACCAAATGCATACTGTGAGTCCGTGTATTTATTAGCCCGCCTGTCCTTGGCCAAAGTACATGCAGTAGACAGATCCTGACATTCTGCTTCTTGTGCTGACAGGGAGGGAGGGAGTGCAGCTCCGTGCACTACAGTGTCTTCCGTAGTAACAGCGTATCATGTGTGAAATCTGCCAAAATCATCACCATATCTTGAACAGTCTTTCAGGGCCTTGTAGAGAGGTAACATTATGCGGGATGCGTCCGGTATCCACTGACAACAATAAGTACATAGTCCAAGAAAACGCTGGAGTTCAGTCTCATCTTTTGGAAATGGAAGGGAGCTGACGGCTTTTTTTTTCTTTCTTCTGTGAGGTGTCTGGCACCCTGAAGGAGACAGTGACCCAAAAATATCACTTGACCAAGGCAGAACCGAAGTTTCGAGGCCGAAGCCCGACAGTTCAGATCTGCCAGATACTTGTGAAAACTAACAGTGGCAACAATGGCTTCCTGCTCTGTCTGTATACACAACAAAAAACAAAAAAATTACCCACATACTGAAGTAACGTGACATAGGCATATTCTAACTGACAGGGTTAGAGACACTATCCCCCCTATTTTTTTTTTTTTTTCAAACTGATTGGGAAAGGACATGTGAGATACACATCTCATTATACTCATCTGCATAGGGGTTATATAACATAAATACCATCTGACCATCATCTTGGCTCACCAACTCTCTAGGTCTGCTCAGGTGCACTTATACGTCCATCATATTCTCTTTGTCTGTATAATGGGAAAGGTTTGTTCTCAGGGTCAGCCAATTATTTTAGCGTAGCTAGCTAGTCAGAGGGATTCCAGGGATAATACTCCTGTATCTGTCTTACACTACCTGGTGTGGTTGGTTCTCTGGTGGTGGGGGTGACTAGATGACCGGTTGGGGGTGACATGACATGCTGGTCTACAGCTCCTTCCCAAAAGGATTACTGTCAGCCTACTCCCAAAATTAATGTCCCCACTACCCACAATCCTGTGTCAGCTTCTTATATCACTACATCACTACATGTGATCTTATCTGGACAGGAATCAGTGTAATTCACTTAGGTTGCAGCACAGATTATACAAGCATTTCTCCCGTCTGGGTTTGTCTGACTGCAAAATTTACAAATCCATCTGTCCTGTCTTGGTCTGAGAATTAACATGGCGAGAGAGATTTCCGGACACAGGGTTAAAATGAATATTGGAGCGTAAGACTGGATTTGTGTAAGGGAGGGGGAGCTGGAGCTGAAGTCTTCTGCTTCTTGGGCCACTGATAAGGAAGCGAGCTGCGAGTTGTGTCCTTGAAGCTGCGAGGGGAGGGGGACTAGAGAGCGAGTGAGGATCGCTGCAGCTGCTGATACAGACTGGGTTAAGTTCTTCTGGAAACTTTGGCCCCCCTTTCTCTGGCCGGCAGCACAAAGAGGAGAAGTCAAAAAAAAAAAAAAAAAAAACAATTCGCGCAGGGGTTCACCCCTCCCATCGGCCACAGACAAGAATTTACAGCATTCCTTAACACAAAAGAAAACAATAACGCAGCTATTTGACTCCACCCTCCCATTGGGTGTCTCGGAAAACCACACAGAGTGACAAAATACAGCAGTTCTCAGACTCAATTGATTTCTACAAAACCTTCACACAACTCATTTGCCAGAACACCCTAGAAAAACTAATGATTGAGGTATTTTATAGCCAAACACGGGCTCTGCATCCTTTCATCTTTCCTCTCCATCAACCTTTTTGCTTGTTCTTTATGAGATGGTGCCATGTAGACAGCTGCAATCTCCCTGTCGAGGGCAATCCTACATACTCGTACACCTTCTCGACATTCTTGACTGCCTTCTTGCCCTCCCGTGACTCTACTATTGTCTTGACTTCCACAGCATCCTCATCTAACTCGTGGGGCACGGACTTCTTCTTTAAGAGACGTAACATGACTCACAGAATACTACGCCCTTCTGCAGTAGGCCGCTGACAGCGACAGCAACACGTGTGTCCTAACACGGAGCCTCGTGCTCCACGTGTTCTGAATAAAGAGCCTCGCGCTCAATATTTTTCCCTAACCTGAACACCAGTGATTACAGTCTGTCCTGTCACGATATTCTAAACGTTGGGAGGCTGTCTCCTAGTGAGACCCCTCCACTGTGTTTCTGGTGGTCCCCCTCTTGGGACGTCTTCATTACCGATATGTGCAAGTGTGTGCAAGTGTTTCTGGTGGTCCCCCTCTTGGGACGTCTTAATTACCGATATGTGCAAGTGTGTGCAAGTGTTTCTGGTGGTCCCCCTCTTGGGACGTCTTAATTACCGATGTATGTGCGTGCAATATCACAGAGGCTACGTCTCCTATCCCAATCCACAAACTTCTCAATCTTTCACTCTATCACTACTAGGCAACAGTCACGGGTAGGGTGGTTGAATGGAGTACAATGACCGGTGGAGGAGGTGTGGTGTACACGAGGACGCGCAGAGTGCGACGTCTCTCAGTTGCTGGTTCGAAGCGTGGCACGGGATCGCGCTCGGTCTCACCACTCGACCAGTCACTCCCCAGACCCAAGGAGACCACAGACTAACCAATAATGGCTGAAACACTAGCAAGTGTGACACATACATAGTATGTGATCTCCACTTACCGTGTTTGGAGGGTGATCAGTCCTCGAGGTCAGCCACTACGGGTGTCGTCCACGGACATCCAGGTATGGGTCCAGGGGGTCTCGGATCTCGCGGGCCACGCCCCACGTTGGGCGCCAAATTGTCAGGGTCGTCACGACAATACCCTTCATCCACCAGTCATTCCAAATCAGATTAGGAGCATGTTGGTACCGGATAAGAATGAGTCAGACACAATGCTGGTTCAAACTCATTGCACGCTCGTGTGTAACGTCACAGCAACTGAACTGTTTATTTCATATACATAACATTATATAGTCCATTGGGGGAAGGTGTGCAGAGGGCTGGGTTAGGCGGGGTTTAAGCAATGTATCTAGTATTCAGTCCCTCTGATTGGCTATGACATCATCTGATGAATCTTCCTTTGTCCACATCTTGTTAAGTTTCCATTTCTCCAGAAACAATACTTTAGCTTCAGAAACGAAAGTAGATTCTTGGCAAGTACAAAAACTAAGGCAAAAGTGAATACTGGCAGCCATCTTAAATACAGTTAAATTTGCATTTGGCAAGCAAAGGGGAAAAACTTATTGTTTCACAGCATAGGAATATATAAAAGTACAAAAGGGTATAAAAACGTATATTTTTACCTTGACAATATTTCAGGTGTGAACAGGAGGTGATATTTCAGGTGTGAACAGGGGGTCATATTGTAGGTGTGAACAGGAGGTGATATTTCAGGTGTGAACAGGAGGTGATATTTCAGGTGTGAACAGAAGGTGATATTTCAGGGGTGAACAGGAGGTGATATTTCAGGTGTGAACAGGAGGTGATATTTCAGGTGTGAACAGGGGGTGATATTTAAGGTGTAAACAGGAGGTGATATTTCAGGTTTGAACAGGGGGTGAAATTGTAGGTGTGAACAGGAGGTGATATTTCAGGTGTGAACAGGTGGTGATATTTCAGGTGTGAACAGGAGGTGATATTTCAAGGGTGAACAAGAGGTGATATTTCAGGTGTGAACAGGAGGTGATATTTCATGTGTGAACAGGAGGTGATATTTCATGTGTGAACAGGAGGTGATATTTCAGGTGTGAACAGGAGGTGATATTTCAGGTGTGAACAGGAGGTGATATTTCTGGTGTGAACAGGAGGTGATATTTCAGGTGTGAACAGGAGGTGATATTTCTGGTGTGAACAGGAGGTGATATTTCAGGTGTGAACAGGAGGTGATATTTCAGGTGTGAACAGGAGGTGATATTTCAGGTGTGAACAGGGGGTGATATTTCAGGTGTGAACAGGAGGTGATATTTCAGGTGTGAACAGGAGGTGACATTTCAGGTGTGAACAGGAGGTGACATTTCAGGTGTGAACAGGAGGTGATATTTCAGGTGTGAACAGGAGGTGATATTTCAGATGTGAACAGGAGGAGATATTTCAGGTGTGAACAGGAGGAGATATTTCAGGTGTGAACAGGAGGTGATATTTCAGGGATGAACAGGAGGTGACATTTCAGGTGTGAACAGGAGGTGATATTTCAGGTGTGAACAGGGGGTGATATTGTAGGTGTGAACAGGAGGTGATATTTCAGGTGTGAACAGGAGGTGATATTTCAGGTGTGAACAGGAGGTGATATTTCAGGTGTGAACAGGAGGTGATATTTCAGGTGTGAACAGGAGGTGATATTTCAGGGGTGAACAGGAGGTGATATTTCAGGGGTGAACAGGAGGTGATATTTCAGGGGTGAACAGGAGGTGATATTTCAGGGGTGAACAGGAGGTGATATTTCAGGGGTGAACAGGAGGTGATATTTCAGGGGTGAACAGGAGGTGATATTTCAGGGGTGAACAGGAGGTGATATTTCAGGGGTGAACAGGAGGTGATATTTCAGGGGTGAACAGGAGGTGATATTTCAGGGGTGAACAGGAGGTGATATTTCAGGTGTGAACAGGAGGTGATATTTCAGGTGTGAACAGGAGGTGATATTTCAGGTTTGAACAGGAGGTGATATTTCAGGTGTGAACAGGGGTCATATTTCAGGTGTGAACAGGAGGTGATATTTCAGGTGTGAACAGGAGGTGATATTTCAGGTGTGAACAGGAGGTGATATTTCAGGTGTGAACAGGAGGTGATATTTCAGGTGTGAACAGGAGGTGATATTTCAGGGGTGAACAGGAGGTGATATTTCAGGTGTCTGTTATGGCTGGCAATCAGGCAACACAGCGTGCAGTAATCAGCGCACATACAGAGATCTGGCAATAACCAAAAACAATAGGACGAGCTCTGAGACGTGGAATCTCTGTAGACTGCAGTACCTGATCTATCCTCACACAACTATAAGCAGCAGTGGATTGCGCCTATCACTACCTATGCAACTCGGCACTGCCTGAGGAGCTGACTAGCCTGAAGATAGAAATACAAGCCTGACTTGCCTCAGAGAAATACCCCAAAGGAATAGGCAGCCCCCACATATAATGACTGTTAGCAAGATGAAAAGACAAACGTAGGAATGAAATAGATTCAGCAAAGTGAGGCCCGATATTCTAGACAGAGCAAGGATAGCAAAGAGAACTATGCAGTCTACAAAAAACCCTAAAACGAAAACCACGCAAAGGGGCAAAAAGACCCACCGTGCCGAACTAACAGCACGGCGGTGCACCCCTTTGCTTCTCAGAGCTTCCAGCAAAAGTTAATAGCAAGCTGGACAGAAAAAACAGAAAACAAACTAGAAGCACTTATCTAGCAGAGCAGCAGGCCCAAGGAAAGATGCAGTAGCTCAGATCCAACACTGGAACATTGACAAGGAGCAAGGAAGACAGACTCAGGTGGAGCTAAATAGCAAGGCAGCCAACGAGCTCACCAAAACACCTGAGGGAGGAAGCCCAGAGACTGCAATACCACTTGTGACCACAGAAGTGAACTCAGCCACAGAATTCACAACAGTACCCCCCCCTTGAGGAGGGGTCACCGAACCCTCACCAGAACCCCCAGGCCGACCAGGATGAGCCACATGAAAGGCACGAACAAGATCTGGGGCATGGACATCAGAGGCAAAAACCCAGGAATTATCTTCCTGAGCATAACCCTTCCATTTGACCAGATACTGGAGTTTCCGTCTAGAGACACGAGAATCCAAAATCTTCTCCACAATATACTCCAATTCCCCCTCCACCAAAACAGGGGCAGGAGGCTCCACAGATGGAACCATAGGTGCCACGTATCTCCTCAACAACGACCTATGGAATACATTATGTATGGAAAAGGAGTCTGGGAGGATCAGACGAAAAGACACCGGATTGAGAATCTCAGAAATCCTATACGGACCAATAAAACGAGGTTTAAATTTAGGAGAGGAAACCTTCATAGGAATATGACGAGAAGATAACCAAACCAGATCCCCAACACGAAGTCGGGGTCCCACACGGCGTCTGCGATTAGCGAAAAGCTGAGCCTTCTCCTGGGACAAGGTCAAATTGTCCACTACCTGAGTCCAGATCTGCTGCAACCTGTCCACCACAGAATCCACACCAGGACAGTCCGAAGACTCAACCTGTCCTGAAGAGAAACGAGGATGGAACCCAGAATTGCAGAAAAATGGAGAGACCAAGGTAGCCGAGCTGGCCCGATTATTAAGGGCGAACTCAGCCAACGGCAAAAATGACACCCAATCATCCTGGTCAGCGGAAACAAAACATCTCAGATATGTTTCCAAGGTCTGATTGGTTCGTTCGGTCTGGCCATTAGTCTGAGGATGGAAGGCCGAGGAGAAAGATAGGTCAATGCCCATCCTACCACAAAAGGCTCGCGAGAACCTCGAGACAAACTGGGAACCTCTGTCAGAAACAATATTCTCAGGAATGCCATCTAAACGAACCACATGCTGGAAGAACAAAGGCACCAAATCAGAGGAGGAAGGCAATTTAACCAAAGGCACCAGATGGACCATTTTAGAAAAGCGATCACAGACCACCCAAATGACCGACATTTTTTGAGAAACGGGAAGGTCAGAAATGAAATCCATCGAAATATGTGTCCAAGGCCTCTTCGGGACCGGCAAGGGCAAAAGCAACCCACTGGCACGTGAACAGCAGGGCTTAGCCCTAGCACAAATTCCACAGGACTGCACAAAAACACGCACATCCCGTGACAGAGATGGCCACCAGAAGGATCTAGCAACCAACTCCCTGGTACCAAAGATTCCTGGATGACCGGCCAGCACCGAACAATGAAGTTCAGAGATAACTTTACTAGTCCACCTATCAGGGACGAACAGTTTCTCGGCCGGACAACGATCAGGTTTATTAGCCTGAAATTTCTGCAACACTCTCCGCAAATCAGGGGAGATGGCAGACACAATGACTCCTTCCTTGAGGATACTCGCCGGCTCAGATAACCCCGGAGAGTCGGGCACAAAACTCCTAGACAGAGCATCCGCCTTCACATTTTTAGAGCCCGGAAGGTATGAAATCACAAAATCAAAACGAGCAAAAAATAACGACCAACGGGCCTGTCTAGGATTCAAGCGCTTGGCAGACTCAAGATAAGTAAGGTTCTTATGATCAGTCAAAACCACCACGCGATGCTTAGCACCCTCAAGCCAATGACGCCACTCCTCGAATGCCCACTTCATGGCCAGCAACTCTCGGTTGCCCACATCATAATTACACTCAGCAGCAGAAAATTTCCTGGAAAAGAAAGCACATGGTTTGAACACTGAGCAACCAGAACCTCTCTGTGACAAAACCGCCCCTGCACCAATCTCAGAAGCATCAACCTCGACCTGGAACGGAAGAGAAACATCAGGTTGACACAACACAGGGGCACAGCAAAAACGACGCTTCAACTCCTGAAAAGCTTCCACGGCAGCAGAAGACCAATTAACCAAATCAGCACCCTTCTTGGTCAAATCGGTCAATGGTCTGGCAATGCTAGAAAAATTACAGATGAAGCGACGATAAAAATTAGCAAAGCCCAGGAATTTCTGCAGACTTTTTAGAGATGTCGGCTGAGTCCAATCCTGGATGGCCTGAACCTTAACCGGATCCATCTCGATAGTAGAAGGGGAAAAGATGAACCCCAAAAATGAAACTTTCTGCACACCGAAGAGACACTTTGATCCCTTCATGAACAAGGAATTAGCACGCAGTACCTGGAAAACCATTCTGACTTGCTTCACATGAGACTCCCAATCATCTGAGAAGATCAAAATGTCATCCAAGTAAACAATCAAGAATTTATCCAGATACTCACGGAAAATGTCATGCATAAAAGACTGAAAAACAGATGGAGCATTGGCAAGTCCGAACGGCATCACCAGATACTCAAAATGACCCTCGGGCGTATTAAATGCCGTTTTCCATTCATCTCCCTGCCTGATTCTCACCAGATTATACGCACCACGAAGATCAATCTTAGTAAACCAACTAGCCCCCTTAATCCGAGCAAACAAGTCAGAAATCAATGGCAAGGGATACTGAAACTTAACAGTGATCTTATTAAGAAGGCGGTAATTAATACACGGTCTTAGCGAACCATCCTTCTTGGCTACAAAAAAGAACCCTGCTCCCAATGGTGACGACGATGGGCGAATATGTCCCTTCTCCAGGGACTCCTTCACATAACTGCGCATAGCGGTGTGTTCAGGTACGGACAAATTAAATAAACGACCCTTAGGGAATTTACTACCAGGAATCAAATCGATAGCACAATCACAATTCCTATGCGGAGGTAGGGCATCAGACTTGGACTCTTCAAATACATCCTGAAAGTCCGACAAGAACTCTGGGATGTCAGAAGGAATGGATGACGAAATAGACAAAAATGGAACATCACCATGTACTCCCTGACAACCCCAGCTGGTTACCGACATAGAGTTCCAATCCAATACTGGATTATGGGTTTGTAGCCATGGCAACCCCAACACGACCACATCATGCAAATTATGCAGTACCAGAAAGCGAATAACTTCCTGATGTGCAGGAGCCATGCACATGGTCAGCTGGGCCCAGTACTGAGGCTTATTCTTGGCCAAAGGTGTAGCATCAATTCCTCTCAACGGAATAGGACACCGCAAAGGCTCCAAGAAAAATCCACAACGTTTAGCATAATCCAAATCCATCAGATTCAGGGCAGCGCCTGAATCCACAAACGCCATGACAGAATACGATGACAAAGAGCACATTAAGGTAATGGACAAAAGGAATTTGGACTGTACAGTACCAATAACGGCAGAGCTATCGAACCGCCTAGTGCGTTTAGGACAATTAGAAATAGCATGAGTAGAATCACCACAATAGAAACACAGTCTGTTCAGACGTCTGTGTTCTTGCCGTTCTACTTTAGTCATAGTCCTGTCGCACTGCATAGGCTCAGGTTTACTCTCAGACAATACCGCCAGATGGTGCACAGATTTACGCTCGCGCAAGCGACGACCGATCTGAATGGCCAAGGACATAGACTCATTCAAACCAGCAGGCATAGGAAATCCCACCATTACATCCTTAAGAGCTTCAGAGAGACCCTTTCTGAACAAAGCCGCTAGTGCAGATTCATTCCACAGAGTGAGTACTGACCACTTCCTAAATTTCTGACAATATACTTCTACATCATCCTGACCCTGGCATAAAGCCAGCAGATTTTTCTCAGCCTGATCCACTGAATTAGGCTCATCGTAAAGCAATCCCAGCGCCTGGAAAAATGCATCAACATTACTCAATGCAGAATCTCCTGGTGCAAGAGAAAACGCCCAGTCCTGTGGGTCGCCGCGCAAAAAAGAAATAATAATCAAAACCTGTTGAATAGGATTACCGGAAGAATGAGGTTTCAAGGCCAAAAATAGCTTACAATTATTTCTGAAGCTCAGGAACTTAGTTCTGTCACCAAAAAACAAATCAGGAATCGGAATTCTTGGTTCTAGCATCGATTTCTGATCAATAGTATCTTGAATCTTTTGTACATTTACAACGAGATTATCCATTGAGGAGCACAGAGCCTGAATATCCATGTCCACAGCTGTGTCCTGAAGCACTCTAATGTCTAGGGGAAAAAAAAGACTGAAGACAGAGCTAAGAAAAAAAAATGATGTCAGGATTTCTTTTTTCCCTCTATTGGGAATCATTGGTGTGGCTCCTTGTACTGTTATGGCTGGCAATCAGGCAACACAGCGTGCAGTAATCAGCGCACATACAGAGATCTGGCAATAACCAAAAACAATAGGACGAGCTCTGAGACGTGGAATCTCTGTAGACTGCAGTACCTGATCTATCCTCACACAACTATAAGCAGCAGTGGATTGCGCCTATCACTACCTATGCAACTCGGCACTGCCTGAGGAGCTGACTAGCCTGAAGATAGAAATACAAGCCTGACTTACCTCAGAGAAATACCCCAAAGGAATAGGCAGCCCCCCACATATAATGACTGTTAGCAAGATGAAAAGACAAACGTAGGAATGAAATAGATTCAGCAAAGTGAGGCCCGATATTCTAGACAGAGCGAGGATAGCAAAGAGAACTATGCAGTCTACAAAAAACCCTAAAACGAAAACCACGCAAAGGGGCAAAAAGACCCACCGTGCCTAACTAACAGCACGGCGGTGCACCCCTTTGCTTCTCAGAGCTTCCAGCAAAAGTTAATAGCAAGCTGGACAGAAAAAACAGAAAACAAACTAGAAGCACTTATCTAGCAGAGCAGCAGGCCCAAGGAAAGATGCAGTAGCTCAGATCCAACACTGGAACATTGACAAGGAGCAAGGAAGACAGACTCAGGTGGAGCTAAATAGCAAGGCAGCCAACGAGCTCACCAAAACACCTGAGGGAGGAAGCCCAGAGACTGCAATACCACTTGTGACCACAGAAGTGAACTCAGCCACAGAATTCACAACAGGTGTGAACAGGAGGTGATATTTCAGGTGTGAACAGGAGGTGATATTTCACATGTGAACAGGAGGTGATATTTCAGGTGTGAACAGGAGGTGATATTTCAGGGGTGAACAGGAGGTGATATTTCAGGGGTGAACAGGAGGTGATATTTCAGGTGTGAACAGGAGGTGATATTTCAGGTGTGAACAGGAGGTGATATTTCAGGTGTGAACAGGAGGTGATATTTCAGGTGTGAACAGGAGGTGATATTTCAGGGGTGAACAGGAGGTGATATTTCAGGGGTGAACAGGAGGTGATATTTCAGGTGTGAACAGAAGGTGATATTTCAGGTGTGAACAGGGGTGATATTTCAGGTGTGAACAGGAGGTGATATTTCAGGTGTGAACATGAGGTGATATTTCAGGGGTGAACAGGAGATATTTCAGGTGTGAACAGGAGGTGATATTTCAGGGGTGAACAGGAGGTGATATTTCAGGTGCGAACAGGAGGTGATATTTCAGGGGTGAACAGGAGGTGATATTTCAGGTGTGAACAGGAGGTGATATTTCAGGGGTGAACAGGAGGTGATATTTCAGGTGTGAACAGGAGGTGATATTTCAGGTGTGAACAGGAGGTGATATTTCAGGTGTGAACATGAGGTGATATTTCAGGGGTGAACAGGAGATGATATTTCAGGTGTGAACAGGGGGTGATATTTCATGTGTGAACAGGGGGTGATATTTCAGGGGTGAACAGGAGGTGATATTTCAGGGGTGAACAGGAGGTGATATTTCAGGTGTGAACAGGAGATGATATTTCAGGTGTGAACAGGAGGTGATTTTTCAGGTGTGAACAGGAGGTGATATTTCAGGGGTGAACAGGAGGTGATATTTCAGGGGTGAACAGGAGGTGATATTTCAGGTGTGAACAGGGAGTGATATTTCAGGGGTGAACAGGAGGTGATATTTCAGGTGTGAACAGGAGGTGATATTTCAGGGGTGAACAGGAGGTGATATTTCAGGTGTGAACAGGAGGTGATATTTCAGGTGTGAACAGGAGGTGATATTTCAGGTGTGAACAGGAGGTGATATTTCAGGGGTGAACAGGAGATGATATTTCAGGGGTGAACAGGAGGTGATATTTCAGGGGTGAACAAGAGGTGATATTTCAGGGGTGAACAGGAGGTGATATTTCAGGGGTGAACAGGAGGTGATATTTCAGGGGTGAACAGGAGGTGATATTTCAGGGGTGAACAGGAGGTGATATTTCAGGGGTGAACAGGAGGTGATATTTCAGGGGTGAACAGGAGGTGATATTTCAGGGGTGAACAGGAGGTGATATTTCAGGTGTGAACAGGAGGTGATATTTCAGGTTTGAACAGGAGGTGATATTTCAGGTGTGAACAGGGGTCATATTTCAGGTGTGAACAGGAGGTGATATTTCAGGTGTGAACAGGAGGTGATATTTCAGGTGTGAACAGGAGGTGATATTTCAGGTGTGAACAGGAGGTGATATTTCAGGTGTGAACAGGAGGTGATATTTCAGGTGTGAACAGGAGGTGATATTTCAGGTGTGAACAGGAGGTGATATTGTAGGTGTGAACAGGAGGTGATATTTCAGGTGTGAACAGGGGGTGATATTGTAGGTGTGAACAGGAGGTGATATTTCAGGGGTGAACAGGGGGTGATATTGTAGGTGTGAACAGGAGGTGATATTTCAGGTGTGAACAGGGGGTGATATTGTAGGTGTGAACAGGAGGTGATATTTCAGGGGTGAACAGGAGTTGATATTTCAGGGGTGAACAGGGGGTGATATTGTAGGTGTGAACAGGAGGTGATATTTCAGGTGTGAACAGGGGGTGATATTGTAGGTGTGAACAGGAGGTGATATTTCAGGTGTGAACAGGAGGTGATATTTCAGGTGTGAACAGGAGGTGATATTTCAGATGTGAACAGGAGGAGATATTTCAGGTGTGAACAGGGGGTGATATTTCATGTGTGAACAGGAGGTGATATTTCAGGGGTGAACAGGAGGTGATATTTCAGGTGTGAAATGGAGGTGATATTTCAGGTGTGAACAGGAGGTGATATTTCAGGTGTGAACAGGAGGTGATATTTCAGGTGTGAACAGGAGGTGATATTTCAGGTGTGAACAGGAGGTGATATTTCAGGTGTGAACATGAGGTGATATTTCAGGGGTGAACAGGAGATGATATTTCAGGTGTGAACAGGGGGTGATATTTCATGTGTGAACAGGGGGTGATATTTCAGGGGTGAACAGGAGGTGATATTTCAGGGGTGAACAGGAGGTGATATTTCAGGTGTGAACAGGAGATGATATTTCAGGTGTGAACAGGAGGTGATTTTTCAGGTGTGAACAGGAGGTGATATTTCAGGGGTGAACAGGAGGTGATATTTCAGGGGTGAACAGGAGGTGATATTTCAGGTGTGAACAGGGAGTGATATTTCAGGGGTGAACAGGAGGTGATATTTCAGGTGTGAACAGGAGGTGATATTTCAGGGGTGAACAGGAGGTGATATTTCAGGTGTGAACAGGAGGTGATATTTCAGGTGTGAACAGGAGGTGATATTTCAGGTGTGAACAGGAGGTGATATTTCAGGGGTGAACAGGAGATGATATTTCAGGGGTGAACAGGAGGTGATATTTCAGGGGTGAACAAGAGGTGATATTTCAGGGGTGAACAGGAGGTGATATTTCAGGGGTGAACAGGAGGTGATATTTCAGGGGTGAACAGGAGGTGATATTTCAGGTGTGAACAGGAGGTGATATTTCAGGTGTGAACAGGAGGTGATATTTCAGGGGTGAACAGGAGGTGATATTTCAGGGGTGAACAGGAGGTGATATTTCAGGTGTGAACAGGAGGTGATATTTCAGGTTTGAACAGGAGGTGATATTTCAGGTGTGAACAGGGGTCATATTTCAGGTGTGAACAGGAGGTGATATTTCAGGTGTGAACAGGAGGTGATATTTCAGGTGTGAACAGGAGGTGATATTTCAGGTGTGAACAGGAGGTGATATTTCAGGTGTGAACAGGAGGTGATATTTCAGGTGTGAACAGGAGGTGATATTTCAGGTGTGAACAGGAGGTGATATTGTAGGTGTGAACAGGAGGTGATATTTCAGGTGTGAACAGGGGGTGATATTGTAGGTGTGAACAGGAGGTGATATTTCAGGGGTGAACAGGGGGTGATATTGTAGGTGTGAACAGGAGGTGATATTTCAGGTGTGAACAGGGGGTGATATTGTAGGTGTGAACAGGAGGTGATATTTCAGGGGTGAACAGGAGTTGATATTTCAGGGGTGAACAGGGGGTGATATTGTAGGTGTGAACAGGAGGTGATATTTCAGGTGTGAACAGGGGGTGATATTGTAGGTGTGAACAGGAGGTGATATTTCAGGTGTGAACAGGAGGTGATATTTCAGGTGTGAACAGGAGGTGATATTTCAGATGTGAACAGGAGGAGATATTTCAGGTGTGAACAGGGGGTGATATTTCATGTGTGAACAGGAGGTGATATTTCAGGGGTGAACAGGAGGTGATATTTCAGGTGTGAAATGGAGGTGATATTTCAGGGGTGCAGAGGAGGTGTTATTTCAGGGGTGCAGAGGAGGTGTTATTTCAGGTGTGAACAGGAGGTGATATTTCAGGTGTGAACAGGAGGTGATATTTCAGGTGTGAACAGGAGGTGATATTTCAGGTGTGAACAGGAGGTGATATTTCAGGTGTGAACAGGAAGTGATATTTCAGGTGTGAACAGGAGGTGATATTTCAGGGGTGAACAGGAGGTGATATTTCAGGGGTGAACAGGAGGTGATATTTCAGGTGTGAACAGGGAGTGATATTTCAGGGGTGAACAGGAGGTGATATTTCAGGTGTGAACAGGAGGTGATATTTCAGGGGTGAACAGGAGGTGATATTTCAGGTGTGAACAGGAGGTGATATTTCAGGTGTGAACAGGAGGTGATATTTCAGGTGTGAACAGGAGGTGATATTTCAGGGGTGAACAGGAGATGATATTTCAGGGGTGAACAGGAGGTGATATTTCAGGGGTGAACAAGAGGTGATATTTCAGGGGTGAACAGGAGGTGATATTTCAGGGGTGAACAGGAGGTGATATTTCAGGGGTGAACAGGAGGTGATATTTCAGGGGTGAACAGGAGGTGATATTTCAGGGGTGAACAGGAGGTGATATTTCAGGGGTGAACAGGAGGTGATATTTCAGGGGTGAACAGGAGGTGATATTTCAGGGGTGAACAGGAGGTGATATTTCAGGTTTGAACAGGAGGTGATATTTCAGGTGTGAACAGGGGTCATATTTCAGGTGTGAACAGGAGGTGATATTTCAGGTGTGAACAGGAGGTGATATTTCAGGTGTGAACAGGAGGTGATATTTCAGGTGTGAACAGGAGGTGATATTTCAGGTGTGAACAGGAGGTGATGTTTGAGGTGTGAACAGGAGGTGATATTGTAGGTGTGAACAGGAGGTGATATTTCAGGTGTGAACAGGGGGTGATATTGTAGGTGTGAACAGGAGGTGATATTTCAGGGGTGAACAGGAGGTGATATTGTAGGTGTGAACAGGAGGTGATATTTCAGGTGTGAACAGGGGGTGATATTGTAGGTGTGAACAGGAGGTGATATTTCAGGGGTGAACAGGAGTTGATATTTCAGGGGTGAACAGGGGGTGATATTGTAGGTGTGAACAGGAGGTGATATTTCAGGTGTGAACAGGGGGTGATATTGTAGGTGTGAACAGGAGGTGATATTTCAGGTGTGAACAGGAGGTGATATTTCAGGTGTGAACAGGAGGTGATATTTCAGGGGTGAACAGGAGATGATATTTCAGGGGTGAACAGGAGGTGATATTTCAGGGGTGAACAAGAGGTGATATTTCAGGGGTGAACAGGAGGTGATATTTCAGGGGTGAACAGGAGGTGATATTTCAGGGGTGAACAGGAGGTGATATTTCAGGGGTGAACAGGAGGTGATATTTCAGGGGTGAACAGGAGGTGATATTTCAGGGGTGAACAGGAGGTGATATTTCAGGTGTGAACAGGAGGTGATATTTCAGGTGTGAACAGGAGGTGATATTTCAGGTGTGAACAGGAGGTGATAGTTCAGGTGTGAACAGGAGGTGATATTTCAGGTGTGAACAGGAGGTGATATTTCAGGTGTGAACAGGGGGTGATATTTCAGGTGTGAACAGGAGGTGATATTTCAGATGTGAACAGGAGGAGATATTTCAGGTGTGAACAGGTGTGAACAGGAGGTGATATTTCAGGGGTGCACAGGAGTTGATATTTCAGGTGTGAAATGGAGGTGATATTTCAGGGGTGCAGAGGAGGTGTTATTTCAGGGGTGCAGAGGAGGTGTTATTTCAGGTGTGAACAGGAGGTGATATTTCAGGTGTGAACAGGAGGTGATATTTCAGGTGTGAACAGGAGGTGATATTTCAGGTGTGAACAGGAGGTGATATTTCAGGGGTGAACAGGAGGTGATATTTCAGGTGAGAACAGGAGGTGATATTTCAGGGGTGAACAGGAGGTGATATTTCAGGTGTGAACAGGAGGTGATATTTCAGGGGTGAACAGGAGGTGATATTTCAGGTGTGACAGGAGGTGATATTTCAGGTGTGAACAGGAGGTGATATTTCAGGTGTGAACAGGAGGTGATATTTCAGGTGTGAACAGGAGGTGATATTTCAGGTGTGAACAGGGGTCATATTTCAGGTGTGAACAGGAGGTGATATTTCAGGTGTGAACAGGAGGTGATATTTCAGGTGTGAACAGGAGGTGATATTTCAGGTGTGAACAGGAGGTGATATTTCAGGGGTGAACAGGAGGTGATATTTCAGGTGTGAACAGGAGGTGATAATTCAGGTGTGAACAGGAGGTGATATTTCAGGTGTGAACAGGAGGTGATATTTCAGGTGTGAACAGGAGGTGATATTTCAGGTGTGAACAGGAGGTGATATTTCAGGTGTGAACAGGAGGTGATATTTCAGGGGTGAACAGGAGGTGATATTTCAGGTGTGAACAGAAGGTGATATTTCAGGTGTGAACAGGGGTGATATTTCAGGTGTGAACAGGAGGTGATATTTCAGGTGTGAACATGAGGTGATATTTCAGGGGTGAACAGGAGATATTTCAGGTGTGAACAGGAGGTGATATTTCAGGGGTGAACAGGAGGTGATATTTCAGGTGCGAACAGGAGGTGATATTTCAGGGGTGAACAGGAGGTGATATTTCAGGTGTGAACAGGAGGTGATATTTCAGGGGTGAACAGGAGGTGATATTTCAGGTGTGAACAGGAGGTGATATTTCAGGTGTGAACAGGAGGTGATATTTCAGGTGTGAACATGAGGTGATATTTCAGGGGTGAACAGGAGATGATATTTCAGGTGTGAACAGGGGGTGATATTTCATGTGTGAACAGGGGGTGATATTTCAGGGGTGAACAGGAGGTGATATTTCAGGGGTGAACAGGAGGTGATATTTCAGGTGTGAACAGGAGATGATATTTCAGGTGTGAACAGGAGGTGATTTTTCAGGTGTGAACAGGAGGTGATATTTCAGGGGTGAACAGGAGGTGATATTTCAGGGGTGAACAGGAGGTGATATTTCAGGTGTGAACAGGGAGTGATATTTCAGGGGTGAACAGGAGGTGATATTTCAGGTGTGAACAGGAGGTGATATTTCAGGGGTGAACAGGAGGTGATATTTCAGGTGTGAACAGGAGGTGATATTTCAGGTGTGAACAGGAGGTGATATTTCAGGTGTGAACAGGAGGTGATATTTCAGGGGTGAACAGGAGATGATATTTCAGGGGTGAACAGGAGGTGATATTTCAGGGGTGAACAAGAGGTGATATTTCAGGGGTGAACAGGAGGTGATATTTCAGGGGTGAACAGGAGGTGATATTTCAGGGGTGAACAGGAGGTGATATTTCAGGGGTGAACAGGAGGTGATATTTCAGGGGTGAACAGGAGGTGATATTTCAGGGGTGAACAGGAGGTGATATTTCAGGGGTGAACAGGAGGTGATATTTCAGGTGTGAACAGGAGGTGATATTTCAGGTTTGAACAGGAGGTGATATTTCAGGTGTGAACAGGGGTCATATTTCAGGTGTGAACAGGAGGTGATATTTCAGGTGTGAACAGGAGGTGATATTTCAGGTGTGAACAGGAGGTGATATTTCAGGTGTGAACAGGAGGTGATATTTCAGGTGTGAACAGGAGGTGATATTTCAGGTGTGAACAGGAGGTGATATTTCAGGTGTGAACAGGAGGTGATATTGTAGGTGTGAACAGGAGGTGATATTTCAGGTGTGAACAGGGGGTGATATTGTAGGTGTGAACAGGAGGTGATATTTCAGGGGTGAACAGGGGGTGATATTGTAGGTGTGAACAGGAGGTGATATTTCAGGTGTGAACAGGGGGTGATATTGTAGGTGTGAACAGGAGGTGATATTTCAGGGGTGAACAGGAGTTGATATTTCAGGGGTGAACAGGGGGTGATATTGTAGGTGTGAACAGGAGGTGATATTTCAGGTGTGAACAGGAGGTGATATTTCAGGTGTGAACAGGGGGTGATATTGTAGGTGTGAACAGGAGGTGATATTTCAGGTGTGAACAGGAGGTGATATTTCAGGTGTGAACAGGAGGTGATATTTCAGATGTGAACAGGAGGAGATATTTCAGGTGTGAACAGGGGGTGATATTTCATGTGTGAACAGGAGGTGATATTTCAGGGGTGAACAGGAGGTGATATTTCAGGTGTGAAATGGAGGTGATATTTCAGGTGTGAACAGGAGGTGATATTTCAGGTGTGAACAGGAGGTGATATTTCAGGTGTGAACAGGAGGTGATATTTCAGGTGTGAACAGGAGGTGATATTTCAGGTGTGAACATGAGGTGATATTTCAGGGGTGAACAGGAGATGATATTTCAGGTGTGAACAGGGGGTGATATTTCATGTGTGAACAGGGGGTGATATTTCAGGGGTGAACAGGAGGTGATATTTCAGGGGTGAACAGGAGGTGATATTTCAGGTGTGAACAGGAGATGATATTTCAGGTGTGAACAGGAGGTGATTTTTCAGGTGTGAACAGGAGGTGATATTTCAGGGGTGAACAGGAGGTGATATTTCAGGGGTGAACAGGAGGTGATATTTCAGGTGTGAACAGGGAGTGATATTTCAGGGGTGAACAGGAGGTGATATTTCAGGTGTGAACAGGAGGTGATATTTCAGGGGTGAACAGGAGGTGATATTTCAGGTGTGAACAGGAGGTGATATTTCAGGTGTGAACAGGAGGTGATATTTCAGGTGTGAACAGGAGGTGATATTTCAGGGGTGAACAGGAGATGATATTTCAGGGGTGAACAGGAGGTGATATTTCAGGGGTGAACAAGAGGTGATATTTCAGGGGTGAACAGGAGGTGATATTTCAGGGGTGAACAGGAGGTGATATTTCAGGGGTGAACAGGAGGTGATATTTCAGGTGTGAACAGGAGGTGATATTTCAGGTGTGAACAGGAGGTGATATTTCAGGGGTGAACAGGAGGTGATATTTCAGGGGTGAACAGGAGGTGATATTTCAGGTGTGAACAGGAGGTGATATTTCAGGTTTGAACAGGAGGTGATATTTCAGGTGTGAACAGGGGTCATATTTCAGGTGTGAACAGGAGGTGATATTTCAGGTGTGAACAGGAGGTGATATTTCAGGTGTGAACAGGAGGTGATATTTCAGGTGTGAACAGGAGGTGATATTTCAGGTGTGAACAGGAGGTGATATTTCAGGTGTGAACAGGAGGTGATATTTCAGGTGTGAACAGGAGGTGATATTGTAGGTGTGAACAGGAGGTGATATTTCAGGTGTGAACAGGGGGTGATATTGTAGGTGTGAACAGGAGGTGATATTTCAGGGGTGAACAGGGGGTGATATTGTAGGTGTGAACAGGAGGTGATATTTCAGGTGTGAACAGGGGGTGATATTGTAGGTGTGAACAGGAGGTGATATTTCAGGGGTGAACAGGAGTTGATATTTCAGGGGTGAACAGGGGGTGATATTTCAGGTGTGAACAGGGGGTGATATTGTAGGTGTGAACAGGAGGTGATATTTCAGGTGTGAACAGGAGGTGATATTTCAGGTGTGAACAGGAGGTGATATTTCAGATGTGAACAGGAGGAGATATTTCAGGTGTGAACAGGGGGTGATATTTCATGTGTGAACAGGAGGTGATATTTCAGGGGTGAACAGGAGGTGATATTTCAGGTGTGAAATGGAGGTGATATTTCAGGGGTGCAGAGGAGGTGTTATTTCAGGGGTGCAGAGGAGGTGTTATTTCAGGTGTGAACAGGAGGTGATATTTCAGGTGTGAACAGGAGGTGATATTTCAGGTGTGAACAGGAGGTGATATTTCAGGTGTGAACAGGAGGTGATATTTCAGGTGTGAACAGGAAGTGATATTTCAGGTGTGAACAGGAGGTGATATTTCAGGGGTGAACAGGAGGTGATATTTCAGGGGTGAACAGGAGGTGATATTTCAGGTGTGAACAGGGAGTGATATTTCAGGGGTGAACAGGAGGTGATATTTCAGGTGTGAACAGGAGGTGATATTTCAGGGGTGAACAGGAGGTGATATTTCAGGTGTGAACAGGAGGTGATATTTCAGGTGTGAACAGGAGGTGATATTTCAGGTGTGAACAGGAGGTGATATTTCAGGGGTGAACAGGAGATGATATTTCAGGGGTGAACAGGAGGTGATATTTCAGGGGTGAACAAGAGGTGATATTTCAGGGGTGAACAGGAGGTGATATTTCAGGGGTGAACAGGAGGTGATATTTCAGGGGTGAACAGGAGGTGATATTTCAGGGGTGAACAGGAGGTGATATTTCAGGGGTGAACAGGAGGTGATATTTCAGGGGTGAACAGGAGGTGATATTTCAGGGGTGAACAGGAGGTGATATTTCAGGTGTGAACAGGAGGTGATATTTCAGGTTTGAACAGGAGGTGATATTTCAGGTGTGAACAGGGGTCATATTTCAGGTGTGAACAGGAGGTGATATTTCAGGTGTGAACAGGAGGTGATATTTCAGGTGTGAACAGGAGGTGATATTTCAGGTGTGAACAGGAGGTGATATTTCAGGTGTGAACAGGAGGTGATATTTCAGGTGTGAACAGGAGGTGATATTGTAGGTGTGAACAGGAGGTGATATTTCAGGTGTGAACAGGGGGTGATATTGTAGGTGTGAACAGGAGGTGATATTTCAGGGGTGAACAGGGGGTGATATTGTAGGTGTGAACAGGAGGTGATATTTCAGGTGTGAACAGGGGGTGATATTGTAGGTGTGAACAGGAGGTGATATTTCAGGGGTGAACAGGAGTTGATATTTCAGGGGTGAACAGGGGGTGATATTGTAGGTGTGAACAGGAGGTGATATTTCAGGTGTGAACAGGGGGTGATATTGTAGGTGTGAACAGGAGGTGATATTTCAGGTGTGAACAGGAGGTGATATTTCAGGTGTGAACAGGAGGTGATATTTCAGATGTGAACAGGAGGAGATATTTCAGGTGTGAACAGGGGGTGATATTTCATGTGTGAACAGGAGGTGATATTTCAGGGGTGAACAGGAGGTGATATTTCAGGTGTGAAATGGAGGTGATATTTCAGGGGTGCAGAGGAGGTGTTATTTCAGGGGTGCAGAGGAGGTGTTATTTCAGGTGTGAACAGGAGGTGATATTTCAGGTGTGAACAGGAGGTGATATTTCAGGTGTGAACAGGAGGTGATATTTCAGGTGTGAACAGGAGGTGATATTTCAGGTGTGAACAGGAAGTGATATTTCAGGTGTGAACAGGAGGTGATATTTCAGGTGTGAACATGGAGTTATATTTCAGGTGTGAACAGGAGGTGATATTTCAGGTGTGAACAGGAGGTGATGTTTGAGGTGTGAACAGGAGGTGATATTTCAGGGGTGAACAGGAGGTGATATTTCAGGTGTGAACAGGAGGTGATATTTCAGGGGTGAACAGGAGGTGATATTTCAGGGGTGAACAGGAGGTGATATTTCAGGTGTGAACAGGAGGTGATATTTCAGGTGTGAACAGGAGGTGATATTTCAGGTGTGAACAGGAGGTGATATTTCAGGGGTGAACAGGAGATGATATTTCAGGGGTGAACAGGAGGTGATATTTCAGGGGTGAACAAGAGGTGATATTTCAGGGGTGAACAGGAGGTGATATTTCAGGTGTGAACAGGAGGTGATATTTCAGGTGTGAACAGGAGGTGATATTTCAGGTGTGAACAGGAGGTGATATTTCAGGTGTGAACAGGAGGTGATATTGTAGGTGTGAACAGGAGGTGATATTTCAGGTGTGAACAGGGGGTGATATTGTAGGTGTGAACAGGAGGTGATATTTCAGGGGTGAACAGGGGGTGATATTGTAGGTGTGAACAGGAGGTGATATTTCAGGGGTGAACAGGAGATGATATTTCAGGGGTGAACAGGAGGTGATATTTCAGGGGTGAACAAGAGGTGATATTTCAGGGGTGAACAGGAGGTGATATTTCAGGGGTGAACAGGAGGTGATATTTCAGGGGTGAACAGGAGGTGATATTTCAGGGGTGAACAGGAGGTGATATTTCAGGGGTGAACAGGAGGTGATATTTCAGGGGTGAACAGGAGGTGATATTTCAGGTGTGAACAGGAGGTGATATTTCAGGTGTGAACAGGAGGTGATATTTCAGGTGTGAACAGGAGGTGATATTTCAGGTGTGAACAGGAGGTGATATTTCAGGTGTGAACAGGAGGTGATATTTCAGGTGTGAACAGGAGGTGATATTTCAGGTGTGAACAGGAGGTGATATTGTAGGTGTGAACAGGAGGTGATATTTCAGGTGTGAACAGGGGGTGATATTGTAGGTGTGAACAGGAGGTGATATTTCAGGGGTGAACAGGGGGTGATATTGTAGGTGTGAACAGGAGGTGATATTTCAGGTGTGAACAGGGGGTGATATTGTAGGTGTGAACAGGAGGTGATATTTCAGGGGTGAACAGGAGTTGATATTTCAGGGGTGAACAGGGGGTGATATTGTAGGTGTGAACAGGAGGTGATATTTCAGGTGTGAACAGGGGGTGATATTGTAGGTGTGAACAGGAGGTGATATTTCAGGTGTGAACAGGAGGTGATATTTCAGGTGTGAACAGGAGGTGATATTTCAGATGTGAACAGGAGGTGATATTTCAGGTGTGAACATGAGGTGATATTTCAGGTGTGAACATGAGGTGATATTTCAGGGGTGAACAGGAGATGATATTTCAGGTGTGAACAGGGGGTGATATTTCATGTGTGAACAGGGGGTGATATTTCAGGGGTGAACAGGGGGTGATATTTCAGGTGTGAACAGGAGGTGATTTTTCAGGTGTGAACAGGAGGTGATATTTCAGGGGTGAACAGGAGGTGATATTTCAGGTGTGAACAGGAGGTGATAATTCAGGTGTGAACAGGAGGTGATATTTCAGGTGTGAACAGGAGGTGATATTTCAGGTGTGAACAGGAGGTGATATTTCAGGTGTGAACAGGAGGTGATATTTCAGGTGTGAACAGTAGATGATATTTCAGGTGTGAACAGGAGGTGATAATTCAGGTGTGAACAGGAGGTGATACTTCAGGTGTGAACAGGAGGTGATATTTCAGAGGTGAACAGGAGGTGATATTTCAGGTGTGAACAGGAGGTGATATTTCAGGTTTGAACAGGAGGTGATATTTCAGGTGTGAACAGGGGTCATATTTCAGGTGTGAACAGGAGGTGATATTTCAGGTGTGAACAGGAGGTGATATTTCAGGTGTGAACAGGAGGTGATATTTCAGGTGTGAACAGGAGGTGATATTTCAGGTGTGAACAGGAGGTGATATTTCAGGTGTGAACAGGAGGTGATATTTCAGGTGTGAACAGGAGGTGATATTGTAGGTGTGAACAGGAGGTGATATTTCAGGTGTGAACAGGGGGTGATATTGTAGGTGTGAACAGGAGGTGATATTTCAGGGGTGAACAGGGGGTGATATTGTAGGTGTGAACAGGAGGTGATATTTCAGGTGTGAACAGGGGGTGATATTGTAGGTGTGAACAGGAGGTGATATTTCAGGGGTGAACAGGAGTTGATATTTCAGGGGTGAACAGGGGGTGATATTGTAGGTGTGAACAGGAGGTGATATTTCAGGTGTGAACAGGGGGTGATATTGTAGGTGTGAACAGGAGGTGATATTTCAGGTGTGAACAGGAGGTGATATTTCAGGTGTGAACAGGAGGTGATATTTCAGATGTGAACAGGAGGAGATATTTCAGGTGTGAACAGGGGGTGATATTTCATGTGTGAACAGGAGGTGATATTTCAGGGGTGAACAGGAGGTGATATTTCAGGTGTGAAATGGAGGTGATATTTCAGGGGTGCAGAGGAGGTGTTATTTCAGGGGTGCAGAGGAGGTGTTATTTCAGGTGTGAACAGGAGGTGATATTTCAGGTGTGAACAGGAGGTGATATTTCAGGTGTGAACAGGAGGTGATATTTCAGGTGTGAACAGGAGGTGATATTTCAGGTGTGAACAGGAGGTGATATTTCAGGTGTGAACAGGAGGTGATATTTCAGGTGTGAACATGGAGTTATATTTCAGGTGTGAACAGGAGGTGATATTTCAGGTGTGAACAGGAGGTGATGTTTGAGGTGTGAACAGGAGGTGATATTTCAGGTGTGAACAGGGGGTGATATTTCAGGTGTGAACCGTAGGTGATATTTCAGGTGTGAACAGGAGGTGATATTTCAGGGGTGAACAGGAGGTGATATTTCAGGGGTGAACAGGAGGTGATATTTCAGGGGTGAACAGGAGGTGATATTTCAGGTGTGAACAGGAGGTGATATTTCAGGTGTGAACAGGAGGTGATATGTCAGGTGTGAACAGGAGGTGATATTTCAGGTGTGAACAGGAGGTGATATTTCAGGTGTGAACAGGAGGTGATATTTCAGGTGTGAACAGGAGGTGATATTTCAGGTGTGAACAGGAGGTGATATTTCAGGGGTGAACAGGAGGTGATATTTCAGGGGTGAACAGGAGGTGATATTTCAGGGGTGAACAGGAGGTGATATTTCAGGGGTGAACAGGAGGTGATATTTCAGGTGTGAACAGGAGGTGATATTTCAGGTGTGAACAGGAGGTGATATTGTAGGTGTGAACAGGAGGTGATATTTCAGGTGTGAACAGGGGGTGATATTGTAGGTGTGAACAGGAGGTGATATTTCAGGGGTGAACAGGGGGTGATATTGTAGGTGTGAACAGGAGGTGATATTTCAGGTGTGAACAGGGGGTGATATTGTAGGTGTGAACAGGAGGTGATATTTCAGGGGTGAACAGGAGTTGATATTTCAGGGGTGAACAGGGGGTGATATTGTAGGTGTGAACAGGAGGTGATATTTCAGGTGTGAACAGGGGGTGATATTGTAGGTGTGAACAGGAGGTGATATTTCAGGTGTGAACAGGAGGTGATATTTCAGGTGTGAACAGGAGGTGATATTTCAGATGTGAACAGGAGGAGATATTTCAGGTGTGAACAGGGGGTGATATTTCATGTGTGAACAGGAGGTGATATTTCAGGGGTGAACAGGAGGTGATATTTCAGGTGTGAAATGGAGGTGATATTTCAGGGGTGCAGAGGAGGTGTTATTTCAGGGGTGCAGAGGAGGTGTTATTTCAGGTGTGAACAGGAGGTGATATTTCAGGTGTGAACAGGAGGTGATATTTCAGGTGTGAACAGGAGGTGATATTTCAGGTGTGAACAGGAGGTGATATTTCAGGTGTGAACAGGAGGTGATATTTCAGGTGTGAACATGGAGTTATATTTCAGGTGTGAACAGGAGGTGATATTTCAGGTGTGAACAGGAGGTGATGTTTGAGGTGTGAACAGGAGGTGATATTTCAGGTGTGAACAGGGGGTGATATTTCAGGTGTGAACCGTAGGTGATATTTCAGGTGTGAACAGGAGGTGATATTTCAGGGGTGAACAGGAGGTGATATTTCAGGGGTGAACAGGAGGTGATATTTCAGGGGTGAACAGGAGGTGATATTTCAGGTGTGAACAGGAGGTGATATTTCAGGTGTGAACAGGAGGTGATATGTCAGGTGTGAACAGGAGGTGATATTTCAGGTGTGAACAGGAGGTGATATTTCAGGTGTGAACAGGAGGTGATATTTCAGGTGTGAACAGGAGGTGATATTTCAGGTGTGAACAGGAGGTGATATTTCAGGGGTGAACAGGAGGTGATATTTCAGGGGTGAACAGGAGGTGATATTTCAGGTGTGAACAGGAGGTGATATTTCAGGGGTGAACAGGAGGTGATATTTCAGGTGTGAACAGGAGGTGATATTTCAGGTGTGAACAGGGGTCATATTTCAGGTGTGAACAGGAGGTGATATTTCAGGTGTGAACAGGAGGTGATATTTCAGGTGTGAACAAGAGGTGATATTTCAGGTGTGAACAGGAGGTGATATTTCAGGGGTGAACAGGAGGTGATATTTCAGGTGTGAACAGGAGGTGATAATTCAGGTGTGAACAGGAGGTGATATTTCAGGTGTGAACAGGAGGTGATATTTCAGGTGTGAACAGGAGGTGATATTTCAGGTGTGAACAGGAGGTGATATTTCAGGTGTGAACAGGAGGTGATATTTCAGGGGTGAACAGGAGGTGATATTTCAGGTGTGAACAGGAGGTGATATTTCAGGTGTGAACAGGAGGTGATATTTCAGGTGTAAACAGGAGGTGATAATTCAGGTGTGAACAGGAGGTTATATTTCAGGTGTGAACAGGGGGTGATATTTCAGGTGTGAACATGAGGTGATATTTCAGGGGTGAACAGGAGGTGATATTTCAGGTGTGGACAGGAGATGATATTTCAGGGGTGAACAGGAGATGATATTTAAGGTGTGAACAGGAGGTGATATTTCAAGTGTAAACAGGAGGTGATAATTCAGGTGTGAACAGGAGGTGATATTTCAGGTGTGAACAGGGGGTGATATTTCAGGTGTGAACATGAGGTGATATTTCAGGGGTGAACAGGAGGTGATATTTCAGGTGTGAACAGGAGGTGATATTTCAGGTGTGAACAGGGGGTGATATTTCAGGTGTGAACAGGGGGTGATATTTCAGGTGTGAACAGGAGGTGATATTTCAGGTGTGGACAGGAGATGATATTTCAGGTGTGAACAGGAGGTGATATTTCAGGTGTGAACAGGAGGTGATATTTCAGGTGTGAACAGGAGGTGATATTTCAGGTGTGAACAGGAGGTGATATTTCAGGTGTGAACAGGAGGTGATATTTCAGGTGTGAACAGGAGGTGATATTTCAGGTGTGAACAGGAGGTGATATTTCAGGTGTGAACATGAGGTGATATTTCAGGGGTGAACAGGAGGTGATATTTCAGGTGTGAACAGGGGGTGATATTTCATGTGTGAACAGGGGGTGATATTTCAGGGGTGAACAGGGGGTGATATTTCAGGTGTGAACAGGAGGTGATTTTTCAGGTGTGAACAGGAGGTGATATTTCAGGGGTGAACAGGAGGTGATATTTCAGGTGTGAACAGGAGGTGATAATTCAGGTGTGAACAGGAGGTGATATTTCAGGTGTGAACAGGAGGTGATATTTCAGGTGTGAACAGGAGGTGATATTTCAGGTGTGAACAGGAGGTGATATTTCAGGTGTGAACAGTAGATGATATTTCACGTGTGAACAGGAGGTGATAATTCAGGTGTGAACAGGAGGTGATACTTCAGGTGTGAACAGGAGGTGATATTTCAGAGGTGAACAGGAGGTGATATTTCAGGTGTGGACAGGAGATGATATTTCAGGTGTGAACAGGAGATGATATTTCAGGTGTGAACAGGAGGTGATATTTCAGGTGTGAACAGGAGGTGAAATTTCAGGTGTGAACAGGAGGTGATATTTCAGGTGTTAACAGGAGGTGATATTTCAGGTGTGGACAGGAGATGATATTTCAGGTGTGAACAGGAGGTGATATTTCAGGTGTGAACAGGAGGTGATATTTCAGGTGTGAACAGGAGGTGATATTTCAGGTGTGAACAGGAGGTGATATTTCAGGTGTGAACAGGAGGTGATATTTCAGGTGTGAACAGGAGGTGATATTTCAGGTGTGAACAGGAGGTGATATTTCAGGTGTGAACAGGAGGTGATATTTCAGGTGTGAACAGGAGGTGATATTTCAGGTGTGAACAGGAGGTGATATTTCAGGTGTGAACAGGAGGTGATATTTCAGGTGTGAACAGGAGGTGATATTTCAGGTGTGGACAGGAGATGATATTTCAGGTGTGAACAGGAGATGATATTTCAGGTGTGAACAGGAGGTGATATTTCAGGTGTGAACAGGAGGTGATATTTCAGGTGTGAACAGGAGGTGATATTTCAGGTGTGAACAGGAGGTGATATTTCAGGTGTGAACAGGAGGTGATATTTCAGGTGTGGACAGGAGATGATATTTCAGGTGTGAACAGGAGATGATATTTCAGGTGTGAACAGGAGGTGATATTTCAGGTGTGAACAGGAGGTGATATTTCAGGTGTGAACAGGAGGTGATATTTCAGGTGTGAACAGGAGGTGATATTTCAGGTGTGAACAGGAGGTGATATTTCAGGTGTGAACAGGAGGTGATATTTCAGGTGTGAACAGGAGGTGATATTTCAGGTGTGAACAGGAGGTGATATTTCAGGTGTGAACAGGAGGTGATATTTCAGGTGTGAACAGGAGGTGATATTTCAGGTGTAAACAGGAGGTGATAATTCAGGTGTGAACAGGAAGTGATATTTCAGGTGTGAACAGGGGGTGATATTTCAGGTGTGAACATGAGGTGATATTTCAGGGGTGAACAGGAGGTGATATTTCAGGTGTGGACAGGAGATGATATTTCAGGGGTGAACAGGAGATGATATTTAAGGTGTGAACAGGAGGTGATATTTCAGGTGTAAACAGGAGGTGATAATTCAGGTGTGAACAGGAGGTGATATTTCAGGTGTGAACAGGGGGTGATATTTCAGGTGTGAACATGAGGTGATATTTCAGGGGTGAACAGGGGGTGATATGTCAGGTGTGAACAGGAGGTGATATTTCAGGGGTGAACAGGAGGTGATATTTCAGGTGTGAACAGGAGGTGATATTTCAGGTGTGAACAGGAGGTGATATTTCAGGTGTGAACAGGAGGTGATATTTCAGGGGTGAACAGGAGATGATATTTCAGGGGTGAACAGGAGGTGATATTTCAGGGGTGAACAAGAGGTGATATTTCAGGGGTGAACAGGAGGTGATATTTCAGGTGTGAACAGGAGGTGATATTTCAGGTGTGAACAGGAGGTGATATTTCAGGTGTGAACAGGAGGTGATATTTCAGGTGTGAACAGGAGGTGATATTGTAGGTGTGAACAGGAGGTGATATTTCAGGTGTGAACAGGGGGTGATATTGTAGGTGTGAACAGGAGGTGATATTTCAGGGGTGAACAGGGGGTGATATTGTAGGTGTGAACAGGAGGTGATATTTCAGGGGTGAACAGGAGATGATATTTCAGGGGTGAACAGGAGGTGATATTTCAGGGGTGAACAAGAGGTGATATTTCAGGGGTGAACAGGAGGTGATATTTCAGGGGTGAACAGGAGGTGATATTTCAGGGGTGAACAGGAGGTGATATTTCAGGGGTGAACAGGAGGTGATATTTCAGGGGTGAACAGGAGGTGATATTTCAGGTGTGAACAGGAGGTGATATTTCAGGTGTGAACAGGAGGTGATATTTCAGGTGTGAACAGGAGGTGATATTTCAGGTTTGAACAGGAGGTGATATTTCAGGTGTGAACAGGGGTCATATTTCAGGTGTGAACAGGAGGTGATATTTCAGGTGTGAACAGGAGGTGATATTTCAGGTGTGAACAGGAGGTGATATTTCAGGTGTGAACAGGAGGTGATATTTCAGGTGTGAACAGGAGGTGATATTTCAGGTGTGAACAGGAGGTGATATTTCAGGTGTGAACAGGAGGTCATATTGTAGGTGTGAACAGGAGGTGATATTTCAGGTGTGAACAGGGGGTGATATTGTAGGTGTGAACAGGAGGTGATATTTCAGGGGTGAACAGGGGGTGATATTGTAGGTGTGAACAGGAGGTGATATTTCAGGTGTGAACAGGGGGTGATATTGTAGGTGTGAACAGGAGGTGATATTTCAGGGGTGAACAGGAGTTGATATTTCAGGGGTGAACAGGGGGTGATATTGTAGGTGTGAACAGGAGGTGATATTTCAGGTGTGAACAGGGGGTGATATTGTAGGTGTGAACAGGAGGTGATATTTCAGGTGTGAACAGGAGGTGATATTTCAGGTGTGAACAGGAGGTGATATTTCAGATGTGAACAGGAGGTGATATTTCAGGTGTGAACATGAGGTGATATTTCAGGTGTGAACATGAGGTGATATTTCAGGGGTGAACAGGAGATGATATTTCAGGTGTGAACAGGGGGTGATATTTCATGTGTGAACAGGGGGTGATATTTCAGGGGTGAACAGGGGGTGATATTTCAGGTGTGAACAGGAGGTGATTTTTCAGGTGTGAACAGGAGGTGATATTTCAGGGGTGAACAGGAGGTGATATTTCAGGTGTGAACAGGAGGTGATAATTCAGGTGTGAACAGGAGGTGATATTTCAGGTGTGAACAGGAGGTGATATTTCAGGTGTGAACAGGAGGTGATATTTCAGGTGTGAACAGGAGGTGATATTTCAGGTGTGAACAGGAGGTGATATTTCAGGTGTGAACAGTAGATGATATTTCAGGTGTGAACAGGAGGTGATAATTCAGGTGTGAACAGGAGGTGATACTTCAGGTGTGAACAGGAGGTGATATTTCAGAGGTGAACAGGAGGTGATATTTCAGGTGTGAACAGGAGGTGATATTTCAGGTTTGAACAGGAGGTGATATTTCAGGTGTGAACAGGGGTCATATTTCAGGTGTGAACAGGAGGTGATATTTCAGGTGTGAACAGGAGGTGATATTTCAGGTGTGAACAGGAGGTGATATTTCAGGTGTGAACAGGAGGTGATATTTCAGGTGTGAACAGGAGGTGATATTTCAGGTGTGAACAGGAGGTGATATTTCAGGTGTGAACAGGAGGTGATATTGTAGGTGTGAACAGGAGGTGATATTTCAGGTGTGAACAGGGGGTGATATTGTAGGTGTGAACAGGAGGTGATATTTCAGGGGTGAACAGGGGGTGATATTGTAGGTGTGAACAGGAGGTGATATTTCAGGTGTGAACAGGGGGTGATATTGTAGGTGTGAACAGGAGGTGATATTTCAGGGGTGAACAGGAGTTGATATTTCAGGGGTGAACAGGGGGTGATATTGTAGGTGTGAACAGGAGGTGATATTTCAGGTGTGAACAGGGGGTGATATTGTAGGTGTGAACAGGAGGTGATATTTCAGGTGTGAACAGGAGGTGATATTTCAGGTGTGAACAGGAGGTGATATTTCAGATGTGAACAGGAGGAGATATTTCAGGTGTGAACAGGGGGTGATATTTCATGTGTGAACAGGAGGTGATATTTCAGGGGTGAACAGGAGGTGATATTTCAGGTGTGAAATGGAGGTGATATTTCAGGGGTGCAGAGGAGGTGTTATTTCAGGGGTGCAGAGGAGGTGTTATTTCAGGTGTGAACAGGAGGTGATATTTCAGGTGTGAACAGGAGGTGATATTTCAGGTGTGAACAGGAGGTGATATTTCAGGTGTGAACAGGAGGTGATATTTCAGGTGTGAACAGGAGGTGATATTTCAGGTGTGAACAGGAGGTGATATTTCAGGTGTGAACAGGAGGTGATATTTCAGGTGTGAACAGGAGGTGATATTTCAGGTGTGAACAGGAGGTGATATTTCAGGTGTGAACAGGAGGTGATATTTCAGGGGTGAACAGGAGGTGATATTTCAGGGGTGAACAGGAGGTGATATTTCAGGGGTGAACAGGAGGTGATATTTCAGGTGTGAACAGGAGGTGATATTTCAGGTGTGAACAGGAGGTGATATTTCAGGGGTGAACAGGAGGTGATATTTCAGGTGTGAAAAGGAGGTGATATTTCAGGTGTGAACAGGAGGTGATATTTCAGGTGTGAACAGAAGGTGATATTTCAGGTGTGAACAGGAGGTGATATTTCAGGTGTGAACAGGAGGTGATATTTCAGGTGTGAACAGGAGGTGATATTTCAGGGGTGAACAGGAGGTGATATTTCATGGGTGAACAGGAGTTGATATTTCAGGTGTGAACAGGAGATGATATTTCAGGTGTGAACAGGAGGTCATATTTCAGGTGTGAACAGGAGGTGATATTTCGGGTGTGAACAGGAGGTGATATTTCAGGTGTGAACAGGAGGTGATATTTCAGGTGTGAACAGGAGGTGATATTTCAGGTGTGAACAGGGGGTGATATTTCAGGTGTGAACAGGAGGTGATATTTCAGATGTGAACAGGAGGAGATATTTCAGGTGTGAACAGGGGGTGATATTTCATGTGTGAACAGGAGGTGATATTTCAGGGGTGCACAGGAGTTGATATTTCAGGTGTGAAATGGAGGTGATATTTCAGGGGTGCAGAGGAGGTGTTATTTCAGGTGTGAACAGGAGGTGATATTTCAGGTGTGAACAGGAGGTGATATTTCAGGTGTGAACAGGAGGTGATATTTCAGGTGTGAACAGGAGGTGATATTTCAGGTGTGAACAGGAGGTGATATTTCAGGTGTGAACAGGGAGTGATATTTCAGGTGTGAACAGGAGGTGATATTTCAGGTGTGAACAGAAGGTGATGTTTGAGGTGTGAACAGGAGGTGATATTTCAGGTGTGAACAGGGGGTGATATTTCAGGTGTGAACCGGAGGTGATATTTCAGGTGTGAACAGGAGGTGATATTTCAGGTGTGAACAGGAGGTGATATTTCAGGTGTGAACAGGGGTCATACTTCAGGTGTGAACAGGAGGTGATATTTCAGGTGTGAACAGGAGGTGATATTTCAGGTGTGAACAGGAGGTGATATTTCAGGTTTGAACAGGAGGTGATATTTCATGTGTTAACAGGGGTCAAATTTCAGGTGTGAACAGGAGGTGATATTTCAGGTGTGAACAGGAGGTGATATTTCAGGTGTGAACAGGAGGTGATATTTCAGGTGTGAACAGGAGGTGATATTTCAGGGGTGAACAGGAGGTGATATTTCAGGTGTGAACAGGAGGTGATATTTCAGGGGTGAACAGGAGGTGATATTTCAGGGGTGAACAGGAGGTGATATTTCAGGTGTGAACAGGAGGTGATATTTCAGGGGTGAACAGGAGGTGATATTTCAGGGGTGAACAGGAGGTGATATTTCAGGTGTGAACAGGAGGTGATATTTCAGGTGTGAACAGGAGGTGATATTTCAGGTGTGAACAGGAGGTGATATTTCAGGTGTGAACAGGAGATGATATTTCAGGTGTGAACAGGAGGTGATATTTCAGGTGTGAACAGGAGGTGATATTTCAGGTGTGAACAGGAGGTGATATTTCAGGTGTGAACAGGGAGTGATATTTAAGGTGTAAACAGGAGGTGATATTTCAGGTTTGAACAGGGGGTGAAATTGTAGGTGTGAACAGGAGGTGATATTTCAGGTGTGAACAGGTGGTGATATTTCAGGGGTGCACAGGAGTTGATATTTCAGGTGTGAACAGGAGGTGATATTTCAGGTGTGAACAGGAGGTGATATTTCAGGTGTGAACAGGAGGTGATATTTCAGGTGTGAACAGGGGGTGATATTTCAGGTGTGAACAGGAGGTGATATTTCAGATGTGAACAGGAGGAGATATTTCAGGTGTGAACAGGGGGTGATATTTCATGTGTGAACAGGAGGTGATATTTCAGGGGTGCACAGGAGTTGATATTTCAGGTGTGAAATGGAGGTGATATTTCAGGGGTGCAGAGGAGGTGTTATTTCAGGGGTGCAGAGGAGGTGTTATTTCAGGTGTGAACAGGAGGTGATATTTCAGGTGTGAACAGGAGGTGATATTTCAGGTGTGAACAGAAGGTGATATTTCAGGTGTGAACAGGAGGTGATATTTCAGGTGTGAACAGGAGGTGATATTTCAGGTGTGAACAGGAGGTGATATTTCAGGTGTGAACAGGGAGTGATATTTCAGGTGTTATCAGGAGGTGATATTTCAGGTGTGAACAGGAGGTGATGTTTGAGGTGTGAACAGGAGGTGATATTTCAGGTGTGAACAGGGGGTGATATTTCAGGTGTGAACCGGAGGTGATATTTCAGGTGTGAACAGGAGGTGATATTTCAGGTGTGAACAGGAGGTGATATTTCAGGGGTGAACAGGAGGTGATATTTCAGGGGTGAACAGGAGGTGATATTTCAGGGGTGAACAGGAGGTGATATTTCAGGGGTGAACAGGGGGTGATATTTCAGGTGTGAACCGGAGGTGATATTTCAGGTGTGAACAGGAGGTGATATTTCAGGTGTGAACAGGAGGTGATATTTCAGGGGTGAACAGGAGGTGATATTTCAGGTGTGAACAGGAGGTGATATTTCAGGTGTGAACAGGAGGTGATATTTCAGGGGTGAACAGGAGGTGATATTTCAGGTGTGAACAGGAGGTGATATTTCAGGTGTGAACAGGAGGTGATATTTCAGGTGTGAACAGGAGGTGATATTTCAGGTGTGAACAGGAGGTGATATTTCAGGTGTGAACAGGAGGTGATATTTCAGGTGTGAACAGGAGGTGATATTTCAGGGGTGAACAGGAGGTGATATTTCATGGGTGAACAGGAGTTGATATTTCAGGTGTGAACAGGAGGTGATATTTCAGGGGTGAACAGGAGGTGATATTTCAGGGGTGAACAGGAGGTGATATTTCAGGGGTGAACAGGAGGTGATATTTCATGGGTGAACAGGAGGTGATATTTCAGGTGTGAACAGGAGGTGATATTTCAGGGGTGAACAGGAGGTGATATTTCAGGGGTGAACAGGAGGTGATATTTCAGGTGTGAACAGGAGGTGATATTTCAGGGGTGAACAGGAGGTGATATTTCAGGGGTGAACAGGAGGTGATATTTCAGGTGTGAACAGGAGGTGATATTTCAGGTGTGAACAGGAGGTGATATTTCAGGTGTGAACAGGAGGTGATATTTCAGGTGTGAACAGGAGATGATATTTCAGGTGTGAACAGGAGGTGATATTTCAGGTGTGAACAGGAGGTGATATTTCAGGTGTGAACAGGAGGTGATATTTCAGGTGTGAACAGGGAGTGATATTTAAGGTGTAAACAGGAGGTGATATTTCAGGTTTGAACAGGGGGTGAAATTGTAGGTGTGAACAGGAGGTGATATTTCAGGTGTGAACAGGTGGTGATATTTCAGGGGTGCACAGGAGTTGATATTTCAGGTGTGAACAGGAGGTGATATTTCAGGTGTGAACAGGAGGTGATATTTCAGGTGTGAACAGGAGGTGATATTTCAGGTGTGAACAGGGGGTGATATTTCAGGTGTGAACAGGAGGTGATATTTCAGATGTGAACAGGAGGAGATATTTCAGGTGTGAACAGGGGGTGATATTTCATGTGTGAACAGGAGGTGATATTTCAGGGGTGCACAGGAGTTGATATTTCAGGTGTGAAATGGAGGTGATATTTCAGGGGTGCAGAGGAGGTGTTATTTCAGGGGTGCAGAGGAGGTGTTATTTCAGGTGTGAACAGGAGGTGATATTTCAGGTGTGAACAGGAGGTGATATTTCAGGTGTGAACAGAAGGTGATATTTCAGGTGTGAACAGGAGGTGATATTTCAGGTGTGAACAGGAGGTGATATTTCAGGTGTGAACAGGAGGTGATATTTCAGGTGTGAACAGGAGGTGATATTTCAGGTGTGAACAGGGAGTGATATTTCAGGTGTTATCAGGAGGTGATATTTCAGGTGTGAACAGGAGGTGATGTTTGAGGTGTGAACAGGAGGTGATATTTCAGGTGTGAACAGGGGGTGATATTTCAGGTGTGAACCGGAGGTGATATTTCAGGTGTGAACAGGAGGTGATATTTCAGGTGTGAACAGGAGGTGATATTTCAGGGGTGAACAGGAGGTGATATTTCAGGGGTGAACAGGAGGTGATATTTCAGGGGTGAACAGGAGGTGATATTTCAGGGGTGAACAGGGGGTGATATTTCAGGTGTGAACCGGAGGTGATATTTCAGGTGTGAACAGGAGGTGATATTTCAGGTGTGAACAGGAGGTGATATTTCAGGGGTGAACAGGAGGTGATATTTCAGGTGTGAACAGGAGGTGATATTTCAGGTGTGAACAGGAGGTGATATTTCAGGGGTGAACAGGAGGTGATATTTCAGGTGTGAACAGGAGGTGATATTTCAGGTGTGAACAGGAGGTGATATTTCAGGTGTGAACAGGAGGTGATATTTCAGGTGTGAACAGGAGGTGATATTTCAGGGGTGAACAGGAGGTGATATTTCAGGTGTGAACAGGAGGTGATATTTCAGGGGTGAACAGGAGGTGATATTTCATGGGTGAACAGGAGTTGATATTTCAGGTGTGAACAGGAGGTGATATTTCAGGGGTGAACAGGAGGTGATATTTCAGGGGTGAACAGGAGGTGATATTTCAGGTGTGAAAAGGAGGTGATATTTCAGGTGTGAACAGGAGGTGATATTTCAGGTGTGAACAGGAGGTGATATTTCAGGTGTGAACAGGAGGTGATATTTCAGTTGTGAACAGGAGGTGATATTTCAGGTGTGAACAGGAGGTGATATTTCAGGGGTGAACAGGAGGTGATATTTCATGGGTGAACAGGAGTTGATATTTCAGGTGTGAACAGGAGATGATATTTCAGGTGTGAACAGGAGGTCATATTTCAGGTGTGAACAGGAGGTGATATTTCAGGTGTGAACAGGAGGTGATATTTCAGGTGTGAACAGGAGGTGATATTTCAGGTGTGAACAGGAGGTGATATTTCAGGTGTGAACAGGGAGTGATATTTCAGGTGTTATCAGGAGGTGATATTTCAGGTGTGAACAGGAGGTGATGTTTGAGGTGTGAACAGGAGGTGATATTTCAGGTGTGAACAGGGGGTGATATTTCAGGTGTGAACCGGAGGTGATATTTCAGGTGTGAACAGGAGGTGATATTTCAGGTGTGAACAGGAGGTGATATTTCAGGGGTGAACAGGAGGTGATATTTCAGGGGTGAACAGGAGGTGATATTTCAGGGGTGAACAGGAGGTGATATTTCAGGGGTGAACAGGGGGTGATATTTCAGGTGTGAACCGGAGGTGATATTTCAGGTGTGAACAGGAGGTGATATTTCAGGTGTGAACAGGAGGTGATATTTCAGGGGTGAACAGGAGGTGATATTTCAGGTGTGAACAGGAGGTGATATTTCAGGTGTGAACAGGAGGTGATATTTCAGGGGTGAACAGGAGGTGATATTTCAGGTGTGAACAGGAGGTGATATTTCAGGTGTGAACAGGAGGTGATATTTCAGGTGTGAACAGGAGGTGATATTTCAGGTGTGAACAGGAGGTGATATTTCAGGTGTGAACAGGAGGTGATATTTCAGGTGTGAACAGGAGGTGATATTTCAGGGGTGAACAGGAGGTGATATTTCATGGGTGAACAGGAGTTGATATTTCAGGTGTGAACAGGAGGTGATATTTCAGGGGTGAACAGGAGGTGATATTTCAGGGGTGAACAGGAGGTGATATTTCAGGTGTGAAAAGGAGGTGATATTTCAGGTGTGAACAGGAGGTGATATTTCAGGTGTGAACAGGAGGTGATATTTCAGGTGTGAACAGGAGGTGATATTTCAGTTGTGAACAGGAGGTGATATTTCAGGTGTGAACAGGAGGTGATATTTCAGGTGTGAACAGGAGGTGATATTTCATGGGTGAACAGGAGTTGATATTTCAGGTGTGAACAGGAGATGATATTTCAGGTGTGAACAGGAGGTCATATTTCAGGTGTGAACAGGAGGTGATATTTCGGGTGTGAACAGGAGGTGATATTTCAGGTGCGAACAGGAGGTGATATTTCAGGTGTGAACAGGGGGTGATATTTCAGGTGTGAACAGGGGGTGATATTTCAGGTGTGAACAGGAGGTGATATTTCAGATGTGAACAGGAGGAGATATTTCAGGTGTGAACAGGGGGTGATATTTCATGTGTGAACAGGAGGTGATATTTCAGGGGTGCACAGGAGTTGATATTTCAGGTGTGAAATGGAGGTGATATTTCAGGGGTGCAGAGGAGGTGTTATTTCAGGTGTGAACAGGAGGTGATATTTCAGGTGTGAACAGGAGGTGATATTTCAGGTGTGAACAGGGGGTGATATTTCAGGTGTGAACAGGGGGTGATATTTCAGGTGTGAACAGGGGGTGATATTTCAGGTGTGAACAGGAGGTGATATTTCAGATGTGAACAGGAGGAGATATTTCAGGTGTGAACAGGGGGTGATATTTCATGTGTGAACAGGAGGTGATATTTCAGGGGTGCACAGGAGTTGATATTTCAGGTGTGAAATGGAGGTGATATTTCAGGGGTGCAGAGGAGGTGTTATTTCAGGTGTGAACAGGAGGTGATATTTCAGGTGTGAACAGGAGGTGATATTTCAGGTGTGAACAGGAGGTGATATTTCAGGTGTGAACAGGAGGTGATATTTCAGGTGTGAACAGGAGGTGATATTTCAGGTGTGAACAGGGGGTGATATTTCAGGTGTGAACAGGAGGTGATATTTCAGATGTGAACAGGAGGAGATATTTCGGGGGTGATATTTCATGTGTGAACAGGAGGTGATATTTCAGGGGTGCACAGGAGTTGATATTTCAGGTGTGAAATGGAGGTGATATTTCAGGGGTGCAGAGGAGGTGTTATTTCAGGTGTGAACAGGAGGTGATATTTCAGGTGTGAACAAGAGGTGATAATTCAGGTGTGAACAGGAGGTGATATTTCAGGTGTGAACAGGAGGTGATATTTCAGGTGTGAACAGGAGGTGATATTTCAGGTGTGAACAGGAGGTGATATTTCAGGTGTGAACAGGAGGTGATATTTCAGTTGTGAACAGGAGGTGATATTTCAGGTGTGAACAGGAGGTGATATTTCAGGTGTGAACAGGAGGTGATATTTCAGGTGTGAACAGGAGGTGATATTTCAGGGGTGAACAGGAGGTGATAATTCAGGGGTGAACAGGAGGTGATATTTCAGGGGTGAACAGGAGGTGATATTTCAGGTGTGAACAGGAGGTGATATTTCAGGGGTGAACAGGAGGTGATATTTCAGGTGTGAACAGGAGGTGATATATCAGGTGTGAACAGGAGGTGATATTTCAGTTGTGAACAGGAGGTGATATTTCAGGTGTGAACAGGAGGTGATATTTCAGGTGTGAACAGGAGGTGATATTTCAGGTGTGAACAGGAGATGATATTTCAGGTGTGAACAGGGGGTGATATTTCAGGGGTGAACAGGAGGTGATAATTCAGGTGTGAACAGGAGGTGATATTTCAGGTGTGAACAGGAGGTGATATTTCAGGTGTGAACAGGAGGTGATATTTCAGGTGTGAACAGGAGGTGATATTTCAGGTGTGAACAGTGGGTGATATTTCAGGTGTGAACAGGAGGTGATATTTCAGGTGTGAACAGGAGGTGATATTTCAGGTGTGAACAGGAGGTGATATTTCAGGTGTGAACAGGAGGTGATATTTCAGGTGTGAACAGGAGGTGATATTTCAGGTGTGAACAGGGGGTGATATTTCAGGTGTGAACAGGAGGTGATATTTCAGGTGTGAACAGGAGGTGATATTGTCGGGGTCGTCACGACAATACCCTTCATCCACCATTCATTCCAAATCAGATTAGGAGCATGTTGGTACCGGATAAGAATGAGTCAGACACAATGCTGGTTCAAACTCATTGCACGCTCGTGTGTAACGTCACAGCAACTGAACTGTTTATTTCATATACATAACATTATATAGTCCATTGGGGGAAGGTGTGCAGAGGGCGGGGTAAGGCGGGGTTTAAGCAATGTATCTAGTATTCAGTCCCTCTGATTGGCTATGACATCATCTGATGAATCTTCCTTTGTCCACATCTTGTTAAGTTGCCATTTCTCCAGAAACGATACTTTAGCTTCAGAAACGAAAGTAGATTCTTGGCAAGTACAAAAACTAAGGCAAAAGTGAATACTGGCAGCCATCTTAAATACAGTTAAATTTGCATTTGGCAAGCAAAGGGGAAAAACTTATTGTTTCACAGCATAAGAATATATAAAAGTACAAAAGGGTATAAAAACGTATATTTTTACCTTGACAATCCCCCCTAAACACTAAGTTTTTCCCTAAAAAGAAAGATCCTTCGAGACTGTCCATGTGATGGGGAAAGGGGAGGTGGATTTCTTCATCCAGACACCTCAGAAGCTCTCCCCTTGCGAGAGGCCTCCAGGCAGCTGAACCCTTCACTAGCTTCACATGGAGTTCTCCTGCTGTCCCTAAACTAGATCTCTTAGCACCTGAGAGTAAGGGGTATTGTCTATCTTCTTGAGGGGGACGTACTTAGGGATTTCCCCCGGATCAGTGCCATTGTACTCTAGTGGGTCTACTTCTTGGTTGAGGAAGGTGCCAGTCGGAGTTGCCTTAGTGATAACCTTTTTACACAGGGGTATAACACAACAGAGAATTATCGATCCAACTACAAGAAGGGCAATCAGTACCAGACAAGCTTGTTGGAGGAATCCTTTGAGCCCACCCAACAAACCGGAAAAGAAAGATGTGTCTACTCCTGCATTAGTTTTTAATTCTGCTGCTAACCCATTTAACTTTTTAAGGGCTATCATGGTCTTTCCATTTACCCCAGAGTTCTGAGGGATATAGGTACAACACTCCTCTCGCACCATCCCACAGACTCCTCCTTTCTCAGCTAAGATCATATCAAGGGCTAGTCGGTTCTGGAGGGTCATTCTAGTGTTAGGTCCCAATTCCTCAACTATACCTTGGAAAGCATCACAGATAAAATTGACAAACCTTTGTTCACTGTAATATGTGTAATTGATCCCATCAACATTTTTATTAATCTGCACCTGTGGATTAAAGAAGCAAAGCCAACATAGATCTGGTTCTGGGCTTTAAATTGGTCAGGCACCCCCCTTGGCACTCCAACGCCATCGACATATAACAATGGATCTTCTTCATAACTCATGTGGAGCTGATCAAGGCTTCTCCTCATTCTGGTATATTCATCAGGTGTCTCTGGATCCCAAGGTAGAATCTTGAACTGCACAGCTAGTTTAACAAGGGTGCATTGACCTATCCAGGCATTAGGCAACCTAGGACGGAGCTTACCATCTCCACATAACCGATAAATGTCGTACATATACTGTGTATGATTAGCTAGCAAGTCAGTATCCAGGGAACTGTTCTCTTTGCAGAAACCTGTCTCGAAGACCCCTACTGGTGTACCTGTAGTGTCGTGGGAATTATAGCAGGTATAATTATCAGCTAACACAGTTATCCCTCCTGGGACCTTTAATTTAGGTGCTTCATGAATTAGTGAGACATAATCTGAGCAATCAGTGGGCTTTAGACCCTTCAACAGATTCATAACACAGGCAGTGGTATTGTCATCAGGAAAAGACAATGCATGTGTGTGTATAGATGTGTATTCGCTGCAGCACAAGCAACACATCCTACAGAGATACTCTGAACTCTTACATTGTATCTTACCCATTCTAACCATAAATTTTTCCTTGGGGCTGTTTGTGTTTCTATGGAGAAGACTTCTTGCCAACTAAGACCTGGAATGGGGATTACTTCGTTAACTATATTTTGCAAACGTTCACCTGGGCCTGTTTTAGCTGTACTGGTAACGGGGGCCTTGGTTGGTCTGAAACTAATATCCTGGAGCTGTATATGGCCTAAATTCCCATAGTATCCACTATTAAACACATTATGAAAATATCTTCCCAGCACAATTGTTATCTCTGGTAACACATATATAATATTGAATGATTCCCTCTACCACCCGCTGAGTCTCGGGGCACTTGACTACATTGCAGAAATCAAATCACCAGATATTTACCGGGGCCGTTAGGTTTACCCAGAGAATAGTGGCACCGGAATTCTTATTTACAATAGGGGCCGAGGAGGTAGGGGCGAGGATGGCCCCCAGCCTCAGGACCAAAAACAACAGCAACATTTTCCTTCGATCACCACTGTGACTAAACGCTGGTCCGGTCTCTTTTGCAGTGTGAAGCGTGGATTCAGGTGCTCTTTCCTTCAAGTTTTACTGACATAGCTTTTCACGACCATAAAACCACCAGGCTTCAAATTGTGACCAGTGTCGGTTCCTGCTGAACCTGGAAGGGAAGAAAAAACTAAAACATGGGTGTTAGCAACATTTTTACTAAGCTGAATAACATATTGAACAGCACGGTCAGTTTCTTTTGACAACTACTGAGACTGAAAATTTACAACTGAGAACCTAGCACCAAACAATATCTCATATGGGGACAGGCCATATTTTGCAATAGGGGTAGTACGAATGTGTAAGAGCCCTGGCCATGGAGCCGTAGTCTCCTGCATCATTTTGGTCAATTGTCCCTTCAGTGTGCCGTTCAGCCTCTTAACTTTCCCACTGGATTGTGGAGAGTATGGAGTATGGAGGGCTACAGTGGATCCAAGCATTGTCAGAACCTCCTGATACACATGAGAAGAAAAGTCCGGGCCTTGGTCACTTTCAGCAACTTCTGGAACCCCATATCTGCATATAACTTCCATCACCAGTTTCTTTGCTGTGGTCTTTGCAGTCACGTTGGTAACGGGGAATGCTTCTGGCCAACTGGAGAACATGTCGACAACCACCAGACAATATTCATACCTTCCAGACTTCGGCAACGTGATGAGGTCCACCTGGAGCTTTTGGAAATGATAATCGGGCTTAGCAAGATGCTTCGGGGGTACACGTTGAAGTTGACCGGGTTAGCAGGTCTGACAGATACCTCGATGTGTGGGCCCATGCGCCCACGTGACAATAGCAGGGTACATCTGCTTAGGGAGACACACAAGTTGGTCCTTTTTCCAGCGACCATGTCCATACGTGCTCCATCAGCTTTCCACTGCTTCATTTCTTCCTTTGGAGACATTCTCTGCATCGTCATTAAGCGGTCTTGCGGGGTCCGGTAGAAAACCTCAGTCTGGCATAGAACATCAGGTTCCTGTAGAGTCAGTGTTTCTTGTAACTGTTTACGCAGAGAGCGTGTGGTCACCATAGCTGGTATGGGCTGTTCAACAGGTAGGAGAGCAGCGGCTTTTGCTTGCATATCCGCAAAGGCATTACCAACAGTCTGTGGACTGTTCCATGGTACCGTGCTCCTTAACTTTGATAATGGCCACCTGGGTAGGTAATTCGATTGAGTCCATGAGGGCTTTAACAGCTTCAACATTCTTCACTGAGTCCCGGCAGTAGTAACAAATCCTTGATTGGCCCATAGGGCTCCGAAATCATGAGCAATACCAAATGCATACTGTGAGTCCGTGTATTTATTAGCCCGCCTGTCCTTGGCCAAAGTACATGCAGTAGACAGATCCTGACATTCTGCTTCTTGTGCTGACAGGGAGGGAGGGAGTGCAGCTCCGTGCACTACAGTGTCTTCCGTAGTAACAGCGTATCATGTGTGAAATCTGCCAAAATCATCACCATATCTTGAACAGTCTTTCAGGGCCTTGTAGAGAGGTAACATTATGCGGGATGCGTCCGGTATCCACTGACAACAATAAGTACATAGTCCAAGAAAACGCTGGAGTTCAGTCTCATCTTTTGGAAATGGAAGGGAGCTGACGGCTTTTTTTTTCTTTCTTCTGTGAGGTGTCTGGCACCCTGAAGGAGACAGTGACCCAAAAATATCACTTGACCAAGGCAGAACCGAAGTTTCGAGGCCGAAGCCCGACAGTTCAGATCTGCCAGATACTTGTGAAAACTAACAGTGGCAACAATGGCTTCCTGCTCTGTCTGTATACACAACAAAAAACAAAAAAATTACCCACATACTGAAGTAACGTGACATAGGCATATTCTAACTGACAGGGTTAGAGACACTATCCCCCCTATTTTTTTTTTTTTTCAAACTGATTGGGAAAGGACATGTGAGATACACATCTCATTATACTCATCTGCATAGGGGTTATATAACATAAATACCATCTGACCATCATCTTGGCTCACCAACTCTCTAGGTCTGCTCAGGTACACTTATACGTCCATCATATTCTCTTTGTCTGTATAATGGGAAAGGTTTGTTCTCAGGGTCAGCCAATTATTTTAGCGTAGCTAGCTAGTCAGAGGGATTCCAGGGATAATACTCCTGTATCTGTCTTACACTACCTGGTGTGGTTGGTTCTCTGGTGGTGGGGGTGACTAGATGACCGGTTGGGGGTGACATGACATGCTGGTCTACAGCTCCTTCCCAAAAGGATTACTGTCAGCCTACTCCCAAAATTAATGTCCCCACTACCCACAATCCTGTGTCAGCTTCTTATATCACTACATCACTACATGTGATCTTATCTGGACAGGAATCAGTGTAATTCACTTAGGTTGCAGCACAGATTATACAAGCATTTCTCCCGTCTGGGTTTGTCTGACTGCAAAATTTAGAAATCCATCTGTCCTGTCTTGGTCTGAGAATTAACATGGCGAGAGAGATTTCCGGACACAGGGTTAAAATGAATATTGGAGCGTAAGACTGGATTTGTGTAAGGGAGGGGGAGCTGGAGCTGAAGTCTTCTGCTTCTTGGGCCACTGATAAGGAAGCGAGCTGCGAGTTGTGTCCTTGAAGCTGCGAGGGGAGGGGGACTAGAGAGCGAGTGAGGATCGCTGCAGCTGCTGATACAGACTGGGTTAAGTTCTTCTGGAAACTTTGGCCCCCCTTTCTCTGGCCGGCAGCACAAAGAGGAGAAGTCAAAAAAAAAAAAAAAAAAAACAATTCGCGCAGGGGTTCACCCCTCCCATCGGCCACAGACAAGAATTTACAGCATTCCTTAACACAAAAGAAAACAATAACGCAGCTATTTGACTCCACCCTCCCATTGGGTGTCTCGGAAAACCACACAGAGTGACAAAATACAGCAGTTCTCAGACTCAATTGATTTCTACAAAACCTTCACACAACTCATTTGCCAGAACACCCTAGAAAAACTAATGATTGAGGTATTTTATAGCCAAACACGGGCTCTGCATCCTTTCATCTTTCCTCTCCATCAACCTTTTTGCTTGTTCTTTATGAGATGGTGCCATGTAGACAGCTGCAATCTCCCTGTCGAGGGCAATCCTACATACTCGTACACCTTCTCGACATTCTTGACTGCCTTCTTGCCCTCCCGTGACTCTACTATTGTCTTGACTTCCACAGCATCCTCATCTAACTCGTGGGGCACGGACTTCTTCTTTAAGAGACGTAACATGACTCACAGAATACTACGCCCTTCTGCAGTAGGCCGCTGACAGCGACAGCAACACGTGTGTCCTAACACGGAGCCTCGTGCTCCACGTGTTCTGAATAAAGAGCCTCGCGCTCAATATTTTTCCCTAACCTGAACACCAGTGATTACAGTCTGTCCTGTCACGATATTCTAAACGTTGGGAGGCTGTCTCCTAGTGAGACCCCTCCACTGTGTTTCTGGTGGTCCCCCTCTTGGGACGTCTTCATTACCGATATGTGCAAGTGTGTGCAAGTGTTTCTGGTGGTCCCCCTCTTGGGACGTCTTAATTACCGATATGTGCAAGTGTGTGCAAGTGTTTCTGGTGGTCCCCCTCTTGGGACGTCTTAATTACCGATGTATGTGCGTGCAATATCACAGAGGCTACGTCTCCTATCCCAATCCACAAACTTCTCAATCTTTCACTCTATCACTACTAGGCAACAGTCACGGGTAGGGTGGTTGAATGGAGTACAATGACCGGTGGAGGAGGTGTGGTGTACACGAGGACGCGCAGAGTGCGACGTCTCTCAGTTGCTGGTTCGAAGCGTGGCACGGGATCGCGCTCGGTCTCACCACTCGACCAGTCACTCCCCAGACCCAAGGAGACCACAGACTAACCAATAATGGCTGAAACACTAGCAAGTGTGACACATACATAGTATGTGATCTCCACTTACCGTGTTTGGAGGGTGATCAGTCCTCGAGGTCAGCCACTACGGGTGTCGTCCACGGACATCCAGGTATGGGTCCAGGGGGTCTCGGATCTCGCGGGCCACGCCCCACGTTGGGCGCCAAATTGTCAGGGTCGTCACGACAATACCCTTCATCCACCAGTCATTCCAAATCAGATTAGGAGCATGTTGGTACCGGATAAGAATGAGTCAGACACAATGCTGGTTCAAACTCATTGCACGCTCGTGTGTAACGTCACAGCAACTGAACTGTTTATTTCATATACATAACATTATATAGTCCATTGGGGGAAGGTGTGCAGAGGGCTGGGTTAGGCGGGGTTTAAGCAATGTATCTAGTATTCAGTCCCTCTGATTGGCTATGACATCATCTGATGAATCTTCCTTTGTCCACATCTTGTTAAGTTTCCATTTCTCCAGAAACAATACTTTAGCTTCAGAAACGAAAGTAGATTCTTGGCAAGTACAAAAACTAAGGCAAAAGTGAATACTGGCAGCCATCTTAAATACAGTTAAATTTGCATTTGGCAAGCAAAGGGGAAAAACTTATTGTTTCACAGCATAGGAATATATAAAAGTACAAAAGGGTATAAAAACGTATATTTTTACCTTGACAATATTTCAGGTGTGAACAGGAGGTGATATTTCAGGTGTGAACAGGGGGTCATATTGTAGGTGTGAACAGGAGGTGATATTTCAGGTGTGAACAGGAGGTGATATTTCAGGTGTGAACAGAAGGTGATATTTCAGGGGTGAACAGGAGGTGATATTTCAGGTGTGAACAGGAGGTGATATTTCAGGTGTGAACAGGGGGTGATATTTAAGGTGTAAACAGGAGGTGATATTTCAGGTTTGAACAGGGGGTGAAATTGTAGGTGTGAACAGGAGGTGATATTTCAGGTGTGAACAGGTGGTGATATTTCAGGTGTGAACAGGAGGTGATATTTCAAGGGTGAACAAGAGGTGATATTTCAGGTGTGAACAGGAGGTGATATTTCATGTGTGAACAGGAGGTGATATTTCATGTGTGAACAGGAGGTGATATTTCAGGTGTGAACAGGAGGTGATATTTCAGGTGTGAACAGGAGGTGATATTTCTGGTGTGAACAGGAGGTGATATTTCAGGTGTGAACAGGAGGTGATATTTCTGGTGTGAACAGGAGGTGATATTTCAGGTGTGAACAGGAGGTGATATTTCAGGTGTGAACAGGAGGTGATATTTCAGGTGTGAACAGGGGGTGATATTTCAGGTGTGAACAGGAGGTGATATTTCAGGTGTGAACAGGAGGTGACATTTCAGGTGTGAACAGGAGGTGACATTTCAGGTGTGAACAGGAGGTGATATTTCAGGTGTGAACAGGAGGTGATATTTCAGATGTGAACAGGAGGAGATATTTCAGGTGTGAACAGGAGGAGATATTTCAGGTGTGAACAGGAGGTGATATTTCAGGGATGAACAGGAGGTGACATTTCAGGTGTGAACAGGAGGTGATATTTCAGGTGTGAACAGGGGGTGATATTGTAGGTGTGAACAGGAGGTGATATTTCAGGTGTGAACAGGAGGTGATATTTCAGGTGTGAACAGGAGGTGATATTTCAGGTGTGAACAGGAGGTGATATTTCAGGTGTGAACAGGAGGTGATATTTCAGGGGTGAACAGGAGGTGATATTTCAGGGGTGAACAGGAGGTGATATTTCAGGGGTGAACAGGAGGTGATATTTCAGGGGTGAACAGGAGGTGATATTTCAGGGGTGAACAGGAGGTGATATTTCAGGGGTGAACAGGAGGTGATATTTCAGGGGTGAACAGGAGGTGATATTTCAGGGGTGAACAGGAGGTGATATTTCAGGGGTGAACAGGAGGTGATATTTCAGGTGTGAACAGGAGGTGATATTTCAGGTGTGAACAGGAGGTGATATTTCAGGTTTGAACAGGAGGTGATATTTCAGGTGTGAACAGGGGTCATATTTCAGGTGTGAACAGGAGGTGATATTTCAGGTGTGAACAGGAGGTGATATTTCAGGTGTGAACAGGAGGTGATATTTCAGGTGTGAACAGGAGGTGATATTTCAGGTGTGAACAGGAGGTGATATTTCAGGGGTGAACAGGAGGTGATATTTCAGGTGTCTGTTATGGCTGGCAATCAGGCAACACAGCGTGCAGTAATCAGCGCACATACAGAGATCTGGCAATAACCAAAAACAATAGGACGAGCTCTGAGACGTGGAATCTCTGTAGACTGCAGTACCTGATCTATCCTCACACAACTATAAGCAGCAGTGGATTGCGCCTATCACTACCTATGCAACTCGGCACTGCCTGAGGAGCTGACTAGCCTGAAGATAGAAATACAAGCCTGACTTGCCTCAGAGAAATACCCCAAAGGAATAGGCAGCCCCCACATATAATGACTGTTAGCAAGATGAAAAGACAAACGTAGGAATGAAATAGATTCAGCAAAGTGAGGCCCGATATTCTAGACAGAGCAAGGATAGCAAAGAGAACTATGCAGTCTACAAAAAACCCTAAAACGAAAACCACGCAAAGGGGCAAAAAGACCCACCGTGCCGAACTAACAGCACGGCGGTGCACCCCTTTGCTTCTCAGAGCTTCCAGCAAAAGTTAATAGCAAGCTGGACAGAAAAAACAGAAAACAAACTAGAAGCACTTATCTAGCAGAGCAGCAGGCCCAAGGAAAGATGCAGTAGCTCAGATCCAACACTGGAACATTGACAAGGAGCAAGGAAGACAGACTCAGGTGGAGCTAAATAGCAAGGCAGCCAACGAGCTCACCAAAACACCTGAGGGAGGAAGCCCAGAGACTGCAATACCACTTGTGACCACAGAAGTGAACTCAGCCACAGAATTCACAACAGTACCCCCCCCTTGAGGAGGGGTCACCGAACCCTCACCAGAACCCCCAGGCCGACCAGGATGAGCCACATGAAAGGCACGAACAAGATCTGGGGCATGGACATCAGAGGCAAAAACCCAGGAATTATCTTCCTGAGCATAACCCTTCCATTTGACCAGATACTGGAGTTTCCGTCTAGAGACACGAGAATCCAAAATCTTCTCCACAATATACTCCAATTCCCCCTCCACCAAAACAGGGGCAGGAGGCTCCACAGATGGAACCATAGGTGCCACGTATCTCCTCAACAACGACCTATGGAATACATTATGTATGGAAAAGGAGTCTGGGAGGATCAGACGAAAAGACACCGGATTGAGAATCTCAGAAATCCTATACGGACCAATAAAACGAGGTTTAAATTTAGGAGAGGAAACCTTCATAGGAATATGACGAGAAGATAACCAAACCAGATCCCCAACACGAAGTCGGGGTCCCACACGGCGTCTGCGATTAGCGAAAAGCTGAGCCTTCTCCTGGGACAAGGTCAAATTGTCCACTACCTGAGTCCAGATCTCCTGCAACCTGTCCACCACAGAATCCACACCAGGACAGTCCGAAGACTCAACCTGTCCTGAAGAGAAACGAGGATGGAACCCAGAATTGCAGAAAAATGGAGAGACCAAGGTAGCCGAGCTGGCCCGATTATTAAGGGCGAACTCAGCCAACGGCAAAAATGACACCCAATCATCCTGGTCAGCGGAAACAAAACATCTCAGATATGTTTCCAAGGTCTGATTGGTTCGTTCGGTCTGGCCATTAGTCTGAGGATGGAAGGCCGAGGAGAAAGATAGGTCAATGCCCATCCTACCACAAAAGGCTCGCGAGAACCTCGAGACAAACTGGGAACCTCTGTCAGAAACAATATTCTCAGGAATGCCATCTAAACGAACCACATGCTGGAAGAACAAAGGCACCAAATCAGAGGAGGAAGGCAATTTAACCAAAGGCACCAGATGGACCATTTTAGAAAAGCGATCACAGACCACCCAAATGACCGACATTTTTTGAGAAACGGGAAGGTCAGAAATGAAATCCATCGAAATATGTGTCCAAGGCCTCTTCGGGACCGGCAAGGGCAAAAGCAACCCACTGGCACGTGAACAGCAGGGCTTAGCCCTAGCACAAATTCCACAGGACTGCACAAAAACACGCACATCCCGTGACAGAGATGGCCACCAGAAGGATCTAGCAACCAACTCCCTGGTACCAAAGATTCCTGGATGACCGGCCAGCACCGAACAATGAAGTTCAGAGATAACTTTACTAGTCCACCTATCAGGGACGAACAGTTTCTCGGCCGGACAACGATCAGGTTTATTAGCCTGAAATTTCTGCAACACTCTCCGCAAATCAGGGGAGATGGCAGACACAATGACTCCTTCCTTGAGGATACTCGCCGGCTCAGATAACCCCGGAGAGTCGGGCACAAAACTCCTAGACAGAGCATCCGCCTTCACATTTTTAGAGCCCGGAAGGTATGAAATCACAAAATCAAAACGAGCAAAAAATAACGACCAACGGGCCTGTCTAGGATTCAAGCGCTTGGCAGACTCAAGATAAGTAAGGTTCTTATGATCAGTCAAAACCACCACGCGATGCTTAGCACCCTCAAGCCAATGACGCCACTCCTCGAATGCCCACTTCATGGCCAGCAACTCTCGGTTGCCCACATCATAATTACGCTCAGCAGCAGAAAATTTCCTGGAAAAGAAAGCACATGGTTTGAACACTGAGCAACCAGAACCTCTCTGTGACAAAACCGCCCCTGCACCAATCTCAGAAGCATCAACCTCGACCTGGAACGGAAGAGAAACATCAGGTTGACACAACACAGGGGCACAGCAAAAACGACGCTTCAACTCCTGAAAAGCTTCCACGGCAGCAGAAGACCAATTAACCAAATCAGCACCCTTCTTGGTCAAATCGGTCAATGGTCTGGCAATGCTAGAAAAATTACAGATGAAGCGACGATAAAAATTAGCAAAGCCCAGGAATTTCTGCAGACTTTTTAGAGATGTCGGCTGAGTCCAATCCTGGATGGCCTGAACCTTAACCGGATCCATCTCGATAGTAGAAGGGGAAAAGATGAACCCCAAAAATGAAACTTTCTGCACACCGAAGAGACACTTTGATCCCTTCACGAACAAGGAATTAGCACGCAGTACCTGGAAAACCATTCTGACTTGCTTCACATGAGACTCCCAATCATCTGAGAAGATCAAAATGTCATCCAAGTAAACAATCAAGAATTTATCCAGATACTCACGGAAAATGTCATGCATAAAAGACTGAAAAACAGATGGAGCATTGGCAAGTCCGAACGGCATCACCAGATACTCAAAATGACCCTCGGGCGTATTAAATGCCGTTTTCCATTCATCTCCCTGCCTGATTCTCACCAGATTATACGCACCACGAAGATCAATCTTAGTAAACCAACTAGCCCCCTTAATCCGAGCAAACAAGTCAGAAATCAATGGCAAGGGATACTGAAACTTAACAGTGATCTTATTAAGAAGGCGGTAATTAATACACGGTCTTAGCGAACCATCCTTCTTGGCTACAAAAAAGAACCCTGCTCCCAATGGTGACGACGATGGGCGAATATGTCCCTTCTCCAGGGACTCCTTCACATAACTGCGCATAGCGGTGTGTTCAGGTACGGACAAATTAAATAAACGACCCTTAGGGAATTTACTACCAGGAATCAAATCGATAGCACAATCACAATTCCTATGCGGAGGTAGGGCATCAGACTTGGACTCTTCAAATACATCCTGAAAGTCCGACAAGAACTCTGGGATGTCAGAAGGAATGGATGACGAAATAGACAAAAATGGAACATCACCATGTACTCCCTGACAACCCCAGCTGGTTACCGACATAGAGTTCCAATCCAATACTGGATTATGGGTTTGTAGCCATGGCAACCCCAACACGACCACATCATGCAAATTATGCAGTACCAGAAAGCGAATAACTTCCTGATGTGCAGGAGCCATGCACATGGTCAGCTGGGCCCAGTACTGAGGCTTATTCTTGGCCAAAGGTGTAGCATCAATTCCTCTCAACGGAATAGGACACCGCAAAGGCTCCAAGAAAAATCCACAACGTTTAGCATAATCCAAATCCATCAGATTCAGGGCAGCGCCTGAATCCACAAACGCCATGACAGAATACGATGACAAAGAGCACATTAAGGTAATGGACAAAAGGAATTTGGACTGTACAGTACCAATAACGGCAGAGCTATCGAACCGCCTAGTGCGTTTAGGACAATTAGAAATAGCATGAGTAGAATCACCACAATAGAAACACAGTCTGTTCAGACGTCTGTGTTCTTGCCGTTCTACTTTAGTCATAGTCCTGTCGCACTGCATAGGCTCAGGTTTACTCTCAGACAATACCGCCAGATGGTGCACAGATTTACGCTCGCGCAAGCGACGACCGATCTGAATGGCCAAGGACATAGACTCATTCAAACCAGCAGGCATAGGAAATCCCACCATTACATCCTTAAGAGCTTCAGAGAGACCCTTTCTGAACAAAGCCGCTAGTGCAGATTCATTCCACAGAGTGAGTACTGACCACTTCCTAAATTTCTGACAATATACTTCTACATCATCCTGACCCTGGCATAAAGCCAGCAGATTTTTCTCAGCCTGATCCACTGAATTAGGCTCATCGTAAAGCAATCCCAGCGCCTGGAAAAATGCATCAACATTACTCAATGCAGAATCTCCTGGTGCAAGAGAAAACGCCCAGTCCTGTGGGTCGCCGCGCAAAAAAGAAATAATAATCAAAACCTGTTGAATAGGATTACCGGAAGAATGAGGTTTCAAGGCCAAAAATAGCTTACAATTATTTCTGAAGCTCAGGAACTTAGTTCTGTCACCAAAAAACAAATCAGGAATCGGAATTCTTGGTTCTAGCATCGATTTCTGATCAATAGTATCTTGAATCTTTTGTACATTTACAACGAGATTATCCATTGAGGAGCACAGAGCCTGAATATCCATGTCCACAGCTGTGTCCTGAAGCACTCTAATGTCTAGGGGAAAAAAAAGACTGAAGACAGAGCTAAGAAAAAAAAATGATGTCAGGATTTCTTTTTTCCCTCTATTGGGAATCATTGGTGTGGCTCCTTGTACTGTTATGGCTGGCAATCAGGCAACACAGCGTGCAGTAATCAGCGCACATACAGAGATCTGGCAATAACCAAAAACAATAGGACGAGCTCTGAGACGTGGAATCTCTGTAGACTGCAGTACCTGATCTATCCTCACACAACTATAAGCAGCAGTGGATTGCGCCTATCACTACCTATGCAACTCGGCACTGCCTGAGGAGCTGACTAGCCTGAAGATAGAAATACAAGCCTGACTTACCTCAGAGAAATACCCCAAAGGAATAGGCAGCCCCCCACATATAATGACTGTTAGCAAGATGAAAAGACAAACGTAGGAATGAAATAGATTCAGCAAAGTGAGGCCCGATATTCTAGACAGAGCGAGGATAGCAAAGAGAACTATGCAGTCTACAAAAAACCCTAAAACGAAAACCACGCAAAGGGGCAAAAAGACCCACCGTGCCTAACTAACAGCACGGCGGTGCACCCCTTTGCTTCTCAGAGCTTCCAGCAAAAGTTAATAGCAAGCTGGACAGAAAAAACAGAAAACAAACTAGAAGCACTTATCTAGCAGAGCAGCAGGCCCAAGGAAAGATGCAGTAGCTCAGATCCAACACTGGAACATTGACAAGGAGCAAGGAAGACAGACTCAGGTGGAGCTAAATAGCAAGGCAGCCAACGAGCTCACCAAAACACCTGAGGGAGGAAGCCCAGAGACTGCAATACCACTTGTGACCACAGAAGTGAACTCAGCCACAGAATTCACAACAGGTGTGAACAGGAGGTGATATTTCAGGTGTGAACAGGAGGTGATATTTCACATGTGAACAGGAGGTGATATTTCAGGTGTGAACAGGAGGTGATATTTCAGGGGTGAACAGGAGGTGATATTTCAGGGGTGAACAGGAGGTGATATTTCAGGGGTGAACAGGAGGTGATATTTCAGGTGTGAACAGGAGGTGATATTTCAGGTGTGAACAGGAGGTGATATTTCAGGTGTGAACAGGAGGTGATATTTCAGGGGTGAACAGGAGGTGATATTTCAGGGGTGAACAGGAGGTGATATTTCAGGTGTGAACAGAAGGTGATATTTCAGGTGTGAACAGGGGTGATATTTCAGGTGTGAACAGGAGGTGATATTTCAGGTGTGAACATGAGGTGATATTTCAGGGGTGAACAGGAGATATTTCAGGTGTGAACAGGAGGTGATATTTCAGGGGTGAACAGGAGGTGATATTTCAGGTGCGAACAGGAGGTGATATTTCAGGGGTGAACAGGAGGTGATATTTCAGGTGTGAACAGGAGGTGATATTTCAGGGGTGAACAGGAGGTGATATTTCAGGTGTGAACAGGAGGTGATATTTCAGGTGTGAACAGGAGGTGATATTTCAGGTGTGAACATGAGGTGATATTTCAGGGGTGAACAGGAGATGATATTTCAGGTGTGAACAGGGGGTGATATTTCATGTGTGAACAGGGGGTGATATTTCAGGGGTGAACAGGAGGTGATATTTCAGGGGTGAACAGGAGGTGATATTTCAGGTGTGAACAGGAGATGATATTTCAGGTGTGAACAGGAGGTGATTTTTCAGGTGTGAACAGGAGGTGATATTTCAGGGGTGAACAGGAGGTGATATTTCAGGGGTGAACAGGAGGTGATATTTCAGGTGTGAACAGGGAGTGATATTTCAGGGGTGAACAGGAGGTGATATTTCAGGGGTGAACAGGAGGTGATATTTCAGGGGTGAACAGGAGGTGATATTTCAGGTGTGAACAGGAGGTGATATTTCAGGTGTGAACAGGAGGTGATATTTCAGGTGTGAACAGGAGGTGATATTTCAGGGGTGAACAGGAGATGATATTTCAGGGGTGAACAGGAGGTGATATTTCAGGGGTGAACAAGAGGTGATATTTCAGGGGTGAACAGGAGGTGATATTTCAGGGGTGAACAGGAGGTGATATTTCAGGGGTGAACAGGAGGTGATATTTCAGGGGTGAACAGGAGGTGATATTTCAGGGGTGAACAGGAGGTGATATTTCAGGGGTGAACAGGAGGTGATATTTCAGGGGTGAACAGGAGGTGATATTTCAGGTGTGAACAGGAGGTGATATTTCAGGTTTGAACAGGAGGTGATATTTCAGGTGTGAACAGGGGTCATATTTCAGGTGTGAACAGGAGGTGATATTTCAGGTGTGAACAGGAGGTGATATTTCAGGTGTGAACAGGAGGTGATATTTCAGGTGTGAACAGGAGGTGATATTTCAGGTGTGAACAGGAGGTGATATTTCAGGTGTGAACAGGAGGTGATATTTCAGGTGTGAACAGGAGGTGATATTGTAGGTGTGAACAGGAGGTGATATTTCAGGTGTGAACAGGGGGTGATATTGTAGGTGTGAACAGGAGGTGATATTTCAGGGGTGAACAGGGGGTGATATTGTAGGTGTGAACAGGAGGTGATATTTCAGGTGTGAACAGGGGGTGATATTGTAGGTGTGAACAGGAGGTGATATTTCAGGGGTGAACAGGAGTTGATATTTCAGGGGTGAACAGGGGGTGATATTGTAGGTGTGAACAGGAGGTGATATTTCAGGTGTGAACAGGGGGTGATATTGTAGGTGTGAACAGGAGGTGATATTTCAGGTGTGAACAGGAGGTGATATTTCAGGTGTGAACAGGAGGTGATATTTCAGATGTGAACAGGAGGAGATATTTCAGGTGTGAACAGGGGGTGATATTTCATGTGTGAACAGGAGGTGATATTTCAGGGGTGAACAGGAGGTGATATTTCAGGTGTGAAATGGAGGTGATATTTCAGGTGTGAACAGGAGGTGATATTTCAGGTGTGAACAGGAGGTGATATTTCAGGTGTGAACAGGAGGTGATATTTCAGGTGTGAACAGGAGGTGATATTTCAGGTGTGAACATGAGGTGATATTTCAGGGGTGAACAGGAGATGATATTTCAGGTGTGAACAGGGGGTGATATTTCATGTGTGAACAGGGGGTGATATTTCAGGGGTGAACAGGAGGTGATATTTCAGGGGTGAACAGGAGGTGATATTTCAGGTGTGAACAGGAGATGATATTTCAGGTGTGAACAGGAGGTGATTTTTCAGGTGTGAACAGGAGGTGATATTTCAGGGGTGAACAGGAGGTGATATTTCAGGGGTGAACAGGAGGTGATATTTCAGGTGTGAACAGGGAGTGATATTTCAGGGGTGAACAGGAGGTGATATTTCAGGTGTGAACAGGAGGTGATATTTCAGGGGTGAACAGGAGGTGATATTTCAGATGTGAACAGGAGGTGATATTTCAGGGGTGAACAGGAGGTGATATTTCAGGTGTGAACAGGAGGTGATATTTCAGGGGTGAACAGGAGGTGATATTTCAGGTGTGAACAGGAGGTGATATTTCAGGTGTGAACAGGAGGTGATATTTCAGGTGTGAACAGGAGGTGATATTTCAGGGGTGAACAGGAGATGATATTTCAGGGGTGAACAGGAGGTGATATTTCAGGGGTGAACAAGAGGTGATATTTCAGGGGTGAACAGGAGGTGATATTTCAGGGGTGAACAGGAGGTGATATTTCAGGGGTGAACAGGAGGTGATATTTCAGGTGTGAACAGGAGGTGATATTTCAGGTGTGAACAGGAGGTGATATTTCAGGGGTGAACAGGAGGTGATATTTCAGGGGTGAACAGGAGGTGATATTTCAGGTGTGAACAGGAGGTGATATTTCAGGTTTGAACAGGAGGTGATATTTCAGGTGTGAACAGGGGTCATATTTCAGGTGTGAACAGGAGGTGATATTTCAGGTGTGAACAGGAGGTGATATTTCAGGTGTGAACAGGAGGTGATATTTCAGGTGTGAACAGGAGGTGATATTTCAGGTGTGAACAGGAGGTGATATTTCAGGTGTGAACAGGAGGTGATATTTCAGGTGTGAACAGGAGGTGATATTGTAGGTGTGAACAGGAGGTGATATTTCAGGTGTGAACAGGGGGTGATATTGTAGGTGTGAACAGGAGGTGATATTTCAGGGGTGAACAGGGGGTGATATTGTAGGTGTGAACAGGAGGTGATATTTCAGGTGTGAACAGGGGGTGATATTGTAGGTGTGAACAGGAGGTGATATTTCAGGGGTGAACAGGAGGTGATATTTCAGGTGTGAACAGGGAGTGATATTTCAGGGGTGAACAGGAGGTGATATTTCAGGTGTGAACAGGAGGTGATATTTCAGGGGTGAACAGGAGGTGATATTTCAGGTGTGAACAGGAGGTGATATTTCAGGTGTGAACAGGAGGTGATATTTCAGGTGTGAACAGGAGGTGATATTTCAGGGGTGAACAGGAGATGATATTTCAGGGGTGAACAGGAGGTGATATTTCAGGGGTGAACAAGAGGTGATATTTCAGGGGTGAACAGGAGGTGATATTTCAGGGGTGAACAGGAGGTGATATTTCAGGGGTGAACAGGAGGTGATATTTCAGGTGTGAACAGGAGGTGATATTTCAGGTGTGAACAGGAGGTGATATTTCAGGGGTGAACAGGAGGTGATATTTCAGGGGTGAACAGGAGGTGATATTTCAGGTGTGAACAGGAGGTGATATTTCAGGTTTGAACAGGAGGTGATATTTCAGGTGTGAACAGGGGTCATATTTCAGGTGTGAACAGGAGGTGATATTTCAGGTGTGAACAGGAGGTGATATTTCAGGTGTGAACAGGAGGTGATATTTCAGGTGTGAACAGGAGGTGATATTTCAGGTGTGAACAGGAGGTGATATTTCAGGTGTGAACAGGAGGTGATATTTCAGGTGTGAACAGGAGGTGATATTGTAGGTGTGAACAGGAGGTGATATTTCAGGTGTGAACAGGGGGTGATATTGTAGGTGTGAACAGGAGGTGATATTTCAGGGGTGAACAGGGGGTGATATTGTAGGTGTGAACAGGAGGTGATATTTCAGGTGTGAACAGGGGGTGATATTGTAGGTGTGAACAGGAGGTGATATTTCAGGGGTGAACAGGAGTTGATATTTCAGGGGTGAACAGGGGGTGATATTGTAGGTGTGAACAGGAGGTGATATTTCAGGTGTGAACAGGGGGTGATATTGTAGGTGTGAACAGGAGGTGATATTTCAGGTGTGAACAGGAGGTGATATTTCAGGTGTGAACAGGAGGTGATATTTCAGATGTGAACAGGAGGAGATATTTCAGGTGTGAACAGGGGGTGATATTTCATGTGTGAACAGGAGGTGATATTTCAGGGGTGAACAGGAGGTGATATTTCAGGTGTGAAATGGAGGTGATATTTCAGGGGTGCAGAGGAGGTGTTATTTCAGGGGTGCAGAGGAGGTGTTATTTCAGGTGTGAACAGGAGGTGATATTTCAGGTGTGAACAGGAGGTGATATTTCAGGTGTGAACAGGAGGTGATATTTCAGGTGTGAACAGGAGGTGATATTTCAGGTGTGAACAGGAAGTGATATTTCAGGTGTGAACAGGAGGTGATATTTCAGGGGTGAACAGGAGGTGATATTTCAGGGGTGAACAGGAGGTGATATTTCAGGTGTGAACAGGGAGTGATATTTCAGGGGTGAACAGGAGGTGATATTTCAGGTGTGAACAGGAGGTGATATTTCAGGGGTGAACAGGAGGTGATATTTCAGGTGTGAACAGGAGGTGATATTTCAGGTGTGAACAGGAGGTGATATTTCAGGTGTGAACAGGAGGTGATATTTCAGGGGTGAACAGGAGATGATATTTCAGGGGTGAACAGGAGGTGATATTTCAGGGGTGAACAAGAGGTGATATTTCAGGGGTGAACAGGAGGTGATATTTCAGGGGTGAACAGGAGGTGATATTTCAGGGGTGAACAGGAGGTGATATTTCAGGGGTGAACAGGAGGTGATATTTCAGGGGTGAACAGGAGGTGATATTTCAGGGGTGAACAGGAGGTGATATTTCAGGGGTGAACAGGAGGTGATATTTCAGGGGTGAACAGGAGGTGATATTTCAGGTTTGAACAGGAGGTGATATTTCAGGTGTGAACAGGGGTCATATTTCAGGTGTGAACAGGAGGTGATATTTCAGGTGTGAACAGGAGGTGATATTTCAGGTGTGAACAGGAGGTGATATTTCAGGTGTGAACAGGAGGTGATATTTCAGGTGTGAACAGGAGGTGATGTTTGAGGTGTGAACAGGAGGTGATATTGTAGGTGTGAACAGGAGGTGATATTTCAGGTGTGAACAGGGGGTGATATTGTAGGTGTGAACAGGAGGTGATATTTCAGGGGTGAACAGGAGGTGATATTGTAGGTGTGAACAGGAGGTGATATTTCAGGTGTGAACAGGGGGTGATATTGTAGGTGTGAACAGGAGGTGATATTTCAGGGGTGAACAGGAGTTGATATTTCAGGGGTGAACAGGGGGTGATATTGTAGGTGTGAACAGGAGGTGATATTTCAGGTGTGAACAGGGGGTGATATTGTAGGTGTGAACAGGAGGTGATATTTCAGGTGTGAACAGGAGGTGATATTTCAGGTGTGAACAGGAGGTGATATTTCAGGGGTGAACAGGAGATGATATTTCAGGGGTGAACAGGAGGTGATATTTCAGGGGTGAACAAGAGGTGATATTTCAGGGGTGAACAGGAGGTGATATTTCAGGGGTGAACAGGAGGTGATATTTCAGGGGTGAACAGGAGGTGATATTTCAGGGGTGAACAGGAGGTGATATTTCAGGGGTGAACAGGAGGTGATATTTCAGGTGTGAACAGGAGGTGATATTTCAGGTGTGAACAGGAGGTGATATTTCAGGTGTGAACAGGAGGTGATATTTCAGGTGTGAACAGGAGGTGATAGTTCAGGTGTGAACAGGAGGTGATATTTCAGGTGTGAACAGGAGGTGATATTTCAGGTGTGAACAGGGGGTGATATTTCAGGTGTGAACAGGAGGTGATATTTCAGATGTGAACAGGAGGAGATATTTCAGGTGTGAACAGGTGTGAACAGGAGGTGATATTTCAGGGGTGCACAGGAGTTGATATTTCAGGTGTGAAATGGAGGTGATATTTCAGGGGTGCAGAGGAGGTGTTATTTCAGGGGTGCAGAGGAGGTGTTATTTCAGGTGTGAACAGGAGGTGATATTTCAGGTGTGAACAGGAGGTGATATTTCAGGTGTGAACAGGAGGTGATATTTCAGGTGTGAACAGGAGGTGATATTTCAGGGGTGAACAGGAGGTGATATTTCAGGTGAGAACAGGAGGTGATATTTCAGGGGTGAACAGGAGGTGATATTTCAGGTGTGAACAGGAGGTGATATTTCAGGGGTGAACAGGAGGTGATATTTCAGGTGTGACAGGAGGTGATATTTCAGGTGTGAACAGGAGGTGATATTTCAGGTGTGAACAGGAGGTGATATTTCAGGTGTGAACAGGAGGTGATATTTCAGGTGTGAACAGGGGTCATATTTCAGGTGTGAACAGGAGGTGATATTTCAGGTGTGAACAGGAGGTGATATTTCAGGTGTGAACAGGAGGTGATATTTCAGGTGTGAACAGGAGGTGATATTTCAGGGGTGAACAGGAGGTGATATTTCAGGTGTGAACAGGAGGTGATAATTCAGGTGTGAACAGGAGGTGATATTTCAGGTGTGAACAGGAGGTGATATTTCAGGTGTGAACAGGAGGTGATATTTCAGGTGTGAACAGGAGGTGATATTTCAGGTGTGAACAGGAGGTGATATTTCAGGGGTGAACAGGAGGTGATATTTCAGGTGTGAACAGAAGGTGATATTTCAGGTGTGAACAGGGGTGATATTTCAGGTGTGAACAGGAGGTGATATTTCAGGTGTGAACATGAGGTGATATTTCAGGGGTGAACAGGAGATATTTCAGGTGTGAACAGGAGGTGATATTTCAGGGGTGAACAGGAGGTGATATTTCAGGTGCGAACAGGAGGTGATATTTCAGGGGTGAACAGGAGGTGATATTTCAGGTGTGAACAGGAGGTGATATTTCAGGGGTGAACAGGAGGTGATATTTCAGGTGTGAACAGGAGGTGATATTTCAGGTGTGAACAGGAGGTGATATTTCAGGTGTGAACATGAGGTGATATTTCAGGGGTGAACAGGAGATGATATTTCAGGTGTGAACAGGGGGTGATATTTCATGTGTGAACAGGGGGTGATATTTCAGGGGTGAACAGGAGGTGATATTTCAGGGGTGAACAGGAGGTGATATTTCAGGTGTGAACAGGAGATGATATTTCAGGTGTGAACAGGAGGTGATTTTTCAGGTGTGAACAGGAGGTGATATTTCAGGGGTGAACAGGAGGTGATATTTCAGGGGTGAACAGGAGGTGATATTTCAGGTGTGAACAGGGAGTGATATTTCAGGGGTGAACAGGAGGTGATATTTCAGGTGTGAACAGGAGGTGATATTTCAGGGGTGAACAGGAGGTGATATTTCAGGTGTGAACAGGAGGTGATATTTCAGGTGTGAACAGGAGGTGATATTTCAGGTGTGAACAGGAGGTGATATTTCAGGGGTGAACAGGAGATGATATTTCAGGGGTGAACAGGAGGTGATATTTCAGGGGTGAACAAGAGGTGATATTTCAGGGGTGAACAGGAGGTGATATTTCAGGGGTGAACAGGAGGTGATATTTCAGGGGTGAACAGGAGGTGATATTTCAGGGGTGAACAGGAGGTGATATTTCAGGGGTGAACAGGAGGTGATATTTCAGGGGTGAACAGGAGGTGATATTTCAGGGGTGAACAGGAGGTGATATTTCAGGTGTGAACAGGAGGTGATATTTCAGGTTTGAACAGGAGGTGATATTTCAGGTGTGAACAGGGGTCATATTTCAGGTGTGAACAGGAGGTGATATTTCAGGTGTGAACAGGAGGTGATATTTCAGGTGTGAACAGGAGGTGATATTTCAGGTGTGAACAGGAGGTGATATTTCAGGTGTGAACAGGAGGTGATATTTCAGGTGTGAACAGGAGGTGATATTTCAGGTGTGAACAGGAGGTGATATTGTAGGTGTGAACAGGAGGTGATATTTCAGGTGTGAACAGGGGGTGATATTGTAGGTGTGAACAGGAGGTGATATTTCAGGGGTGAACAGGGGGTGATATTGTAGGTGTGAACAGGAGGTGATATTTCAGGTGTGAACAGGGGGTGATATTGTAGGTGTGAACAGGAGGTGATATTTCAGGGGTGAACAGGAGTTGATATTTCAGGGGTGAACAGGGGGTGATATTGTAGGTGTGAACAGGAGGTGATATTTCAGGTGTGAACAGGGGGTGATATTGTAGGTGTGAACAGGAGGTGATATTTCAGGTGTGAACAGGAGGTGATATTTCAGGTGTGAACAGGAGGTGATATTTCAGATGTGAACAGGAGGAGATATTTCAGGTGTGAACAGGGGGTGATATTTCATGTGTGAACAGGAGGTGATATTTCAGGGGTGAACAGGAGGTGATATTTCAGGTGTGAAATGGAGGTGATATTTCAGGTGTGAACAGGAGGTGATATTTCAGGTGTGAACAGGAGGTGATATTTCAGGTGTGAACAGGAGGTGATATTTCAGGTGTGAACAGGAGGTGATATTTCAGGTGTGAACATGAGGTGATATTTCAGGGGTGAACAGGAGATGATATTTCAGGTGTGAACAGGGGGTGATATTTCATGTGTGAACAGGGGGTGATATTTCAGGGGTGAACAGGAGGTGATATTTCAGGGGTGAACAGGAGGTGATATTTCAGGTGTGAACAGGAGATGATATTTCAGGTGTGAACAGGAGGTGATATTTCAGGTGTGAACAGGAGGTGAAATTTCAGGTGTGAACAGGAGGTGATATTTCAGGTGTTAACAGGAGGTGATATTTCAGGTGTGGACAGGAGATGATATTTCAGGTGTGAACAGGAGATGATATTTCAGGTGTGAACAGGAGGTGATATTTCAGGTGTGAACAGGAGGTGATATTTCAGGTGTGAACAGGAGGTGATATTTCAGGTGTGAACAGGAGGTGATATTTCAGGTGTGAACAGGAGGTGATATTTCAGGTGTGAACAGGAGGTGATATTTCAGGTGTGAACAGGAGGTGATATTTCAGGTGTGAACAGGAGGTGATATTTCAGGTGTGAACAGGAGGTGATATTTCAGGTGTGAACAGGAGGTGATATTTCAGGTGTGAACAGGAGGTGATATTTCAGGTGTGAACAGGAGGTGATATTTCAGGTGTGGACAGGAGATGATATTTCAGGTGTGAACAGGAGATGATATTTCAGGTGTGAACAGGAGGTGATATTTCAGGTGTGAACAGGAGGTGATATTTCAGGTGTGAACAGGAGGTGATATTTCAGGTGTGAACAGGAGGTGATATTTCAGGTGTGAACAGGAGGTGATATTTCAGGTGTGGACAGGAGATGATATTTCAGGTGTGAACAGGAGATGATATTTCAGGTGTGAACAGGAGGTGATATTTCAGGTGTGAACAGGAGGTGATATTTCAGGTGTGAACAGGAGGTGATATTTCAGGTGTGAACAGGAGGTGATATTTCAGGTGTGAACAGGAGGTGATATTTCAGGTGTGAACAGGAGGTGATATTTCAGGTGTGAACAGGAGGTGATATTTCAGGTGTGAACAGGAGGTGATATTTCAGGTGTGAACAGGAGGTGATATTTCAGGTGTGAACAGGAGGTGATATTTCAGGTGTAAACAGGAGGTGATAATTCAGGTGTGAACAGGAAGTGATATTTCAGGTGTGAACAGGGGGTGATATTTCAGGTGTGAACATGAGGTGATATTTCAGGGGTGAACAGGAGGTGATATTTCAGGTGTGGACAGGAGATGATATTTCAGGGGTGAACAGGAGATGATATTTAAGGTGTGAACAGGAGGTGATATTTCAGGTGTAAACAGGAGGTGATAATTCAGGTGTGAACAGGAGGTGATATTTCAGGTGTGAACAGGGGGTGATATTTCAGGTGTGAACATGAGGTGATATTTCAGGGGTGAACAGGGGGTGATATGTCAGGTGTGAACAGGAGGTGATATTTCAGGGGTGAACAGGAGGTGATATTTCAGGTGTGAACAGGAGGTGATATTTCAGGTGTGAACAGGAGGTGATATTTCAGGTGTGAACAGGAGGTGATATTTCAGGGGTGAACAGGAGATGATATTTCAGGGGTGAACAGGAGGTGATATTTCAGGGGTGAACAAGAGGTGATATTTCAGGGGTGAACAGGAGGTGATATTTCAGGTGTGAACAGGAGGTGATATTTCAGGTGTGAACAGGAGGTGATATTTCAGGTGTGAACAGGAGGTGATATTTCAGGTGTGAACAGGAGGTGATATTGTAGGTGTGAACAGGAGGTGATATTTCAGGTGTGAACAGGGGGTGATATTGTAGGTGTGAACAGGAGGTGATATTTCAGGGGTGAACAGGGGGTGATATTGTAGGTGTGAACAGGAGGTGATATTTCAGGGGTGAACAGGAGATGATATTTCAGGGGTGAACAGGAGGTGATATTTCAGGGGTGAACAAGAGGTGATATTTCAGGGGTGAACAGGAGGTGATATTTCAGGGGTGAACAGGAGGTGATATTTCAGGGGTGAACAGGAGGTGATATTTCAGGGGTGAACAGGAGGTGATATTTCAGGGGTGAACAGGAGGTGATATTTCAGGTGTGAACAGGAGGTGATATTTCAGGTGTGAACAGGAGGTGATATTTCAGGTGTGAACAGGAGGTGATATTTCAGGTTTGAACAGGAGGTGATATTTCAGGTGTGAACAGGGGTCATATTTCAGGTGTGAACAGGAGGTGATATTTCAGGTGTGAACAGGAGGTGATATTTCAGGTGTGAACAGGAGGTGATATTTCAGGTGTGAACAGGAGGTGATATTTCAGGTGTGAACAGGAGGTGATATTTCAGGTGTGAACAGGAGGTGATATTTCAGGTGTGAACAGGAGGTCATATTGTAGGTGTGAACAGGAGGTGATATTTCAGGTGTGAACAGGGGGTGATATTGTAGGTGTGAACAGGAGGTGATATTTCAGGGGTGAACAGGGGGTGATATTGTAGGTGTGAACAGGAGGTGATATTTCAGGTGTGAACAGGGGGTGATATTGTAGGTGTGAACAGGAGGTGATATTTCAGGGGTGAACAGGAGTTGATATTTCAGGGGTGAACAGGGGGTGATATTGTAGGTGTGAACAGGAGGTGATATTTCAGGTGTGAACAGGGGGTGATATTGTAGGTGTGAACAGGAGGTGATATTTCAGGTGTGAACAGGAGGTGATATTTCAGGTGTGAACAGGAGGTGATATTTCAGATGTGAACAGGAGGTGATATTTCAGGTGTGAACATGAGGTGATATTTCAGGTGTGAACATGAGGTGATATTTCAGGGGTGAACAGGAGATGATATTTCAGGTGTGAACAGGGGGTGATATTTCATGTGTGAACAGGGGGTGATATTTCAGGGGTGAACAGGGGGTGATATTTCAGGTGTGAACAGGAGGTGATTTTTCAGGTGTGAACAGGAGGTGATATTTCAGGGGTGAACAGGAGGTGATATTTCAGGTGTGAACAGGAGGTGATAATTCAGGTGTGAACAGGAGGTGATATTTCAGGTGTGAACAGGAGGTGATATTTCAGGTGTGAACAGGAGGTGATATTTCAGGTGTGAACAGGAGGTGATATTTCAGGTGTGAACAGGAGGTGATATTTCAGGTGTGAACAGTAGATGATATTTCAGGTGTGAACAGGAGGTGATAATTCAGGTGTGAACAGGAGGTGATACTTCAGGTGTGAACAGGAGGTGATATTTCAGAGGTGAACAGGAGGTGATATTTCAGGTGTGAACAGGAGGTGATATTTCAGGTTTGAACAGGAGGTGATATTTCAGGTGTGAACAGGGGTCATATTTCAGGTGTGAACAGGAGGTGATATTTCAGGTGTGAACAGGAGGTGATATTTCAGGTGTGAACAGGAGGTGATATTTCAGGTGTGAACAGGAGGTGATATTTCAGGTGTGAACAGGAGGTGATATTTCAGGTGTGAACAGGAGGTGATATTTCAGGTGTGAACAGGAGGTGATATTGTAGGTGTGAACAGGAGGTGATATTTCAGGTGTGAACAGGGGGTGATATTGTAGGTGTGAACAGGAGGTGATATTTCAGGGGTGAACAGGGGGTGATATTGTAGGTGTGAACAGGAGGTGATATTTCAGGTGTGAACAGGGGGTGATATTGTAGGTGTGAACAGGAGGTGATATTTCAGGGGTGAACAGGAGTTGATATTTCAGGGGTGAACAGGGGGTGATATTGTAGGTGTGAACAGGAGGTGATATTTCAGGTGTGAACAGGGGGTGATATTGTAGGTGTGAACAGGAGGTGATATTTCAGGTGTGAACAGGAGGTGATATTTCAGGTGTGAACAGGAGGTGATATTTCAGATGTGAACAGGAGGAGATATTTCAGGTGTGAACAGGGGGTGATATTTCATGTGTGAACAGGAGGTGATATTTCAGGGGTGAACAGGAGGTGATATTTCAGGTGTGAAATGGAGGTGATATTTCAGGGGTGCAGAGGAGGTGTTATTTCAGGGGTGCAGAGGAGGTGTTATTTCAGGTGTGAACAGGAGGTGATATTTCAGGTGTGAACAGGAGGTGATATTTCAGGTGTGAACAGGAGGTGATATTTCAGGTGTGAACAGGAGGTGATATTTCAGGTGTGAACAGGAGGTGATATTTCAGGTGTGAACAGGAGGTGATATTTCAGGTGTGAACAGGAGGTGATATTTCAGGTGTGAACAGGAGGTGATATTTCAGGTGTGAACAGGAGGTGATATTTCAGGTGTGAACAGGAGGTGATATTTCAGGGGTGAACAGGAGGTGATATTTCAGGGGTGAACAGGAGGTGATATTTCAGGGGTGAACAGGAGGTGATATTTCAGGTGTGAACAGGAGGTGATATTTCAGGTGTGAACAGGAGGTGATATTTCAGGGGTGAACAGGAGGTGATATTTCAGGTGTGAAAAGGAGGTGATATTTCAGGTGTGAACAGGAGGTGATATTTCAGGTGTGAACAGAAGGTGATATTTCAGGTGTGAACAGGAGGTGATATTTCAGGTGTGAACAGGAGGTGATATTTCAGGTGTGAACAGGAGGTGATATTTCAGGGGTGAACAGGAGGTGATATTTCATGGGTGAACAGGAGTTGATATTTCAGGTGTGAACAGGAGATGATATTTCAGGTGTGAACAGGAGGTCATATTTCAGGTGTGAACAGGAGGTGATATTTCGGGTGTGAACAGGAGGTGATATTTCAGGTGTGAACAGGAGGTGATATTTCAGGTGTGAACAGGAGGTGATATTTCAGGTGTGAACAGGGGGTGATATTTCAGGTGTGAACAGGAGGTGATATTTCAGATGTGAACAGGAGGAGATATTTCAGGTGTGAACAGGGGGTGATATTTCATGTGTGAACAGGAGGTGATATTTCAGGGGTGCACAGGAGTTGATATTTCAGGTGTGAAATGGAGGTGATATTTCAGGGGTGCAGAGGAGGTGTTATTTCAGGTGTGAACAGGAGGTGATATTTCAGGTGTGAACAGGAGGTGATATTTCAGGTGTGAACAGGAGGTGATATTTCAGGTGTGAACAGGAGGTGATATTTCAGGTGTGAACAGGAGGTGATATTTCAGGTGTGAACAGGGAGTGATATTTCAGGTGTGAACAGGAGGTGATATTTCAGGTGTGAACAGAAGGTGATGTTTGAGGTGTGAACAGGAGGTGATATTTCAGGTGTGAACAGGGGGTGATATTTCAGGTGTGAACCGGAGGTGATATTTCAGGTGTGAACAGGAGGTGATATTTCAGGTGTGAACAGGAGGTGATATTTCAGGTGTGAACAGGGGTCATACTTCAGGTGTGAACAGGAGGTGATATTTCAGGTGTGAACAGGAGGTGATATTTCAGGTGTGAACAGGAGGTGATATTTCAGGTTTGAACAGGAGGTGATATTTCATGTGTTAACAGGGGTCAAATTTCAGGTGTGAACAGGAGGTGATATTTCAGGTGTGAACAGGAGGTGATATTTCAGGTGTGAACAGGAGGTGATATTTCAGGTGTGAACAGGAGGTGATATTTCAGGGGTGAACAGGAGGTGATATTTCAGGTGTGAACAGGAGGTGATATTTCAGGGGTGAACAGGAGGTGATATTTCAGGGGTGAACAGGAGGTGATATTTCAGGTGTGAACAGGAGGTGATATTTCAGGGGTGAACAGGAGGTGATATTTCAGGGGTGAACAGGAGGTGATATTTCAGGTGTGAACAGGAGGTGATATTTCAGGTGTGAACAGGAGGTGATATTTCAGGTGTGAACAGGAGGTGATATTTCAGGTGTGAACAGGAGATGATATTTCAGGTGTGAACAGGAGGTGATATTTCAGGTGTGAACAGGAGGTGATATTTCAGGTGTGAACAGGAGGTGATATTTCAGGTGTGAACAGGGAGTGATATTTAAGGTGTAAACAGGAGGTGATATTTCAGGTTTGAACAGGGGGTGAAATTGTAGGTGTGAACAGGAGGTGATATTTCAGGTGTGAACAGGTGGTGATATTTCAGGGGTGCACAGGAGTTGATATTTCAGGTGTGAACAGGAGGTGATATTTCAGGTGTGAACAGGAGGTGATATTTCAGGTGTGAACAGGAGGTGATATTTCAGGTGTGAACAGGGGGTGATATTTCAGGTGTGAACAGGAGGTGATATTTCAGATGTGAACAGGAGGAGATATTTCAGGTGTGAACAGGGGGTGATATTTCATGTGTGAACAGGAGGTGATATTTCAGGGGTGCACAGGAGTTGATATTTCAGGTGTGAAATGGAGGTGATATTTCAGGGGTGCAGAGGAGGTGTTATTTCAGGGGTGCAGAGGAGGTGTTATTTCAGGTGTGAACAGGAGGTGATATTTCAGGTGTGAACAGGAGGTGATATTTCAGGTGTGAACAGAAGGTGATATTTCAGGTGTGAACAGGAGGTGATATTTCAGGTGTGAACAGGAGGTGATATTTCAGGTGTGAACAGGAGGTGATATTTCAGGTGTGAACAGGGAGTGATATTTCAGGTGTTATCAGGAGGTGATATTTCAGGTGTGAACAGGAGGTGATGTTTGAGGTGTGAACAGGAGGTGATATTTCAGGTGTGAACAGGGGGTGATATTTCAGGTGTGAACCGGAGGTGATATTTCAGGTGTGAACAGGAGGTGATATTTCAGGTGTGAACAGGAGGTGATATTTCAGGGGTGAACAGGAGGTGATATTTCAGGGGTGAACAGGAGGTGATATTTCAGGGGTGAACAGGAGGTGATATTTCAGGGGTGAACAGGGGGTGATATTTCAGGTGTGAACCGGAGGTGATATTTCAGGTGTGAACAGGAGGTGATATTTCAGGTGTGAACAGGAGGTGATATTTCAGGGGTGAACAGGAGGTGATATTTCAGGTGTGAACAGGAGGTGATATTTCAGGTGTGAACAGGAGGTGATATTTCAGGGGTGAACAGGAGGTGATATTTCAGGTGTGAACAGGAGGTGATATTTCAGGTGTGAACAGGAGGTGATATTTCAGGTGTGAACAGGAGGTGATATTTCAGGTGTGAACAGGAGGTGATATTTCAGGTGTGAACAGGAGGTGATATTTCAGGTGTGAACAGGAGGTGATATTTCAGGGGTGAACAGGAGGTGATATTTCATGGGTGAACAGGAGTTGATATTTCAGGTGTGAACAGGAGGTGATATTTCAGGGGTGAACAGGAGGTGATATTTCAGGGGTGAACAGGAGGTGATATTTCAGGGGTGAACAGGAGGTGATATTTCATGGGTGAACAGGAGGTGATATTTCAGGTGTGAACAGGAGGTGATATTTCAGGGGTGAACAGGAGGTGATATTTCAGGGGTGAACAGGAGGTGATATTTCAGGTGTGAACAGGAGGTGATATTTCAGGGGTGAACAGGAGGTGATATTTCAGGGGTGAACAGGAGGTGATATTTCAGGTGTGAACAGGAGGTGATATTTCAGGTGTGAACAGGAGGTGATATTTCAGGTGTGAACAGGAGGTGATATTTCAGGTGTGAACAGGAGATGATATTTCAGGTGTGAACAGGAGGTGATATTTCAGGTGTGAACAGGAGGTGATATTTCAGGTGTGAACAGGAGGTGATATTTCAGGTGTGAACAGGGAGTGATATTTAAGGTGTAAACAGGAGGTGATATTTCAGGTTTGAACAGGGGGTGAAATTGTAGGTGTGAACAGGAGGTGATATTTCAGGTGTGAACAGGTGGTGATATTTCAGGGGTGCACAGGAGTTGATATTTCAGGTGTGAACAGGAGGTGATATTTCAGGTGTGAACAGGAGGTGATATTTCAGGTGTGAACAGGAGGTGATATTTCAGGTGTGAACAGGGGGTGATATTTCAGGTGTGAACAGGAGGTGATATTTCAGATGTGAACAGGAGGAGATATTTCAGGTGTGAACAGGGGGTGATATTTCATGTGTGAACAGGAGGTGATATTTCAGGGGTGCACAGGAGTTGATATTTCAGGTGTGAAATGGAGGTGATATTTCAGGGGTGCAGAGGAGGTGTTATTTCAGGGGTGCAGAGGAGGTGTTATTTCAGGTGTGAACAGGAGGTGATATTTCAGGTGTGAACAGGAGGTGATATTTCAGGTGTGAACAGAAGGTGATATTTCAGGTGTGAACAGGAGGTGATATTTCAGGTGTGAACAGGAGGTGATATTTCAGGTGTGAACAGGAGGTGATATTTCAGGTGTGAACAGGAGGTGATATTTCAGGTGTGAACAGGGAGTGATATTTCAGGTGTTATCAGGAGGTGATATTTCAGGTGTGAACAGGAGGTGATGTTTGAGGTGTGAACAGGAGGTGATATTTCAGGTGTGAACAGGGGGTGATATTTCAGGTGTGAACCGGAGGTGATATTTCAGGTGTGAACAGGAGGTGATATTTCAGGTGTGAACAGGAGGTGATATTTCAGGGGTGAACAGGAGGTGATATTTCAGGGGTGAACAGGAGGTGATATTTCAGGGGTGAACAGGAGGTGATATTTCAGGGGTGAACAGGGGGTGATATTTCAGGTGTGAACCGGAGGTGATATTTCAGGTGTGAACAGGAGGTGATATTTCAGGTGTGAACAGGAGGTGATATTTCAGGGGTGAACAGGAGGTGATATTTCAGGTGTGAACAGGAGGTGATATTTCAGGTGTGAACAGGAGGTGATATTTCAGGGGTGAACAGGAGGTGATATTTCAGGTGTGAACAGGAGGTGATATTTCAGGTGTGAACAGGAGGTGATATTTCAGGTGTGAACAGGAGGTGATATTTCAGGTGTGAACAGGAGGTGATATTTCAGGGGTGAACAGGAGGTGATATTTCAGGTGTGAACAGGAGGTGATATTTCAGGGGTGAACAGGAGGTGATATTTCATGGGTGAACAGGAGTTGATATTTCAGGTGTGAACAGGAGGTGATATTTCAGGGGTGAACAGGAGGTGATATTTCAGGGGTGAACAGGAGGTGATATTTCAGGTGTGAAAAGGAGGTGATATTTCAGGTGTGAACAGGAGGTGATATTTCAGGTGTGAACAGGAGGTGATATTTCAGGTGTGAACAGGAGGTGATATTTCAGTTGTGAACAGGAGGTGATATTTCAGGTGTGAACAGGAGGTGATATTTCAGGGGTGAACAGGAGGTGATATTTCATGGGTGAACAGGAGTTGATATTTCAGGTGTGAACAGGAGATGATATTTCAGGTGTGAACAGGAGGTCATATTTCAGGTGTGAACAGGAGGTGATATTTCAGGTGTGAACAGGAGGTGATATTTCAGGTGTGAACAGGAGGTGATATTCCAGGTGTGAACAGGAGGTGATATTTCAGGTGTGAACAGGGAGTGATATTTCAGGTGTTATCAGGAGGTGATATTTCAGGTGTGAACAGGAGGTGATGTTTGAGGTGTGAACAGGAGGTGATATTTCAGGTGTGAACAGGGGGTGATATTTCAGGTGTGAACCGGAGGTGATATTTCAGGTGTGAACAGGAGGTGATATTTCAGGTGTGAACAGGAGGTGATATTTCAGGGGTGAACAGGAGGTGATATTTCAGGGGTGAACAGGAGGTGATATTTCAGGGGTGAACAGGAGGTGATATTTCAGGGGTGAACAGGGGGTGATATTTCAGGTGTGAACCGGAGGTGATATTTCAGGTGTGAACAGGAGGTGATATTTCAGGTGTGAACAGGAGGTGATATTTCAGGGGTGAACAGGAGGTGATATTTCAGGTGTGAACAGGAGGTGATATTTCAGGTGTGAACAGGAGGTGATATTTCAGGGGTGAACAGGAGGTGATATTTCAGGTGTGAACAGGAGGTGATATTTCAGGTGTGAACAGGAGGTGATATTTCAGGTGTGAACAGGAGGTGATATTTCAGGTGTGAACAGGAGGTGATATTTCAGGTGTGAACAGGAGGTGATATTTCAGGTGTGAACAGGAGGTGATATTTCAGGGGTGAACAGGAGGTGATATTTCATGGGTGAACAGGAGTTGATATTTCAGGTGTGAACAGGAGGTGATATTTCAGGGGTGAACAGGAGGTGATATTTCAGGGGTGAACAGGAGGTGATATTTCAGGTGTGAAAAGGAGGTGATATTTCAGGTGTGAACAGGAGGTGATATTTCAGGTGTGAACAGGAGGTGATATTTCAGGTGTGAACAGGAGGTGATATTTCAGTTGTGAACAGGAGGTGATATTTCAGGTGTGAACAGGAGGTGATATTTCAGGGGTGAACAGGAGGTGATATTTCATGGGTGAACAGGAGTTGATATTTCAGGTGTGAACAGGAGATGATATTTCAGGTGTGAACAGGAGGTCATATTTCAGGTGTGAACAGGAGGTGATATTTCGGGTGTGAACAGGAGGTGATATTTCAGGTGCGAACAGGAGGTGATATTTCAGGTGTGAACAGGGGGTGATATTTCAGGTGTGAACAGGGGGTGATATTTCAGGTGTGAACAGGAGGTGATATTTCAGATGTGAACAGGAGGAGATATTTCAGGTGTGAACAGGGGGTGATATTTCATGTGTGAACAGGAGGTGATATTTCAGGGGTGCACAGGAGTTGATATTTCAGGTGTGAAATGGAGGTGATATTTCAGGGGTGCAGAGGAGGTGTTATTTCAGGTGTGAACAGGAGGTGATATTTCAGGTGTGAACAGGAGGTGATATTTCAGGTGTGAACAGGAGGTGATATTTCAGGTGTGAACAGGAGGTGATATTTCAGGTGTGAACAGGAGGTGATATTTCAGGTGTGAACAGGGGGTGATATTTCAGGTGTGAACAGGAGGTGATATTTCAGATGTGAACAGGAGGAGATATTTCGGGGGTGATATTTCATGTGTGAACAGGAGGTGATATTTCAGGGGTGCACAGGAGTTGATATTTCAGGTGTGAAATGGAGGTGATATTTCAGGGGTGCAGAGGAGGTGTTATTTCAGGTGTGAACAGGAGGTGATATTTCAGGTGTGAACAAGAGGTGATAATTCAGGTGTGAACAGGAGGTGATATTTCAGGTGTGAACAGGAGGTGATATTTCAGGTGTGAACAGGAGGTGATATTTCAGGTGTGAACAGGAGGTGATATTTCAGGTGTGAACAGGAGGTGATATTTCAGTTGTGAACAGGAGGTGATATTTCAGGTGTGAACAGGAGGTGATATTTCAGGTGTGAACAGGAGGTGATATTTCAGGTGTGAACAGGAGGTGATATTTCAGGGGTGAACAGGAGGTGATAATTCAGGGGTGAACAGGAGGTGATATTTCAGGGGTGAACAGGAGGTGATATTTCAGGTGTGAACAGGAGGTGATATTTCAGGGGTGAACAGGAGGTGATATTTCAGGTGTGAACAGGAGGTGATATATCAGGTGTGAACAGGAGGTGATATTTCAGTTGTGAACAGGAGGTGATATTTCAGGTGTGAACAGGAGGTGATATTTCAGGTGTGAACAGGAGGTGATATTTCAGGTGTGAACAGGAGATGATATTTCAGGTGTGAACAGGGGGTGATATTTCAGGGGTGAACAGGAGGTGATAATTCAGGTGTGAACAGGAGGTGATATTTCAGGTGTGAACAGGAGGTGATATTTCAGGTGTGAACAGGAGGTGATATTTCAGGTGTGAACAGGAGGTGATATTTCAGGTGTGAACAGTGGGTGATATTTCAGGTGTGAACAGGAGGTGATATTTCAGGTGTGAACAGGAGGTGATATTTCAGGTGTGAACAGGAGGTGATATTTCAGGTGTGAACAGGAGGTGATATTTCAGGTGTGAACAGGAGGTGATATTTCAGGTGTGAACAGGGGGTGATATTTCAGGTGTGAACAGGAGGTGATATTTCAGGTGTGAACAGGAGGTGATATTGTCGGGGTCGTCACGACAATACCCTTCATCCACCATTCATTCCAAATCAGATTAGGAGCATGTTGGTACCGGATAAGAATGAGTCAGACACAATGCTGGTTCAAACTCATTGCACGCTCGTGTGTAACGTCACAGCAACTGAACTGTTTATTTCATATACATAACATTATATAGTCCATTGGGGGAAGGTGTGCAGAGGGCGGGGTAAGGCGGGGTTTAAGCAATGTATCTAGTATTCAGTCCCTCTGATTGGCTATGACATCATCTGATGAATCTTCCTTTGTCCACATCTTGTTAAGTTGCCATTTCTCCAGAAACGATACTTTAGCTTCAGAAACGAAAGTAGATTCTTGGCAAGTACAAAAACTAAGGCAAAAGTGAATACTGGCAGCCATCTTAAATACAGTTAAATTTGCATTTGGCAAGCAAAGGGGAAAAACTTATTGTTTCACAGCATAAGAATATATAAAAGTACAAAAGGGTATAAAAACGTATATTTTTACCTTGACAATCCCCCCTAAACACTAAGTTTTTCCCTAAAAAGAAAGATCCTTCGAGACTGTCCATGTGATGGGGAAAGGGGAGGTGGATTTCTTCATCCAGACACCTCAGAAGCTCTCCCCTTGCGAGAGGCCTCCAGGCAGCTGAACCCTTCACTAGCTTCACATGGAGTTCTCCTGCTGTCCCTAAACTAGATCTCTTAGCACCTGAGAGTAAGGGGTATTGTCTATCTTCTTGAGGGGGACGTACTTAGGGATTTCCCCCGGATCAGTGCCATTGTACTCTAGTGGGTCTACTTCTTGGTTGAGGAAGGTGCCAGTCGGAGTTGCCTTAGTGATAACCTTTTTACACAGGGGTATAACACAACAGAGAATTATCGATCCAACTACAAGAAGGGCAATCAGTACCAGACAAGCTTGTTGGAGGAATCCTTTGAGCCCACCCAACAAACCGGAAAAGAAAGATGTGTCTACTCCTGCATTAGTTTTTAATTCTGCTGCTAACCCATTTAACTTTTTAAGGGCTATCATGGTCTTTCCATTTACCCCAGAGTTCTGAGGGATATAGGTACAACACTCCTCTCGCACCATCCCACAGACTCCTCCTTTCTCAGCTAAGATCATATCAAGGGCTAGTCGGTTCTGGAGGGTCATTCTAGTGTTAGGTCCCAATTCCTCAACTATACCTTGGAAAGCATCACAGATAAAATTGACAAACCTTTGTTCACTGTAATATGTGTAATTGATCCCATCAACATTTTTATTAATCTGCACCTGTGGATTAAAGAAGCAAAGCCAACATAGATCTGGTTCTGGGCTTTAAATTGGTCAGGCACCCCCCTTGGCACTCCAACGCCATCGACATATAACAATGGATCTTCTTCATAACTCATGTGGAGCTGATCAAGGCTTCTCCTCATTCTGGTATATTCATCAGGTGTCTCTGGATCCCAAGGTAGAATCTTGAACTGCACAGCTAGTTTAACAAGGGTGCATTGACCTATCCAGGCATTAGGCAACCTAGGACGGAGCTTACCATCTCCACATAACCGATAAATGTCGTACATATACTGTGTATGATTAGCTAGCAAGTCAGTATCCAGGGAACTGTTCTCTTTGCAGAAACCTGTCTCGAAGACCCCTACTGGTGTACCTGTAGTGTCGTGGGAATTATAGCAGGTATAATTATCAGCTAACACAGTTATCCCTCCTGGGACCTTTAATTTAGGTGCTTCATGAATTAGTGAGACATAATCTGAGCAATCAGTGGGCTTTAGACCCTTCAACAGATTCATAACACAGGCAGTGGTATTGTCATCAGGAAAAGACAATGCATGTGTGTGTATAGATGTGTATTCGCTGCAGCACAAGCAACACATCCTACAGAGATACTCTGAACTCTTACATTGTATCTTACCCATTCTAACCATAAATTTTTCCTTGGGGCTGTTTGTGTTTCTATGGAGAAGACTTCTTGCCAACTAAGACCTGGAATGGGGATTACTTCGTTAACTATATTTTGCAAACGTTCACCTGGGCCTGTTTTAGCTGTACTGGTAACGGGGGCCTTGGTTGGTCTGAAACTAATATCCTGGAGCTGTATATGGCCTAAATTCCCATAGTATCCACTATTAAACACATTATGAAAATATCTTCCCAGCACAATTGTTATCTCTGGTAACACATATATAATATTGAATGATTCCCTCTACCACCCGCTGAGTCTCGGGGCACTTGACTACATTGCAGAAATCAAATCACCAGATATTTACCGGGGCCGTTAGGTTTACCCAGAGAATAGTGGCACCGGAATTCTTATTTACAATAGGGGCCGAGGAGGTAGGGGCGAGGATGGCCCCCAGCCTCAGGACCAAAAACAACAGCAACATTTTCCTTCGATCACCACTGTGACTAAACGCTGGTCCGGTCTCTTTTGCAGTGTGAAGCGTGGATTCAGGTGCTCTTTCCTTCAAGTTTTACTGACATAGCTTTTCACGACCATAAAACCACCAGGCTTCAAATTGTGACCAGTGTCGGTTCCTGCTGAACCTGGAAGGGAAGAAAAAACTAAAACATGGGTGTTAGCAACATTTTTACTAAGCTGAATAACATATTGAACAGCACGGTCAGTTTCTTTTGACAACTACTGAGACTGAAAATTTACAACTGAGAACCTAGCACCAAACAATATCTCATATGGGGACAGGCCATATTTTGCAATAGGGGTAGTACGAATGTGTAAGAGCCCTGGCCATGGAGCCGTAGTCTCCTGCATCATTTTGGTCAATTGTCCCTTCAGTGTGCCGTTCAGCCTCTTAACTTTCCCACTGGATTGTGGAGAGTATGGAGTATGGAGGGCTACAGTGGATCCAAGCATTGTCAGAACCTCCTGATACACATGAGAAGAAAAGTCCGGGCCTTGGTCACTTTCAGCAACTTCTGGAACCCCATATCTGCATATAACTTCCATCACCAGTTTCTTTGCTGTGGTCTTTGCAGTCACGTTGGTAACGGGGAATGCTTCTGGCCAACTGGAGAACATGTCGACAACCACCAGACAATATTCATACCTTCCAGACTTCGGCAACGTGATGAGGTCCACCTGGAGCTTTTGGAAATGATAATCGGGCTTAGCAAGATGCTTCGGGGGTACACGTTGAAGTTGACCGGGTTAGCAGGTCTGACAGATACCTCGATGTGTGGGCCCATGCGCCCACGTGACAATAGCAGGGTACATCTGCTTAGGGAGACACACAAGTTGGTCCTTTTTCCAGCGACCATGTCCATACGTGCTCCATCAGCTTTCCACTGCTTCATTTCTTCCTTTGGAGACATTCTCTGCATCGTCATTAAGCGGTCTTGCGGGGTCCGGTAGAAAACCTCAGTCTGGCATAGAACATCAGGTTCCTGTAGAGTCAGTGTTTCTTGTAACTGTTTACGCAGAGAGCGTGTGGTCACCATAGCTGGTATGGGCTGTTCAACAGGTAGGAGAGCAGCGGCTTTTGCTTGCATATCCGCAAAGGCATTACCAACAGTCTGTGGACTGTTCCATGGTACCGTGCTCCTTAACTTTGATAATGGCCACCTGGGTAGGTAATTCGATTGAGTCCATGAGGGCTTTAACAGCTTCAACATTCTTCACTGAGTCCCGGCAGTAGTAACAAATCCTTGATTGGCCCATAGGGCTCCGAAATCATGAGCAATACCAAATGCATACTGTGAGTCCGTGTATTTATTAGCCCGCCTGTCCTTGGCCAAAGTACATGCAGTAGACAGATCCTGACATTCTGCTTCTTGTGCTGACAGGGAGGGAGGGAGTGCAGCTCCGTGCACTACAGTGTCTTCCGTAGTAACAGCGTATCATGTGTGAAATCTGCCAAAATCATCACCATATCTTGAACAGTCTTTCAGGGCCTTGTAGAGAGGTAACATTATGCGGGATGCGTCCGGTATCCACTGACAACAATAAGTACATAGTCCAAGAAAACGCTGGAGTTCAGTCTCATCTTTTGGAAATGGAAGGGAGCTGACGGCTTTTTTTTTCTTTCTTCTGTGAGGTGTCTGGCACCCTGAAGGAGACAGTGACCCAAAAATATCACTTGACCAAGGCAGAACCGAAGTTTCGAGGCCGAAGCCCGACAGTTCAGATCTGCCAGATACTTGTGAAAACTAACAGTGGCAACAATGGCTTCCTGCTCTGTCTGTATACACAACAAAAAACAAAAAAATTACCCACATACTGAAGTAACGTGACATAGGCATATTCTAACTGACAGGGTTAGAGACACTATCCCCCCTATTTTTTTTTTTTTTCAAACTGATTGGGAAAGGACATGTGAGATACACATCTCATTATACTCATCTGCATAGGGGTTATATAACATAAATACCATCTGACCATCATCTTGGCTCACCAACTCTCTAGGTCTGCTCAGGTACACTTATACGTCCATCATATTCTCTTTGTCTGTATAATGGGAAAGGTTTGTTCTCAGGGTCAGCCAATTATTTTAGCGTAGCTAGCTAGTCAGAGGGATTCCAGGGATAATACTCCTGTATCTGTCTTACACTACCTGGTGTGGTTGGTTCTCTGGTGGTGGGGGTGACTAGATGACCGGTTGGGGGTGACATGACATGCTGGTCTACAGCTCCTTCCCAAAAGGATTACTGTCAGCCTACTCCCAAAATTAATGTCCCCACTACCCACAATCCTGTGTCAGCTTCTTATATCACTACATCACTACATGTGATCTTATCTGGACAGGAATCAGTGTAATTCACTTAGGTTGCAGCACAGATTATACAAGCATTTCTCCCGTCTGGGTTTGTCTGACTGCAAAATTTAGAAATCCATCTGTCCTGTCTTGGTCTGAGAATTAACATGGCGAGAGAGATTTCCGGACACAGGGTTAAAATGAATATTGGAGCGTAAGACTGGATTTGTGTAAGGGAGGGGGAGCTGGAGCTGAAGTCTTCTGCTTCTTGGGCCACTGATAAGGAAGCGAGCTGCGAGTTGTGTCCTTGAAGCTGCGAGGGGAGGGGGACTAGAGAGCGAGTGAGGATCGCTGCAGCTGCTGATACAGACTGGGTTAAGTTCTTCTGGAAACTTTGGCCCCCCTTTCTCTGGCCGGCAGCACAAAGAGGAGAAGTCAAAAAAAAAAAAAAAAAAAACAATTCGCGCAGGGGTTCACCCCTCCCATCGGCCACAGACAAGAATTTACAGCATTCCTTAACACAAAAGAAAACAATAACGCAGCTATTTGACTCCACCCTCCCATTGGGTGTCTCGGAAAACCACACAGAGTGACAAAATACAGCAGTTCTCAGACTCAATTGATTTCTACAAAACCTTCACACAACTCATTTGCCAGAACACCCTAGAAAAACTAATGATTGAGGTATTTTATAGCCAAACACGGGCTCTGCATCCTTTCATCTTTCCTCTCCATCAACCTTTTTGCTTGTTCTTTATGAGATGGTGCCATGTAGACAGCTGCAATCTCCCTGTCGAGGGCAATCCTACATACTCGTACACCTTCTCGACATTCTTGACTGCCTTCTTGCCCTCCCGTGACTCTACTATTGTCTTGACTTCCACAGCATCCTCATCTAACTCGTGGGGCACGGACTTCTTCTTTAAGAGACGTAACATGACTCACAGAATACTACGCCCTTCTGCAGTAGGCCGCTGACAGCGACAGCAACACGTGTGTCCTAACACGGAGCCTCGTGCTCCACGTGTTCTGAATAAAGAGCCTCGCGCTCAATATTTTTCCCTAACCTGAACACCAGTGATTACAGTCTGTCCTGTCACGATATTCTAAACGTTGGGAGGCTGTCTCCTAGTGAGACCCCTCCACTGTGTTTCTGGTGGTCCCCCTCTTGGGACGTCTTCATTACCGATATGTGCAAGTGTGTGCAAGTGTTTCTGGTGGTCCCCCTCTTGGGACGTCTTAATTACCGATATGTGCAAGTGTGTGCAAGTGTTTCTGGTGGTCCCCCTCTTGGGACGTCTTAATTACCGATGTATGTGCGTGCAATATCACAGAGGCTACGTCTCCTATCCCAATCCACAAACTTCTCAATCTTTCACTCTATCACTACTAGGCAACAGTCACGGGTAGGGTGGTTGAATGGAGTACAATGACCGGTGGAGGAGGTGTGGTGTACACGAGGACGCGCAGAGTGCGACGTCTCTCAGTTGCTGGTTCGAAGCGTGGCACGGGATCGCGCTCGGTCTCACCACTCGACCAGTCACTCCCCAGACCCAAGGAGACCACAGACTAACCAATAATGGCTGAAACACTAGCAAGTGTGACACATACATAGTATGTGATCTCCACTTACCGTGTTTGGAGGGTGATCAGTCCTCGAGGTCAGCCACTACGGGTGTCGTCCACGGACATCCAGGTATGGGTCCAGGGGGTCTCGGATCTCGCGGGCCACGCCCCACGTTGGGCGCCAAATTGTCAGGGTCGTCACGACAATACCCTTCATCCACCAGTCATTCCAAATCAGATTAGGAGCATGTTGGTACCGGATAAGAATGAGTCAGACACAATGCTGGTTCAAACTCATTGCACGCTCGTGTGTAACGTCACAGCAACTGAACTGTTTATTTCATATACATAACATTATATAGTCCATTGGGGGAAGGTGTGCAGAGGGCTGGGTTAGGCGGGGTTTAAGCAATGTATCTAGTATTCAGTCCCTCTGATTGGCTATGACATCATCTGATGAATCTTCCTTTGTCCACATCTTGTTAAGTTTCCATTTCTCCAGAAACAATACTTTAGCTTCAGAAACGAAAGTAGATTCTTGGCAAGTACAAAAACTAAGGCAAAAGTGAATACTGGCAGCCATCTTAAATACAGTTAAATTTGCATTTGGCAAGCAAAGGGGAAAAACTTATTGTTTCACAGCATAGGAATATATAAAAGTACAAAAGGGTATAAAAACGTATATTTTTACCTTGACAATATTTCAGGTGTGAACAGGAGGTGATATTTCAGGTGTGAACAGGGGGTCATATTGTAGGTGTGAACAGGAGGTGATATTTCAGGTGTGAACAGGAGGTGATATTTCAGGTGTGAACAGAAGGTGATATTTCAGGGGTGAACAGGAGGTGATATTTCAGGTGTGAACAGGAGGTGATATTTCAGGTGTGAACAGGGGGTGATATTTAAGGTGTAAACAGGAGGTGATATTTCAGGTTTGAACAGGGGGTGAAATTGTAGGTGTGAACAGGAGGTGATATTTCAGGTGTGAACAGGTGGTGATATTTCAGGTGTGAACAGGAGGTGATATTTCAAGGGTGAACAAGAGGTGATATTTCAGGTGTGAACAGGAGGTGATATTTCATGTGTGAACAGGAGGTGATATTTCATGTGTGAACAGGAGGTGATATTTCAGGTGTGAACAGGAGGTGATATTTCAGGTGTGAACAGGAGGTGATATTTCTGGTGTGAACAGGAGGTGATATTTCAGGTGTGAACAGGAGGTGATATTTCTGGTGTGAACAGGAGGTGATATTTCAGGTGTGAACAGGAGGTGATATTTCAGGTGTGAACAGGAGGTGATATTTCAGGTGTGAACAGGGGGTGATATTTCAGGTGTGAACAGGAGGTGATATTTCAGGTGTGAACAGGAGGTGACATTTCAGGTGTGAACAGGAGGTGACATTTCAGGTGTGAACAGGAGGTGATATTTCAGGTGTGAACAGGAGGTGATATTTCAGATGTGAACAGGAGGAGATATTTCAGGTGTGAACAGGAGGAGATATTTCAGGTGTGAACAGGAGGTGATATTTCAGGGATGAACAGGAGGTGACATTTCAGGTGTGAACAGGAGGTGATATTTCAGGTGTGAACAGGGGGTGATATTGTAGGTGTGAACAGGAGGTGATATTTCAGGTGTGAACAGGAGGTGATATTTCAGGTGTGAACAGGAGGTGATATTTCAGGTGTGAACAGGAGGTGATATTTCAGGTGTGAACAGGAGGTGATATTTCAGGGGTGAACAGGAGGTGATATTTCAGGGGTGAACAGGAGGTGATATTTCAGGGGTGAACAGGAGGTGATATTTCAGGGGTGAACAGGAGGTGATATTTCAGGGGTGAACAGGAGGTGATATTTCAGGGGTGAACAGGAGGTGATATTTCAGGGGTGAACAGGAGGTGATATTTCAGGGGTGAACAGGAGGTGATATTTCAGGGGTGAACAGGAGGTGATATTTCAGGTGTGAACAGGAGGTGATATTTCAGGTGTGAACAGGAGGTGATATTTCAGGTTTGAACAGGAGGTGATATTTCAGGTGTGAACAGGGGTCATATTTCAGGTGTGAACAGGAGGTGATATTTCAGGTGTGAACAGGAGGTGATATTTCAGGTGTGAACAGGAGGTGATATTTCAGGTGTGAACAGGAGGTGATATTTCAGGTGTGAACAGGAGGTGATATTTCAGGGGTGAACAGGAGGTGATATTTCAGGTGTCTGTTATGGCTGGCAATCAGGCAACACAGCGTGCAGTAATCAGCGCACATACAGAGATCTGGCAATAACCAAAAACAATAGGACGAGCTCTGAGACGTGGAATCTCTGTAGACTGCAGTACCTGATCTATCCTCACACAACTATAAGCAGCAGTGGATTGCGCCTATCACTACCTATGCAACTCGGCACTGCCTGAGGAGCTGACTAGCCTGAAGATAGAAATACAAGCCTGACTTGCCTCAGAGAAATACCCCAAAGGAATAGGCAGCCCCCACATATAATGACTGTTAGCAAGATGAAAAGACAAACGTAGGAATGAAATAGATTCAGCAAAGTGAGGCCCGATATTCTAGACAGAGCAAGGATAGCAAAGAGAACTATGCAGTCTACAAAAAACCCTAAAACGAAAACCACGCAAAGGGGCAAAAAGACCCACCGTGCCGAACTAACAGCACGGCGGTGCACCCCTTTGCTTCTCAGAGCTTCCAGCAAAAGTTAATAGCAAGCTGGACAGAAAAAACAGAAAACAAACTAGAAGCACTTATCTAGCAGAGCAGCAGGCCCAAGGAAAGATGCAGTAGCTCAGATCCAACACTGGAACATTGACAAGGAGCAAGGAAGACAGACTCAGGTGGAGCTAAATAGCAAGGCAGCCAACGAGCTCACCAAAACACCTGAGGGAGGAAGCCCAGAGACTGCAATACCACTTGTGACCACAGAAGTGAACTCAGCCACAGAATTCACAACAGTACCCCCCCCTTGAGGAGGGGTCACCGAACCCTCACCAGAACCCCCAGGCCGACCAGGATGAGCCACATGAAAGGCACGAACAAGATCTGGGGCATGGACATCAGAGGCAAAAACCCAGGAATTATCTTCCTGAGCATAACCCTTCCATTTGACCAGATACTGGAGTTTCCGTCTAGAGACACGAGAATCCAAAATCTTCTCCACAATATACTCCAATTCCCCCTCCACCAAAACAGGGGCAGGAGGCTCCACAGATGGAACCATAGGTGCCACGTATCTCCTCAACAACGACCTATGGAATACATTATGTATGGAAAAGGAGTCTGGGAGGATCAGACGAAAAGACACCGGATTGAGAATCTCAGAAATCCTATACGGACCAATAAAACGAGGTTTAAATTTAGGAGAGGAAACCTTCATAGGAATATGACGAGAAGATAACCAAACCAGATCCCCAACACGAAGTCGGGGTCCCACACGGCGTCTGCGATTAGCGAAAAGCTGAGCCTTCTCCTGGGACAAGGTCAAATTGTCCACTACCTGAGTCCAGATCTCCTGCAACCTGTCCACCACAGAATCCACACCAGGACAGTCCGAAGACTCAACCTGTCCTGAAGAGAAACGAGGATGGAACCCAGAATTGCAGAAAAATGGAGAGACCAAGGTAGCCGAGCTGGCCCGATTATTAAGGGCGAACTCAGCCAACGGCAAAAATGACACCCAATCATCCTGGTCAGCGGAAACAAAACATCTCAGATATGTTTCCAAGGTCTGATTGGTTCGTTCGGTCTGGCCATTAGTCTGAGGATGGAAGGCCGAGGAGAAAGATAGGTCAATGCCCATCCTACCACAAAAGGCTCGCGAGAACCTCGAGACAAACTGGGAACCTCTGTCAGAAACAATATTCTCAGGAATGCCATCTAAACGAACCACATGCTGGAAGAACAAAGGCACCAAATCAGAGGAGGAAGGCAATTTAACCAAAGGCACCAGATGGACCATTTTAGAAAAGCGATCACAGACCACCCAAATGACCGACATTTTTTGAGAAACGGGAAGGTCAGAAATGAAATCCATCGAAATATGTGTCCAAGGCCTCTTCGGGACCGGCAAGGGCAAAAGCAACCCACTGGCACGTGAACAGCAGGGCTTAGCCCTAGCACAAATTCCACAGGACTGCACAAAAACACGCACATCCCGTGACAGAGATGGCCACCAGAAGGATCTAGCAACCAACTCCCTGGTACCAAAGATTCCTGGATGACCGGCCAGCACCGAACAATGAAGTTCAGAGATAACTTTACTAGTCCACCTATCAGGGACGAACAGTTTCTCGGCCGGACAACGATCAGGTTTATTAGCCTGAAATTTCTGCAACACTCTCCGCAAATCAGGGGAGATGGCAGACACAATGACTCCTTCCTTGAGGATACTCGCCGGCTCAGATAACCCCGGAGAGTCGGGCACAAAACTCCTAGACAGAGCATCCGCCTTCACATTTTTAGAGCCCGGAAGGTATGAAATCACAAAATCAAAACGAGCAAAAAATAACGACCAACGGGCCTGTCTAGGATTCAAGCGCTTGGCAGACTCAAGATAAGTAAGGTTCTTATGATCAGTCAAAACCACCACGCGATGCTTAGCACCCTCAAGCCAATGACGCCACTCCTCGAATGCCCACTTCATGGCCAGCAACTCTCGGTTGCCCACATCATAATTACGCTCAGCAGCAGAAAATTTCCTGGAAAAGAAAGCACATGGTTTGAACACTGAGCAACCAGAACCTCTCTGTGACAAAACCGCCCCTGCACCAATCTCAGAAGCATCAACCTCGACCTGGAACGGAAGAGAAACATCAGGTTGACACAACACAGGGGCACAGCAAAAACGACGCTTCAACTCCTGAAAAGCTTCCACGGCAGCAGAAGACCAATTAACCAAATCAGCACCCTTCTTGGTCAAATCGGTCAATGGTCTGGCAATGCTAGAAAAATTACAGATGAAGCGACGATAAAAATTAGCAAAGCCCAGGAATTTCTGCAGACTTTTTAGAGATGTCGGCTGAGTCCAATCCTGGATGGCCTGAACCTTAACCGGATCCATCTCGATAGTAGAAGGGGAAAAGATGAACCCCAAAAATGAAACTTTCTGCACACCGAAGAGACACTTTGATCCCTTCACGAACAAGGAATTAGCACGCAGTACCTGGAAAACCATTCTGACTTGCTTCACATGAGACTCCCAATCATCTGAGAAGATCAAAATGTCATCCAAGTAAACAATCAAGAATTTATCCAGATACTCACGGAAAATGTCATGCATAAAAGACTGAAAAACAGATGGAGCATTGGCAAGTCCGAACGGCATCACCAGATACTCAAAATGACCCTCGGGCGTATTAAATGCCGTTTTCCATTCATCTCCCTGCCTGATTCTCACCAGATTATACGCACCACGAAGATCAATCTTAGTAAACCAACTAGCCCCCTTAATCCGAGCAAACAAGTCAGAAATCAATGGCAAGGGATACTGAAACTTAACAGTGATCTTATTAAGAAGGCGGTAATTAATACACGGTCTTAGCGAACCATCCTTCTTGGCTACAAAAAAGAACCCTGCTCCCAATGGTGACGACGATGGGCGAATATGTCCCTTCTCCAGGGACTCCTTCACATAACTGCGCATAGCGGTGTGTTCAGGTACGGACAAATTAAATAAACGACCCTTAGGGAATTTACTACCAGGAATCAAATCGATAGCACAATCACAATTCCTATGCGGAGGTAGGGCATCAGACTTGGACTCTTCAAATACATCCTGAAAGTCCGACAAGAACTCTGGGATGTCAGAAGGAATGGATGACGAAATAGACAAAAATGGAACATCACCATGTACTCCCTGACAACCCCAGCTGGTTACCGACATAGAGTTCCAATCCAATACTGGATTATGGGTTTGTAGCCATGGCAACCCCAACACGACCACATCATGCAAATTATGCAGTACCAGAAAGCGAATAACTTCCTGATGTGCAGGAGCCATGCACATGGTCAGCTGGGCCCAGTACTGAGGCTTATTCTTGGCCAAAGGTGTAGCATCAATTCCTCTCAACGGAATAGGACACCGCAAAGGCTCCAAGAAAAATCCACAACGTTTAGCATAATCCAAATCCATCAGATTCAGGGCAGCGCCTGAATCCACAAACGCCATGACAGAATACGATGACAAAGAGCACATTAAGGTAATGGACAAAAGGAATTTGGACTGTACAGTACCAATAACGGCAGAGCTATCGAACCGCCTAGTGCGTTTAGGACAATTAGAAATAGCATGAGTAGAATCACCACAATAGAAACACAGTCTGTTCAGACGTCTGTGTTCTTGCCGTTCTACTTTAGTCATAGTCCTGTCGCACTGCATAGGCTCAGGTTTACTCTCAGACAATACCGCCAGATGGTGCACAGATTTACGCTCGCGCAAGCGACGACCGATCTGAATGGCCAAGGACATAGACTCATTCAAACCAGCAGGCATAGGAAATCCCACCATTACATCCTTAAGAGCTTCAGAGAGACCCTTTCTGAACAAAGCCGCTAGTGCAGATTCATTCCACAGAGTGAGTACTGACCACTTCCTAAATTTCTGACAATATACTTCTACATCATCCTGACCCTGGCATAAAGCCAGCAGATTTTTCTCAGCCTGATCCACTGAATTAGGCTCATCGTAAAGCAATCCCAGCGCCTGGAAAAATGCATCAACATTACTCAATGCAGAATCTCCTGGTGCAAGAGAAAACGCCCAGTCCTGTGGGTCGCCGCGCAAAAAAGAAATAATAATCAAAACCTGTTGAATAGGATTACCGGAAGAATGAGGTTTCAAGGCCAAAAATAGCTTACAATTATTTCTGAAGCTCAGGAACTTAGTTCTGTCACCAAAAAACAAATCAGGAATCGGAATTCTTGGTTCTAGCATCGATTTCTGATCAATAGTATCTTGAATCTTTTGTACATTTACAACGAGATTATCCATTGAGGAGCACAGAGCCTGAATATCCATGTCCACAGCTGTGTCCTGAAGCACTCTAATGTCTAGGGGAAAAAAAAGACTGAAGACAGAGCTAAGAAAAAAAAATGATGTCAGGATTTCTTTTTTCCCTCTATTGGGAATCATTGGTGTGGCTCCTTGTACTGTTATGGCTGGCAATCAGGCAACACAGCGTGCAGTAATCAGCGCACATACAGAGATCTGGCAATAACCAAAAACAATAGGACGAGCTCTGAGACGTGGAATCTCTGTAGACTGCAGTACCTGATCTATCCTCACACAACTATAAGCAGCAGTGGATTGCGCCTATCACTACCTATGCAACTCGGCACTGCCTGAGGAGCTGACTAGCCTGAAGATAGAAATACAAGCCTGACTTACCTCAGAGAAATACCCCAAAGGAATAGGCAGCCCCCCACATATAATGACTGTTAGCAAGATGAAAAGACAAACGTAGGAATGAAATAGATTCAGCAAAGTGAGGCCCGATATTCTAGACAGAGCGAGGATAGCAAAGAGAACTATGCAGTCTACAAAAAACCCTAAAACGAAAACCACGCAAAGGGGCAAAAAGACCCACCGTGCCTAACTAACAGCACGGCGGTGCACCCCTTTGCTTCTCAGAGCTTCCAGCAAAAGTTAATAGCAAGCTGGACAGAAAAAACAGAAAACAAACTAGAAGCACTTATCTAGCAGAGCAGCAGGCCCAAGGAAAGATGCAGTAGCTCAGATCCAACACTGGAACATTGACAAGGAGCAAGGAAGACAGACTCAGGTGGAGCTAAATAGCAAGGCAGCCAACGAGCTCACCAAAACACCTGAGGGAGGAAGCCCAGAGACTGCAATACCACTTGTGACCACAGAAGTGAACTCAGCCACAGAATTCACAACAGGTGTGAACAGGAGGTGATATTTCAGGTGTGAACAGGAGGTGATATTTCACATGTGAACAGGAGGTGATATTTCAGGTGTGAACAGGAGGTGATATTTCAGGGGTGAACAGGAGGTGATATTTCAGGGGTGAACAGGAGGTGATATTTCAGGGGTGAACAGGAGGTGATATTTCAGGTGTGAACAGGAGGTGATATTTCAGGTGTGAACAGGAGGTGATATTTCAGGTGTGAACAGGAGGTGATATTTCAGGGGTGAACAGGAGGTGATATTTCAGGGGTGAACAGGAGGTGATATTTCAGGTGTGAACAGAAGGTGATATTTCAGGTGTGAACAGGGGTGATATTTCAGGTGTGAACAGGAGGTGATATTTCAGGTGTGAACATGAGGTGATATTTCAGGGGTGAACAGGAGATATTTCAGGTGTGAACAGGAGGTGATATTTCAGGGGTGAACAGGAGGTGATATTTCAGGTGCGAACAGGAGGTGATATTTCAGGGGTGAACAGGAGGTGATATTTCAGGTGTGAACAGGAGGTGATATTTCAGGGGTGAACAGGAGGTGATATTTCAGGTGTGAACAGGAGGTGATATTTCAGGTGTGAACAGGAGGTGATATTTCAGGTGTGAACATGAGGTGATATTTCAGGGGTGAACAGGAGATGATATTTCAGGTGTGAACAGGGGGTGATATTTCATGTGTGAACAGGGGGTGATATTTCAGGGGTGAACAGGAGGTGATATTTCAGGGGTGAACAGGAGGTGATATTTCAGGTGTGAACAGGAGATGATATTTCAGGTGTGAACAGGAGGTGATTTTTCAGGTGTGAACAGGAGGTGATATTTCAGGGGTGAACAGGAGGTGATATTTCAGGGGTGAACAGGAGGTGATATTTCAGGTGTGAACAGGGAGTGATATTTCAGGGGTGAACAGGAGGTGATATTTCAGGGGTGAACAGGAGGTGATATTTCAGGGGTGAACAGGAGGTGATATTTCAGGTGTGAACAGGAGGTGATATTTCAGGTGTGAACAGGAGGTGATATTTCAGGTGTGAACAGGAGGTGATATTTCAGGGGTGAACAGGAGATGATATTTCAGGGGTGAACAGGAGGTGATATTTCAGGGGTGAACAAGAGGTGATATTTCAGGGGTGAACAGGAGGTGATATTTCAGGGGTGAACAGGAGGTGATATTTCAGGGGTGAACAGGAGGTGATATTTCAGGGGTGAACAGGAGGTGATATTTCAGGGGTGAACAGGAGGTGATATTTCAGGGGTGAACAGGAGGTGATATTTCAGGGGTGAACAGGAGGTGATATTTCAGGTGTGAACAGGAGGTGATATTTCAGGTTTGAACAGGAGGTGATATTTCAGGTGTGAACAGGGGTCATATTTCAGGTGTGAACAGGAGGTGATATTTCAGGTGTGAACAGGAGGTGATATTTCAGGTGTGAACAGGAGGTGATATTTCAGGTGTGAACAGGAGGTGATATTTCAGGTGTGAACAGGAGGTGATATTTCAGGTGTGAACAGGAGGTGATATTTCAGGTGTGAACAGGAGGTGATATTGTAGGTGTGAACAGGAGGTGATATTTCAGGTGTGAACAGGGGGTGATATTGTAGGTGTGAACAGGAGGTGATATTTCAGGGGTGAACAGGGGGTGATATTGTAGGTGTGAACAGGAGGTGATATTTCAGGTGTGAACAGGGGGTGATATTGTAGGTGTGAACAGGAGGTGATATTTCAGGGGTGAACAGGAGTTGATATTTCAGGGGTGAACAGGGGGTGATATTGTAGGTGTGAACAGGAGGTGATATTTCAGGTGTGAACAGGGGGTGATATTGTAGGTGTGAACAGGAGGTGATATTTCAGGTGTGAACAGGAGGTGATATTTCAGGTGTGAACAGGAGGTGATATTTCAGATGTGAACAGGAGGAGATATTTCAGGTGTGAACAGGGGGTGATATTTCATGTGTGAACAGGAGGTGATATTTCAGGGGTGAACAGGAGGTGATATTTCAGGTGTGAAATGGAGGTGATATTTCAGGTGTGAACAGGAGGTGATATTTCAGGTGTGAACAGGAGGTGATATTTCAGGTGTGAACAGGAGGTGATATTTCAGGTGTGAACAGGAGGTGATATTTCAGGTGTGAACATGAGGTGATATTTCAGGGGTGAACAGGAGATGATATTTCAGGTGTGAACAGGGGGTGATATTTCATGTGTGAACAGGGGGTGATATTTCAGGGGTGAACAGGAGGTGATATTTCAGGGGTGAACAGGAGGTGATATTTCAGGTGTGAACAGGAGATGATATTTCAGGTGTGAACAGGAGGTGATTTTTCAGGTGTGAACAGGAGGTGATATTTCAGGGGTGAACAGGAGGTGATATTTCAGGGGTGAACAGGAGGTGATATTTCAGGTGTGAACAGGGAGTGATATTTCAGGGGTGAACAGGAGGTGATATTTCAGGTGTGAACAGGAGGTGATATTTCAGGGGTGAACAGGAGGTGATATTTCAGGTGTGAACAGGAGGTGATATTTCAGGTGTGAACAGGAGGTGATATTTCAGGTGTGAACAGGAGGTGATATTTCAGGGGTGAACAGGAGATGATATTTCAGGGGTGAACAGGAGGTGATATTTCAGGGGTGAACAAGAGGTGATATTTCAGGGGTGAACAGGAGGTGATATTTCAGGGGTGAACAGGAGGTGATATTTCAGGGGTGAACAGGAGGTGATATTTCAGGTGTGAACAGGAGGTGATATTTCAGGTGTGAACAGGAGGTGATATTTCAGGGGTGAACAGGAGGTGATATTTCAGGGGTGAACAGGAGGTGATATTTCAGGTGTGAACAGGAGGTGATATTTCAGGTTTGAACAGGAGGTGATATTTCAGGTGTGAACAGGGGTCATATTTCAGGTGTGAACAGGAGGTGATATTTCAGGTGTGAACAGGAGGTGATATTTCAGGTGTGAACAGGAGGTGATATTTCAGGTGTGAACAGGAGGTGATATTTCAGGTGTGAACAGGAGGTGATATTTCAGGTGTGAACAGGAGGTGATATTTCAGGTGTGAACAGGAGGTGATATTGTAGGTGTGAACAGGAGGTGATATTTCAGGTGTGAACAGGGGGTGATATTGTAGGTGTGAACAGGAGGTGATATTTCAGGGGTGAACAGGGGGTGATATTGTAGGTGTGAACAGGAGGTGATATTTCAGGTGTGAACAGGGGGTGATATTGTAGGTGTGAACAGGAGGTGATATTTCAGGGGTGAACAGGAGGTGATATTTCAGGTGTGAACAGGGAGTGATATTTCAGGGGTGAACAGGAGGTGATATTTCAGGTGTGAACAGGAGGTGATATTTCAGGGGTGAACAGGAGGTGATATTTCAGGTGTGAACAGGAGGTGATATTTCAGGTGTGAACAGGAGGTGATATTTCAGGTGTGAACAGGAGGTGATATTTCAGGGGTGAACAGGAGATGATATTTCAGGGGTGAACAGGAGGTGATATTTCAGGGGTGAACAAGAGGTGATATTTCAGGGGTGAACAGGAGGTGATATTTCAGGGGTGAACAGGAGGTGATATTTCAGGGGTGAACAGGAGGTGATATTTCAGGTGTGAACAGGAGGTGATATTTCAGGTGTGAACAGGAGGTGATATTTCAGGGGTGAACAGGAGGTGATATTTCAGGGGTGAACAGGAGGTGATATTTCAGGTGTGAACAGGAGGTGATATTTCAGGTTTGAACAGGAGGTGATATTTCAGGTGTGAACAGGGGTCATATTTCAGGTGTGAACAGGAGGTGATATTTCAGGTGTGAACAGGAGGTGATATTTCAGGTGTGAACAGGAGGTGATATTTCAGGTGTGAACAGGAGGTGATATTTCAGGTGTGAACAGGAGGTGATATTTCAGGTGTGAACAGGAGGTGATATTTCAGGTGTGAACAGGAGGTGATATTGTAGGTGTGAACAGGAGGTGATATTTCAGGTGTGAACAGGGGGTGATATTGTAGGTGTGAACAGGAGGTGATATTTCAGGGGTGAACAGGGGGTGATATTGTAGGTGTGAACAGGAGGTGATATTTCAGGTGTGAACAGGGGGTGATATTGTAGGTGTGAACAGGAGGTGATATTTCAGGGGTGAACAGGAGTTGATATTTCAGGGGTGAACAGGGGGTGATATTGTAGGTGTGAACAGGAGGTGATATTTCAGGTGTGAACAGGGGGTGATATTGTAGGTGTGAACAGGAGGTGATATTTCAGGTGTGAACAGGAGGTGATATTTCAGGTGTGAACAGGAGGTGATATTTCAGATGTGAACAGGAGGAGATATTTCAGGTGTGAACAGGGGGTGATATTTCATGTGTGAACAGGAGGTGATATTTCAGGGGTGAACAGGAGGTGATATTTCAGGTGTGAAATGGAGGTGATATTTCAGGGGTGCAGAGGAGGTGTTATTTCAGGGGTGCAGAGGAGGTGTTATTTCAGGTGTGAACAGGAGGTGATATTTCAGGTGTGAACAGGAGGTGATATTTCAGGTGTGAACAGGAGGTGATATTTCAGGTGTGAACAGGAGGTGATATTTCAGGTGTGAACAGGAAGTGATATTTCAGGTGTGAACAGGAGGTGATATTTCAGGGGTGAACAGGAGGTGATATTTCAGGGGTGAACAGGAGGTGATATTTCAGGTGTGAACAGGGAGTGATATTTCAGGGGTGAACAGGAGGTGATATTTCAGGTGTGAACAGGAGGTGATATTTCAGGGGTGAACAGGAGGTGATATTTCAGGTGTGAACAGGAGGTGATATTTCAGGTGTGAACAGGAGGTGATATTTCAGGTGTGAACAGGAGGTGATATTTCAGGGGTGAACAGGAGATGATATTTCAGGGGTGAACAGGAGGTGATATTTCAGGGGTGAACAAGAGGTGATATTTCAGGGGTGAACAGGAGGTGATATTTCAGGGGTGAACAGGAGGTGATATTTCAGGGGTGAACAGGAGGTGATATTTCAGGGGTGAACAGGAGGTGATATTTCAGGGGTGAACAGGAGGTGATATTTCAGGGGTGAACAGGAGGTGATATTTCAGGGGTGAACAGGAGGTGATATTTCAGGGGTGAACAGGAGGTGATATTTCAGGTTTGAACAGGAGGTGATATTTCAGGTGTGAACAGGGGTCATATTTCAGGTGTGAACAGGAGGTGATATTTCAGGTGTGAACAGGAGGTGATATTTCAGGTGTGAACAGGAGGTGATATTTCAGGTGTGAACAGGAGGTGATATTTCAGGTGTGAACAGGAGGTGATGTTTGAGGTGTGAACAGGAGGTGATATTGTAGGTGTGAACAGGAGGTGATATTTCAGGTGTGAACAGGGGGTGATATTGTAGGTGTGAACAGGAGGTGATATTTCAGGGGTGAACAGGAGGTGATATTGTAGGTGTGAACAGGAGGTGATATTTCAGGTGTGAACAGGGGGTGATATTGTAGGTGTGAACAGGAGGTGATATTTCAGGGGTGAACAGGAGTTGATATTTCAGGGGTGAACAGGGGGTGATATTGTAGGTGTGAACAGGAGGTGATATTTCAGGTGTGAACAGGGGGTGATATTGTAGGTGTGAACAGGAGGTGATATTTCAGGTGTGAACAGGAGGTGATATTTCAGGTGTGAACAGGAGGTGATATTTCAGGGGTGAACAGGAGATGATATTTCAGGGGTGAACAGGAGGTGATATTTCAGGGGTGAACAAGAGGTGATATTTCAGGGGTGAACAGGAGGTGATATTTCAGGGGTGAACAGGAGGTGATATTTCAGGGGTGAACAGGAGGTGATATTTCAGGGGTGAACAGGAGGTGATATTTCAGGGGTGAACAGGAGGTGATATTTCAGGTGTGAACAGGAGGTGATATTTCAGGTGTGAACAGGAGGTGATATTTCAGGTGTGAACAGGAGGTGATATTTCAGGTGTGAACAGGAGGTGATAGTTCAGGTGTGAACAGGAGGTGATATTTCAGGTGTGAACAGGAGGTGATATTTCAGGTGTGAACAGGGGGTGATATTTCAGGTGTGAACAGGAGGTGATATTTCAGATGTGAACAGGAGGAGATATTTCAGGTGTGAACAGGTGTGAACAGGAGGTGATATTTCAGGGGTGCACAGGAGTTGATATTTCAGGTGTGAAATGGAGGTGATATTTCAGGGGTGCAGAGGAGGTGTTATTTCAGGGGTGCAGAGGAGGTGTTATTTCAGGTGTGAACAGGAGGTGATATTTCAGGTGTGAACAGGAGGTGATATTTCAGGTGTGAACAGGAGGTGATATTTCAGGTGTGAACAGGAGGTGATATTTCAGGGGTGAACAGGAGGTGATATTTCAGGTGAGAACAGGAGGTGATATTTCAGGGGTGAACAGGAGGTGATATTTCAGGTGTGAACAGGAGGTGATATTTCAGGGGTGAACAGGAGGTGATATTTCAGGTGTGACAGGAGGTGATATTTCAGGTGTGAACAGGAGGTGATATTTCAGGTGTGAACAGGAGGTGATATTTCAGGTGTGAACAGGAGGTGATATTTCAGGTGTGAACAGGGGTCATATTTCAGGTGTGAACAGGAGGTGATATTTCAGGTGTGAACAGGAGGTGATATTTCAGGTGTGAACAGGAGGTGATATTTCAGGTGTGAACAGGAGGTGATATTTCAGGGGTGAACAGGAGGTGATATTTCAGGTGTGAACAGGAGGTGATAATTCAGGTGTGAACAGGAGGTGATATTTCAGGTGTGAACAGGAGGTGATATTTCAGGTGTGAACAGGAGGTGATATTTCAGGTGTGAACAGGAGGTGATATTTCAGGTGTGAACAGGAGGTGATATTTCAGGGGTGAACAGGAGGTGATATTTCAGGTGTGAACAGAAGGTGATATTTCAGGTGTGAACAGGGGTGATATTTCAGGTGTGAACAGGAGGTGATATTTCAGGTGTGAACATGAGGTGATATTTCAGGGGTGAACAGGAGATATTTCAGGTGTGAACAGGAGGTGATATTTCAGGGGTGAACAGGAGGTGATATTTCAGGTGCGAACAGGAGGTGATATTTCAGGGGTGAACAGGAGGTGATATTTCAGGTGTGAACAGGAGGTGATATTTCAGGGGTGAACAGGAGGTGATATTTCAGGTGTGAACAGGAGGTGATATTTCAGGTGTGAACAGGAGGTGATATTTCAGGTGTGAACATGAGGTGATATTTCAGGGGTGAACAGGAGATGATATTTCAGGTGTGAACAGGGGGTGATATTTCATGTGTGAACAGGGGGTGATATTTCAGGGGTGAACAGGAGGTGATATTTCAGGGGTGAACAGGAGGTGATATTTCAGGTGTGAACAGGAGATGATATTTCAGGTGTGAACAGGAGGTGATTTTTCAGGTGTGAACAGGAGGTGATATTTCAGGGGTGAACAGGAGGTGATATTTCAGGGGTGAACAGGAGGTGATATTTCAGGTGTGAACAGGGAGTGATATTTCAGGGGTGAACAGGAGGTGATATTTCAGGTGTGAACAGGAGGTGATATTTCAGGGGTGAACAGGAGGTGATATTTCAGGTGTGAACAGGAGGTGATATTTCAGGTGTGAACAGGAGGTGATATTTCAGGTGTGAACAGGAGGTGATATTTCAGGGGTGAACAGGAGATGATATTTCAGGGGTGAACAGGAGGTGATATTTCAGGGGTGAACAAGAGGTGATATTTCAGGGGTGAACAGGAGGTGATATTTCAGGGGTGAACAGGAGGTGATATTTCAGGGGTGAACAGGAGGTGATATTTCAGGGGTGAACAGGAGGTGATATTTCAGGGGTGAACAGGAGGTGATATTTCAGGGGTGAACAGGAGGTGATATTTCAGGGGTGAACAGGAGGTGATATTTCAGGTGTGAACAGGAGGTGATATTTCAGGTTTGAACAGGAGGTGATATTTCAGGTGTGAACAGGGGTCATATTTCAGGTGTGAACAGGAGGTGATATTTCAGGTGTGAACAGGAGGTGATATTTCAGGTGTGAACAGGAGGTGATATTTCAGGTGTGAACAGGAGGTGATATTTCAGGTGTGAACAGGAGGTGATATTTCAGGTGTGAACAGGAGGTGATATTTCAGGTGTGAACAGGAGGTGATATTGTAGGTGTGAACAGGAGGTGATATTTCAGGTGTGAACAGGGGGTGATATTGTAGGTGTGAACAGGAGGTGATATTTCAGGGGTGAACAGGGGGTGATATTGTAGGTGTGAACAGGAGGTGATATTTCAGGTGTGAACAGGGGGTGATATTGTAGGTGTGAACAGGAGGTGATATTTCAGGGGTGAACAGGAGTTGATATTTCAGGGGTGAACAGGGGGTGATATTGTAGGTGTGAACAGGAGGTGATATTTCAGGTGTGAACAGGGGGTGATATTGTAGGTGTGAACAGGAGGTGATATTTCAGGTGTGAACAGGAGGTGATATTTCAGGTGTGAACAGGAGGTGATATTTCAGATGTGAACAGGAGGAGATATTTCAGGTGTGAACAGGGGGTGATATTTCATGTGTGAACAGGAGGTGATATTTCAGGGGTGAACAGGAGGTGATATTTCAGGTGTGAAATGGAGGTGATATTTCAGGTGTGAACAGGAGGTGATATTTCAGGTGTGAACAGGAGGTGATATTTCAGGTGTGAACAGGAGGTGATATTTCAGGTGTGAACAGGAGGTGATATTTCAGGTGTGAACATGAGGTGATATTTCAGGGGTGAACAGGAGATGATATTTCAGGTGTGAACAGGGGGTGATATTTCATGTGTGAACAGGGGGTGATATTTCAGGGGTGAACAGGAGGTGATATTTCAGGGGTGAACAGGAGGTGATATTTCAGGTGTGAACAGGAGATGATATTTCAGGTGTGAACAGGAGGTGATATTTCAGGTGTGAACAGGAGGTGAAATTTCAGGTGTGAACAGGAGGTGATATTTCAGGTGTTAACAGGAGGTGATATTTCAGGTGTGGACAGGAGATGATATTTCAGGTGTGAACAGGAGATGATATTTCAGGTGTGAACAGGAGGTGATATTTCAGGTGTGAACAGGAGGTGATATTTCAGGTGTGAACAGGAGGTGATATTTCAGGTGTGAACAGGAGGTGATATTTCAGGTGTGAACAGGAGGTGATATTTCAGGTGTGAACAGGAGGTGATATTTCAGGTGTGAACAGGAGGTGATATTTCAGGTGTGAACAGGAGGTGATATTTCAGGTGTGAACAGGAGGTGATATTTCAGGTGTGAACAGGAGGTGATATTTCAGGTGTGAACAGGAGGTGATATTTCAGGTGTGAACAGGAGGTGATATTTCAGGTGTGGACAGGAGATGATATTTCAGGTGTGAACAGGAGATGATATTTCAGGTGTGAACAGGAGGTGATATTTCAGGTGTGAACAGGAGGTGATATTTCAGGTGTGAACAGGAGGTGATATTTCAGGTGTGAACAGGAGGTGATATTTCAGGTGTGAACAGGAGGTGATATTTCAGGTGTGGACAGGAGATGATATTTCAGGTGTGAACAGGAGATGATATTTCAGGTGTGAACAGGAGGTGATATTTCAGGTGTGAACAGGAGGTGATATTTCAGGTGTGAACAGGAGGTGATATTTCAGGTGTGAACAGGAGGTGATATTTCAGGTGTGAACAGGAGGTGATATTTCAGGTGTGAACAGGAGGTGATATTTCAGGTGTGAACAGGAGGTGATATTTCAGGTGTGAACAGGAGGTGATATTTCAGGTGTGAACAGGAGGTGATATTTCAGGTGTGAACAGGAGGTGATATTTCAGGTGTAAACAGGAGGTGATAATTCAGGTGTGAACAGGAAGTGATATTTCAGGTGTGAACAGGGGGTGATATTTCAGGTGTGAACATGAGGTGATATTTCAGGGGTGAACAGGAGGTGATATTTCAGGTGTGGACAGGAGATGATATTTCAGGGGTGAACAGGAGATGATATTTAAGGTGTGAACAGGAGGTGATATTTCAGGTGTAAACAGGAGGTGATAATTCAGGTGTGAACAGGAGGTGATATTTCAGGTGTGAACAGGGGGTGATATTTCAGGTGTGAACATGAGGTGATATTTCAGGGGTGAACAGGGGGTGATATGTCAGGTGTGAACAGGAGGTGATATTTCAGGGGTGAACAGGAGGTGATATTTCAGGTGTGAACAGGAGGTGATATTTCAGGTGTGAACAGGAGGTGATATTTCAGGTGTGAACAGGAGGTGATATTTCAGGGGTGAACAGGAGATGATATTTCAGGGGTGAACAGGAGGTGATATTTCAGGGGTGAACAAGAGGTGATATTTCAGGGGTGAACAGGAGGTGATATTTCAGGTGTGAACAGGAGGTGATATTTCAGGTGTGAACAGGAGGTGATATTTCAGGTGTGAACAGGAGGTGATATTTCAGGTGTGAACAGGAGGTGATATTGTAGGTGTGAACAGGAGGTGATATTTCAGGTGTGAACAGGGGGTGATATTGTAGGTGTGAACAGGAGGTGATATTTCAGGGGTGAACAGGGGGTGATATTGTAGGTGTGAACAGGAGGTGATATTTCAGGGGTGAACAGGAGATGATATTTCAGGGGTGAACAGGAGGTGATATTTCAGGGGTGAACAAGAGGTGATATTTCAGGGGTGAACAGGAGGTGATATTTCAGGGGTGAACAGGAGGTGATATTTCAGGGGTGAACAGGAGGTGATATTTCAGGGGTGAACAGGAGGTGATATTTCAGGGGTGAACAGGAGGTGATATTTCAGGTGTGAACAGGAGGTGATATTTCAGGTGTGAACAGGAGGTGATATTTCAGGTGTGAACAGGAGGTGATATTTCAGGTTTGAACAGGAGGTGATATTTCAGGTGTGAACAGGGGTCATATTTCAGGTGTGAACAGGAGGTGATATTTCAGGTGTGAACAGGAGGTGATATTTCAGGTGTGAACAGGAGGTGATATTTCAGGTGTGAACAGGAGGTGATATTTCAGGTGTGAACAGGAGGTGATATTTCAGGTGTGAACAGGAGGTGATATTTCAGGTGTGAACAGGAGGTCATATTGTAGGTGTGAACAGGAGGTGATATTTCAGGTGTGAACAGGGGGTGATATTGTAGGTGTGAACAGGAGGTGATATTTCAGGGGTGAACAGGGGGTGATATTGTAGGTGTGAACAGGAGGTGATATTTCAGGTGTGAACAGGGGGTGATATTGTAGGTGTGAACAGGAGGTGATATTTCAGGGGTGAACAGGAGTTGATATTTCAGGGGTGAACAGGGGGTGATATTGTAGGTGTGAACAGGAGGTGATATTTCAGGTGTGAACAGGGGGTGATATTGTAGGTGTGAACAGGAGGTGATATTTCAGGTGTGAACAGGAGGTGATATTTCAGGTGTGAACAGGAGGTGATATTTCAGATGTGAACAGGAGGTGATATTTCAGGTGTGAACATGAGGTGATATTTCAGGTGTGAACATGAGGTGATATTTCAGGGGTGAACAGGAGATGATATTTCAGGTGTGAACAGGGGGTGATATTTCATGTGTGAACAGGGGGTGATATTTCAGGGGTGAACAGGGGGTGATATTTCAGGTGTGAACAGGAGGTGATTTTTCAGGTGTGAACAGGAGGTGATATTTCAGGGGTGAACAGGAGGTGATATTTCAGGTGTGAACAGGAGGTGATAATTCAGGTGTGAACAGGAGGTGATATTTCAGGTGTGAACAGGAGGTGATATTTCAGGTGTGAACAGGAGGTGATATTTCAGGTGTGAACAGGAGGTGATATTTCAGGTGTGAACAGGAGGTGATATTTCAGGTGTGAACAGTAGATGATATTTCAGGTGTGAACAGGAGGTGATAATTCAGGTGTGAACAGGAGGTGATACTTCAGGTGTGAACAGGAGGTGATATTTCAGAGGTGAACAGGAGGTGATATTTCAGGTGTGAACAGGAGGTGATATTTCAGGTTTGAACAGGAGGTGATATTTCAGGTGTGAACAGGGGTCATATTTCAGGTGTGAACAGGAGGTGATATTTCAGGTGTGAACAGGAGGTGATATTTCAGGTGTGAACAGGAGGTGATATTTCAGGTGTGAACAGGAGGTGATATTTCAGGTGTGAACAGGAGGTGATATTTCAGGTGTGAACAGGAGGTGATATTTCAGGTGTGAACAGGAGGTGATATTGTAGGTGTGAACAGGAGGTGATATTTCAGGTGTGAACAGGGGGTGATATTGTAGGTGTGAACAGGAGGTGATATTTCAGGGGTGAACAGGGGGTGATATTGTAGGTGTGAACAGGAGGTGATATTTCAGGTGTGAACAGGGGGTGATATTGTAGGTGTGAACAGGAGGTGATATTTCAGGGGTGAACAGGAGTTGATATTTCAGGGGTGAACAGGGGGTGATATTGTAGGTGTGAACAGGAGGTGATATTTCAGGTGTGAACAGGGGGTGATATTGTAGGTGTGAACAGGAGGTGATATTTCAGGTGTGAACAGGAGGTGATATTTCAGGTGTGAACAGGAGGTGATATTTCAGATGTGAACAGGAGGAGATATTTCAGGTGTGAACAGGGGGTGATATTTCATGTGTGAACAGGAGGTGATATTTCAGGGGTGAACAGGAGGTGATATTTCAGGTGTGAAATGGAGGTGATATTTCAGGGGTGCAGAGGAGGTGTTATTTCAGGGGTGCAGAGGAGGTGTTATTTCAGGTGTGAACAGGAGGTGATATTTCAGGTGTGAACAGGAGGTGATATTTCAGGTGTGAACAGGAGGTGATATTTCAGGTGTGAACAGGAGGTGATATTTCAGGTGTGAACAGGAGGTGATATTTCAGGTGTGAACAGGAGGTGATATTTCAGGTGTGAACAGGAGGTGATATTTCAGGTGTGAACAGGAGGTGATATTTCAGGTGTGAACAGGAGGTGATATTTCAGGTGTGAACAGGAGGTGATATTTCAGGGGTGAACAGGAGGTGATATTTCAGGGGTGAACAGGAGGTGATATTTCAGGGGTGAACAGGAGGTGATATTTCAGGTGTGAACAGGAGGTGATATTTCAGGTGTGAACAGGAGGTGATATTTCAGGGGTGAACAGGAGGTGATATTTCAGGTGTGAAAAGGAGGTGATATTTCAGGTGTGAACAGGAGGTGATATTTCAGGTGTGAACAGAAGGTGATATTTCAGGTGTGAACAGGAGGTGATATTTCAGGTGTGAACAGGAGGTGATATTTCAGGTGTGAACAGGAGGTGATATTTCAGGGGTGAACAGGAGGTGATATTTCATGGGTGAACAGGAGTTGATATTTCAGGTGTGAACAGGAGATGATATTTCAGGTGTGAACAGGAGGTCATATTTCAGGTGTGAACAGGAGGTGATATTTCGGGTGTGAACAGGAGGTGATATTTCAGGTGTGAACAGGAGGTGATATTTCAGGTGTGAACAGGAGGTGATATTTCAGGTGTGAACAGGGGGTGATATTTCAGGTGTGAACAGGAGGTGATATTTCAGATGTGAACAGGAGGAGATATTTCAGGTGTGAACAGGGGGTGATATTTCATGTGTGAACAGGAGGTGATATTTCAGGGGTGCACAGGAGTTGATATTTCAGGTGTGAAATGGAGGTGATATTTCAGGGGTGCAGAGGAGGTGTTATTTCAGGTGTGAACAGGAGGTGATATTTCAGGTGTGAACAGGAGGTGATATTTCAGGTGTGAACAGGAGGTGATATTTCAGGTGTGAACAGGAGGTGATATTTCAGGTGTGAACAGGAGGTGATATTTCAGGTGTGAACAGGGAGTGATATTTCAGGTGTGAACAGGAGGTGATATTTCAGGTGTGAACAGAAGGTGATGTTTGAGGTGTGAACAGGAGGTGATATTTCAGGTGTGAACAGGGGGTGATATTTCAGGTGTGAACCGGAGGTGATATTTCAGGTGTGAACAGGAGGTGATATTTCAGGTGTGAACAGGAGGTGATATTTCAGGTGTGAACAGGGGTCATACTTCAGGTGTGAACAGGAGGTGATATTTCAGGTGTGAACAGGAGGTGATATTTCAGGTGTGAACAGGAGGTGATATTTCAGGTTTGAACAGGAGGTGATATTTCATGTGTTAACAGGGGTCAAATTTCAGGTGTGAACAGGAGGTGATATTTCAGGTGTGAACAGGAGGTGATATTTCAGGTGTGAACAGGAGGTGATATTTCAGGTGTGAACAGGAGGTGATATTTCAGGGGTGAACAGGAGGTGATATTTCAGGTGTGAACAGGAGGTGATATTTCAGGGGTGAA